>NW_026125391.1:17120000-17600000 GCF_943737965.1 Phodopus roborovskii
TTTTAGGATATATTTGAACCCACTAGTAATGATATAAATGGCAGTCCTGGAGTGATATATTGACCATTTTGTACTTTGATTTTACTTGTGGTAATGCATCCTTTGGGGGTTCTCTGCTTTTAGAATTAATGCATAAGACAATGGATCTTGTTATTTCTATATAAATGTGTTTTATCTGGCAGTGAAAACTGTTGCTTTAACATGGGGTGAGAATAAAAGCACACTTTCAAATTTATTTCAAAACAGCAAAAGTGGATCCATGAAAATTTAATGCTGTCTTTTTGAATTGATATTACATTCCAACTGCTTGAAATGGTTTAAGAAAACCATACAGTGAAATTCCTTCTATCCTACCCACCCCTCTTTTCCATGCCTCAGACACTGAGTGTGTGTGTGTGTATGTGTGTATGTGTGTGTGTATTTTTTCCTGAGACATTTTTATGACTCACAATCATATACAAGTATTCATTATCACCACATTTATGCAAATGACAACTTGCCTCATATACTAAACATTGCTCCCTTTGTTTAGTATAGTTCAACAATGAGACAGATACCCTTTTCATACTTAGCACCTTAACTTACAATGAGTCCTACTATTGTCTACTATTGTCAATGAGCAGGAATCCAGGTGCACCCATCTATACATGTGGGAATGGGAGAATTGCAGGTTTTTTGATGCTGTCTCAACAGGCAATTGCAAGACCCTATTGAGAGAAACACGAGTTCCAGTCCATGTTTGAAGCTCTTCTAGTTTCTTCTTCTAGTGGAAATCAAGTCGGCAGTAGCGTCAAAATGACTTGTGTCAGAATTAAAAAAAAAATCTTGGAGATGGCAATGGGCTGTCATATTTCATGGCAAAATTTGGGTTTCTAGAATCTCAGTTCTAAAAGTGATTCAGAAAAGTTTTAAGAAACCCTTTATGTCATTTATTTCCCCTCTCCTCTCCTTTTCATGTGTCACAATCATTAATAAAATTCCTTAGGTCATTTTGAGAGTCCTTACCTTAAAATTGCAACTGGAAGTAAAACATGCCATAGATCGAAGTGATTGCAACATTTTCCTCACCATCAGTGTGCTGGGGACCTTTTTTCTTCACACCCCCACTAATACTTGCTATCTTTTGTTGACCTTATAGAAGCTGTTCTGTTAATATCTCACCATGGTTTTAACTTGCATTTTGCTGATGGTTAATGATGCTGAAGATGTTTGCATACATTTCTTGGTATGAGTTAAGTTTTACACATGGTACTAGATGAGAACCCAACTTCACTCATCTACCTGTAGATATCCAGTGTCCCCAGATTCATTCATTAAAGAGACCATACTTCATTGTATTGTAAACTTTACTGAAAATCAGTGAACCACAAATGCATGGGTAAATTTTTTTGATTTATAGTTTTTATTTATTCCTTCCTTCCTTCCTTCCTTCCTTCCTTCCTTCCTTCCTTCCTTCCTTCCTTCCTTCCTACCAAGGCTGTACTGTTTTGAGTATAGTAGCTTTGTAATGAATACAGTTTTGTTCCTTTTGTTCAGGGTTGCTTTGGATATTTGAGGTCTTTCCAAGCAAATTTTAAGATTCTTTTTTACTGTTATTTTGTTTTATTTAGTTAAGCCTCACTTTGTCATTCAAGCTGGCTTTGAACTCAAATTCAATATCTCCACCATGCCCATTGGAACTACATCTGTGAAAAATATCAATGACATTTTGCACTGAATCTACAGTGTGCTTTAGGTGATATGGGCACTTTGTCAGTATTGACTTTTACAAACTTGATGTGGTGGCATATGCCTATAATCCCAGCACTTAGGGGGCAGAGGTGGAGTGATTGTGAATTTCAGGCCAGATCAGGCCACATGGTGAGACCTGATCTAAAGGAAAAAACAAACAAACAAACAAACAACAACAACAAAAACAAAAACAAACCAAAACAAAAGGAAAATATTAAATATTAAGTCTTACAATTCACTAACCTATATTTGTTTGTTTGTTGATTTTTTTCAATTTATTCCATCAATGTTTATAGAGTTTTGTGTGCTAGTCTTTTACCTCTGTGGCAATATCTTTAAGTATATTTCTTTGCATTAGTATCTATTATAAATGGATTTTATATTTTCTTGATTTGTTTTTTGAAAGACCATTATTCATGTAGAGAAACCCCAGTGATTTATTTTATGCTTGTTGTGTACCCTGTACTCTTACTAAACTTGTTAACATTTTTTCACTTGGTGAATTCTTCTTTTTTTTTCTTATTTTACAGATCAATCCCAATTCCCTTTTCCTTCCATCCTCCCATGCTTCCCCCCACCCTGATCCCCCCTCCCATCCATTCCTCAGGTAAGGGCATTTAAGGTTGCCTCTTCACTATTGTGCAAATTGTTAGTTGGGGTCATCCTTGTAGGTCTCTGGACATTTCTCTAGAGTCAATTTTCTCTTCAAACCTATAATGGCTCTCTCTTTTATTCTCTCTCTCTCTGCTCTTGTTTATTCATCCCCTGACTCAGTCTTCCTGGTCCTCATGTTCTCCTCTCTCCTCCTCTTCTCCCCTTCTCTTTCTCCTAATTTCCTCTCCACTCACTGCCCATCTCCCAATATGCTCAGGAGATCTTGTCCCTTTCTTCTTCTGTGGAAGACCTTGAATGACTCTCTTAGGGTCCTCCTTGTATCCAAGCTTCTCTGGTGGTGTGAATTGTAGGCTGGTGATCCTTTGCTCTATGTCTAAAATTCATATATGAGTGAGTACATACCATGTTCAGGATGGTTTCTTCTAGTTCCATTCATTTGACTGCGAATTTCAAGATTCCATTGTTTTTTCTGCTGAGTTGTTCTCCATTGTGTAAATGTACCACATTTTCTCTATCCATTCTTCAGTTGTGGGGCATCTAAGTTGTTTCTGGAAACAACCTAGCTATTACAAATAATGCTGCTATGAACATAGTTGAACAGATTACTTTGTTGCATGGATATGCATCTTTTGGGTACATGCCTAAGAGTAGAATTGCCAGATCCTATGGTAAACTGATTCCCATTTTCCTGAGGTACCACCATACTTTCCTCTAAAATTTTCTTTAATATGTTTTTTCTCTACACAAGACTCTGTTATCTGCAAATAGAAGCCATTTAATTTCTTCCTTGACAATATATTTTTTTCATGCCAAATTGTTCTGACAAAGACTTCTAGTTCTATACCAAGAAGAAGGAACACTACAGAGAATTCTGTTTTGATTTTCTATATCTCAGAGGCAAAGTTTTTGACATTCACCACCAAGCATGGTATAAGTTGTGGGTGGGCCACATTTCCTTTATATCTGCTTTATTGGAAGTGTTTACCTCAAAAGGCTGCTGCATTTCACCAATTGCTGCTCTGTAGTCACTGACATGAATACATATGTCATTCTTGACAAAAGATCATGTGTTTGTCCTTCAGCCTTGAGATCAGTGTCTTGAAGCTAAGCTTGGAAGGTAACAAACACAGATACCTAAATTCTAAAACATTCTCTCAACATCAGGAGAAAATAAGTGTGTTGGAATGCTCAAAGTATTATGAATTCAAGCAGAAGATGCGTTAAGTCGCAGATTTGCCCTCTCTCAGCTTTTAAGAAAGATCAGGGAAGGGAGAAACGAAGTCACCAAGAGGGCAGAGGGGTAGCAGGACAGATGCTGTCCCTGTTGGAGATTGTATACATTGACGAATCTCAGGGTACTGGGGAATGTTATGACTTATTCCCCATTTATTCCTTTTATCCTTTCTGTACGTGCACATCTCTAGTTATATTTAGTGTTCTAGATGACAGATTGCTATATGAAGCTAATTTTGGGAACTACAGAGTAACTGTGTAGTGGATGATTAAATGTGTATAGGGAAAAGCAGGATGGCTGGATGGGGCTCCTGGGAGAGAAAGTAGCCTGTGAAGAGTTAGGTATCTGTGGAATAGACCCTGCATTTGGATTAACTGAGGGTGGTGACCCAACATGTAATTTACTAGTCCATGGGGCAGATCAAAATGTCAAGTCAAAAGGCCACCCAGGGCTGGGCATCCATTCTTTTGGCCAGGATGCCTAAGGAATGGCAAAGCTGATGTTTACTTTCCTAGTGTCACCAGGGAAATAAGAGGTGGAATCCAAAGCTGACTTCTAAGCCTACTAAATTCTGTCTAGCTACATAATGTTGTGTCACAGGTGGAAGAGATTCTTTTCTCAACCATTACATATTATCTATTCTGAGCTGGGCGTTGGTGGCACATGCCTTTAATCCCAGCACTCGGGAGGCAGAGGCAGGTGGATCTCTGTGAGTTCAAGGCCATCCTGGTCTATATCTACGGTGCTAGTTCCAGGACAGGCTCCAAAGCAATGCAGAGAAACCTGGTCTTGGAAAAAACAAAACAAAACAAGCAAGCAAACAAACAAAAAACCCACCAAAAAACCCCATGCGTTTATTCTGACATTGTTCACTAAAAGAAAAATATTTCCAGTGTCCCCATCCCCCACCTCCAGTGCTGGGCATTGAACCTGAAGCCTTGAATACCCCAAGCAAGCACCTTATCACTGAGTCATATTTCCTGCCCTGTGACTAGCATTTTAGGTACATGACCTAGTTTAATTACCTTGTAATTGGTAATCATGTTTTCTTTCTCTTATTTATACTTAACATTATACATGTCTGCTCTTCTAATTTACTATTTTGCTAAGTCAATGGATTTTAATTTGTTTATGTTCTAAGCCATTCCCTACCTCTGGGGTCAGTGAAGAGGAAAAGTACAGTTGATTCTAATGGTAATTAATCTTCCTTTACTTCCTTTCTGTTGCTACTTGTGTTGCAGATTCTTGAAGTTACCAGAAGTTAATCTGCTGCTTTTATTTAAACAAAAATATAGCTAAGCTCCTCCTACCTCTGCCTCTCAAGTACAGATATGAAAGGCTGGCTATGTTTTGTAGGCCAGCTTAAAAAAACAAACAAACAAACAAACAAAAATAAAGAAAAAAGAAAAAAATGGAACAAAACACCAACAAACATTCATAATAAACATTTATGAAAGTATATTAAATAATGACCATGACATTTTTCTTAGAGAAAATAGGCTGATTTAATTCACTAATGATAAGTGAATGCCCATTTCCCACAAGTCACAGATTAACATAAAGAAGAATAACACCGGGTCTCTAGTCAAAGGAGAAATTCCATTCTATGAAACATTTATAGTAATGGCCCCTCTCTTTTCTCTTGCCTTTCCTTTGTGTACTGGTGGAAGGCAGATCAGCTGGCAGTTCCGATAATCATCAAATAAGATGGATGATTCTATTTTACATTATAAACTGCTTCACTATACCCAGGTCTTAATAAAGTATGATTGACACATTATAAGCAGGGGGCAGTATTGTGTGATATACTTCCAGGTTAAAGTGCAAGCCAAGCTGAAAGATCATATTTACATATGGTCTCCTATTTTAATCATTTAGATATTTTTATCTGGGTGTGTTGTGTGCTTGTAATACCAGAAGTCATTAGATAGAAGGGGGAAGACCCACAGGTCAAGGTCATTCTTGATTATGTGGTGAGTTTGAGGCCAATCTAGACTACATGAGTCCTTTTCTGTACGTACACACACACACACACACACACACACACACACACACACTCAAGCAAAAACCAACTAACCAACCAACCAACCAACCAAAGTAAGCCCACATAGGAGAAGTTATAGAATCCTTTAACTTTGAAACATATTTATTTAACCTTGAGGCATGAGACAATGAACTAAAATAAATATTTTGAAATAAACCTCTATGCATAGCATTCACAGTTGTAGATGTTAGGTAGATAACCCCAGACTTAGCAAGACTAAGCTGTGGCCTCTGCACCTTATTCATCTAGAGCTTGTCCCCTCTAAATGCTGTCATATCACATACTCCTTGTTTCCTTTTGGCAATTAACTTAATTTTCATATTCTTTATTATTGAGATACTGGAAATGTAATAAAAAGTGAACAATTAGTTAAGTAACTATACTACTATAGTTTTGATAACATGCAATTGTTTCTTTCCTGGATAGCAAGACCACAGGTAGTGATTTTGTGAAAGAATACCATTGTGTATACAGGTGGTGGACACTGGCTAGATTCTGGCACATTCTAAAGTTAGTGTCCATAGTATACAGTAGGATTAACATATTGGTGAGGATTCTCTAGAGGAACAGAATTAATAGGATTTATTGAGTGGGCATATACAATATGTGCCAAATGGCCCAACAACAGCCATCTCACTGTGAAAGACTGACATTCTTTTTTGTTTGTTTTGTTTTTGTTGTATTCTAGATGGGTTTTCTCTATGTAAATAGCTGTGGGTGTCCTAAAACTCATTTTCTAGACCAGATTGGCCTGGAATTCTCAGAAATCTGCCTCCCAGGGGCTGGGATTAAAAGTGTGTGCTGCCACCACCTGGTTAAAAGGCTGAGAGCCCAGTAGTTGCTTGCTTGGTCCATGAGGCTGGGTGCCTCAGATGTCATAGTGATCTCCTAATGGCTCTCTTACACAGGAGCTAAGAACCAGGTCAATTCTCAGTCAATGAGACTGGGTACCTCAGAGGTCCCCATCTGTTGGATGGTTTGCAGGGCTCCTGGAAGGCATCAGCCATCAATCCATATTAGAAGACCAGCAATGGTGTCAACAGCAGCATCAAATGAAGGGAAAGAAACAGGCCAAGGTAACAAAAAGTGAATAATTATCTTTCCTCCATGCCCTTTCTTGGGTGCTATCAGAGATGACACCCATACATGGGGCGGGTCTTTTAGGCAATCAATGCATTCTCTCGTAGATGTGTCCTTGTTCTACAAACCAATCTGATATAGACAATTCCTCAGTGGAGATTCCCTGCTCAGGGGATGGCAAGCTGTGGCTAGCTGACATTTAAAACTGACCATTATAGTCAGAAGATTTCAGTGGATAATATAGACAAACTCACAGACACATAACTAAAAATAAATAAAATTAAAGGGGATTTGAGGGGAAGGTGGTATGAGCAGGGGTCCATGACTTGAGGAATATTGGAGAAGGTGGCATGAACAGTATCTATGGCTTGTGGAGTATTGTAGAATGTAAAATGGGAGTTCTTAACTGGTCTAAGTAGTAAAACCCTGGAGTTAGATATAGAGGAAAATGCTGAGAGATCAGAGAGAAGAAGGAGCAAGCCATACCCTACCCTCTTAGTATTTCAGCAGACAAGAGAAAGAGTGAGTTCCTGTTTCTCTCTGGTTATATATATCCTCTCTGCCATCTCACTTCCTGTTTCTACCCAGCCATCTTAGTTCCTGTCTGTCTGTACAGACCTCCAAACCTCTGTGGTTAACTAGTGGCAAGCTCCATTCTCTGACCTTCAGACAGGCTTTATCTGTACAAGCAAGATATCACCACAGTAGAAGATGATGTGAGCAGGGGTCTATGGCTTGCAGAATATTGGAGAACTCAATCCCTGGGGTTGGGAGGAGAGGGAGGTTTGGGATACTTCTTATGTGATCAAAGATTGATGTTCTGAGAATACAGAAAGGTAAAATGTTAAAAATATAATTGAGGGGCTGTAAAGATGACTCAGTGGCTAACAGCATTTGCTGTTTATGCAAAAGACCCGGGTCTGGCTCCTATAACCCCATGACAGTTTGCAACCACCTGTAGCTGCAGTCCCAGGGGATCCAATGCCCCTTCTCATCTCCTCAAACAGGAGACATACACATGACATACAGATATACATGCAAACAAACCATCCACATACATAAAATACAGTAAATCTAAAAGAATCTAGTTGAAAAAAATGAGAAGATGGCTTGGACAATAATAACTATGGAAGAGATTTGTATACATATAGACAAATAGAAATCATACTAAATTTACCATGGTAGTAATGAGACACCTTTCCCCCCATATTTCAAAACAGAATGATTTTTAAAAGTTATAAAATTGAAGTTGGTGTTTTAGAAGCATTAATTAGAGCAATATAATTGTTTACAATCATTCAGATGATCAATACTGCAACCTATTTTAAAATTTATGAAACACTCATTTCATTTTACCCAATATCTTAGTTAGAGTTTCTATTGATGAAAAGAGATATCATGACCAAAAACTGGCTTACACTTCCAGGTCATAGTCCATCATTGGAGGAAGTCAGGATAGGAACTCATTCAGGGTAGGACCCTAGAGGCAGGAGCTGATGCAGAAGCCACGGAGGGTGCTGCTTACTGGCTTGCTCAGCCTGCTTTCTTACAGAACCCAGGACCACCAGCTCAGGGATGACATCATGAATCACAGGCTGGACCGTCCCCCATTGATCACTAAATGAGAAAATGCCTTACAGCTCATTGGATCTCATGGAGGCATTTCCCCAACTAAGCCTCCTTCCTTTTTGATGACTCTAGCTTGTGACAAGTTGACACACAAAGCCAGCCAGTATACCTAGAGATGTTATTTTCAGGAAATTATTTCTTTTTTTTTCCATCTTAGATTCCTTTTCTGTTTTCCATTTTTTTCTCCTTTGCAATACTGGGGACTGAACCTAGAGTGTTATGCATATAAGGTAAGTGCTATTCCCCTGAGGTACTGTACAGCACCTAAGAAACTGTTTCTCAGAAATGTGCACCACATTTACAAATTACTCATGTGCTTAGAAATTAGTAGGATTTAAAAACATGTACATCTACACAGAAAATACAGTGTTGGCATTAAATTTAACGACCATAGGAAAATGCTCACAGATGTGGAATGTATTTTGAAATGATCTGTTTAGTGAAAAGAAATTGCTTACCAATAATATTTTCATAAAGCAGAAGAGTGAGAGATTAGATATTTAATAAAGTATTTCTTTAAAATATCTTTGCAAGAGGCTGGCAAGATGGCTCAGTGTCAGTGAATAAGATCACTTTCCTCTCTTGCAGAGGATCTGGGTTTGGTTCCCACCAGAACACTAGCAAATGCCTGTAACTCCAGTTTTAGGGCATCTGATACCATCTTCTGGCTTCAGTAGGAGCCTGCATGCACTCAGTGGTACACAGACAGAGATAAGCATGCATGCAGACATAAATAGAAATAAGTATGAATTAAAATAAATTATTAAAACATTACTATAAGGCATTAGATACTCCCTTAAAAGCTAAAGGTTAAAAGGAGTTGGGTGTGTGGGGTTACTCTATTGTGTGCCTGTTTGCTGGCAATGGTTGGTTTCAATGTGAGGAGAAAATACACTTCTGGAGGTCAGAGGGCGTCTTCTAGTGCCAGTCATTATCTTCCACTTTGTTTCCAAAAGCTCTTTTAGCTGTTTGTTGCTGTATATACCTGGCTCATTGGCTGGCAAGTTCTACTGATTCTCTCTCTTTTCTCTCCCATTTACCTACAGGAGGGCTGGGATTTCAGATGCTCACACTGCTGAATGTGGTTTTCAAGAGAGGCTGGGGTTTTGAACTTGGATTGGCACACTGTCTCAGTAGGTGCTTTAACCCACTAAGACGTCTCCCCAGCCCTGTAAAGACACCTTGGAACATTTTTTTCTTCCTTTACTGATCCAAGTATGCAGGGTTTCCTCTTCCCTGCATTGTGATTAAAATGATCACTCAGGAAATCAGCACATCAGAACACATCTGTACTCCCATGTATACTCAGTACTATTCATAATAAACACATTGTTACAGGCATTCTTCCTGCCAGCCTGGTCCCAGAGCCATGTCAGCCCCAAATGAACACACAAGACTTATATTAATTATAATACTCTTGGCCTTTGGCTTGGTTCCTTATTGGCTTGCTCTGTCTTAATTATTAATGCCTAACTACTAATCTATGTATTCCACATGTTCTTATCTTACCGGGAAAGCCAGACCTGCAACGCCTTTGCCTGCTACATGATGACTGCTCAGTGTCTCCACAGAGGAGAGAGTGATTTCCTGTTTGTCCCCTCCTTATACTCTGATTCTGCCCAACTATGTCATTTCCTGTTTGGCCAATAAGTCAATCAGTGTTTTATTCATTAACCAATAAGAGAAACATATACAGAAGAACATTCCCCATAACACAATACGGAGTCATTGTAAGTGTCCATCAATGCTATCTATCTTATCTTATCTATCTATCTATCTATCTATCTATCTATCTATCTATCTATCTATCTATCTACCTACCTATCTTCTCTATAAATGTATGTGACAGAATACTGTTTTTTGATAAGAAGGGAAATATCATTTGCAAAATTTGGATGAACCTGGTGGATGTCATGTTGAGAAAATTAAGCCTGATATAGCAGGACAAGCACTACACAATCTCACTCACATGTAGAATATGAGTTGAACTCATGAAAATAGAGGGAAGAAAGTTCCTAGAGGCTGGAGAGGGTAGGGAGGAAGGCTGGCAGAGTTGTCAATGGGTATAAGATTATATTTATACTGGAGGAATGAGCCCAAGTGTTCTATTGTGTGGTAGAGTGACTACACAGAGCAATAGTGGATTATATATTTCAAAAGTGCTAGAAGAGATTCTACATGTTCCTACCACAAAGAAATGATCAATGTTGAGGTAATGCATATGTTAATTATCCTGATTAAATCTTTACAGTAGACCAGTACATTGAAACATCATATTGTACCCACAAACATGAAGAATTACTGTGCCAAAAACCCCACCAGATTATTCTAAACCCACAGCAATTATTCTCTATTCTAGAAATAGTGTAAATTCATCCTGAGGCAAACTTCCTTGACTATAATTATAGGAAAGCTTGATTGCTTAGGCTATATTAGCAAGAACTGAGAGAGCTCAGGAAATCTGAAAATTAGGATTCTCCCACCCTGGCATTGGAGTGGAGTCAGGGAGAGGTGAGACCCAGCTGTGCAGGGGCTTAGCTGCTTATCTCACTGGCCTGGCTGTCAGAGTGTGCCTAATAAACCCAGTACTTTCCACCCACTGTCTTATTCTATCTCCTGGCAGCAACTGCAGGCTTCAAAGGGCAGGAGAGGGGCTGGTCCCCAGAGGAAGAAATTTTAAAATATCCAATGCCTCTCATTTTACTCAGAGAGAAAGTAAGTGTATTGAAGGAAAATGGTTCTGTACCACCAGGTGCTTCCCTTCACTTGCAGAAGGACCAAAAGTAATCAGTGGAGGGGTGTGTTTGCCAGCCTTCTCCCATTGGATATATCAACACTGTATCATCATGAATGAAGAAGGAAAGGCAGCTGACCTCTGGTTTGTAACATTCTGGGGCCAGGAGAGAAACAAGTCTTTGGTTACATTTTCCTGAGCTCTTTTAACTGTTGCAGACTTTCTACTTTATCTGATAGCAGATTACTATTTGTGTGCAGGCTATACATTACTTTGGAACCTTGGAGTGGATCTAGTCTTTGATAATAGGTGACTGCTATCTGCTATTTCAAGTTACCAATTTTCTCCTGGAGAGATGTTTAGATATTTTGTGTGTGGAAGCAAAAAAAAAAAAAAAAAAAAAAAAAAAAGATATGAGAATGTTTTTTGTTTATTTGTTTGATGGGTTGTTTAAGACTGATGTCTGCACACACCACGCATGGTCTTGAATGCAGAGAGATTGTTGCCATTGCAAAAGTTACTGAGCTGGAAAATGGAAATCAGTGTGATTCCATTTGCAGTTGAATTGACTTTATGGTCTTAGCCATGGCTGGTGACTGTCTGTTTAATCTTTGAATTTATCAAGGATTTTGTTGAAAATACAATGGCAGAAATTACCCGTATTGCCTTAGTCTTTGCTTTTCACTTACCATGACAACTTCTAGTCCCGGTCAACTCATCTGTGTTGTCAGTGCTGGGGTCTTACTCATCCTTCTACACAGTCAGGAAAATGACAAACTGAATAACTTCAATTATTCATCCTAGACGTAAGCTATGGAGTAGATATGACTTTGAACCTCTCGACCTGTCACTATCTCCATTTAACTTGTAAAATGAGACGTTGAACTGATTGTTCTTCAAGTTGTTCATTGACTTTTATCACTAGTCTTGAGTCCCCAAAGTCTGAGCACCTGCTACTCTCCATGTGATAAAAACCAGTTAAATGTTTTCATTTCTGCCTGAAAACTCTGTGGATCAGTTAGTCTTTCCAGCTCTGTAGGAGGAAGCCTTGTCTCAACTGGCCTTGTCTAGCCACACTAAGAATCTATATCAGTGCCACTCCAGGATGAGCTGCTCTTGGTGAGAAGTCCTCCAAAACACAAGGAGTTCAAAATACTCCTTCTCTCTATTGGGATGCTGATGAGAATGGAGCCTTAGCACTTAAATGCCCCTGGCCAATAAAACTACCAGCTTCCTTTTTCAGCCCCCCATCCAATTTGTTGCCTTGAACACCAGTTAAATTTGAATTTCACATAAAAACATTTTTTTTTCTGAGTATGAGTATCCCAGTTAATAAACTACTGGGTTAAATTATATCTTAAGGTAATTTTTACTAAAATTCCATTTTAGCAACTGCTAACACACATAATCTATTTATTATTTATTGCTCAGTGCAATCATGAGTCACATCCATGGGAAATGCAAGGATGGAGTGGTGGTGGCTGTGTTATTCACATCTCCACAATGACTAGCCGCATGTCCCCTTAACCTAAACCTATGGTAAACAACACTCAATGATTTGATTTATGTTTCTCAGTGTATCCATATATGCACATTTTAGAGTTTAAGGATTAAGTGTTTTATATTTTGCCTTTTCATTTACTATTTATAGCATTTCTAGCTCTATATTTTAAAGCCATGTGCAATTTTATAGTGCAGATGAATTATTTAACATTTTTCTTGAATGAAGCACATTGGTTATATACCTTCCTTCCTTCCTTCCTGCAGTAAATTTCATGTTGACTTCTTGATGTGCATAGCACTTGCTTTTGTTAGACCATCTCTCTGGAATACTTTTCTAGGAGTAGATAGCATTAGTGGATCACCTGGAATCAAGTGTCTAAATTATACCTGTGTAATCATAGACAGCTTTCCATTTTCACTAATATTACAAGTGGGACAGGCAAGGAGAAGAGGAGGAGAGAGGGGAATTGCATGTGGATGCAATTTTGTCTTCCTACTTCTGCAAGTAGGCAATCTCATTGGAAAAGTATTTTTAACCTCTGAGAGGAAGATGCTTCTATTTTTGCCATTGCTGGAAAAATAGCAGACATGGAAATGGATTTTTTAAAGACTGAATGGAATACAATCTATTTCAGTAAACCTTTAACTTTCTCTTCTCAATCATGTCTTACAGGTGAGCCACCAGCCTTCTCTGATCACCAGGAGTGTTTCTTGATTGATGCAAATACCTTGAAAGTGTTGTCTTTGATGGATACATCTGAAGATGTTAAATTCTTCACTTATTTGTCCTGGGTGTGTTGGAGATAGGAAATAGGTTTGGGAAAACTCAGCATACTGACAGAAATGAGGAATGTCTTGCCTGGAGAGGGGAAGGAAGCATGCTGGAAATCAGGCAGAAGAGTTTTCTGTTAAGGCAAAAAGGAAACAAGTTGGAGAAGGCAAAGATAAGGTGAAGTACCCATCAGGTAGCTTGTAATTTATCCGAGTAGGCATCCTTCAACCTAAAGACTAAGCAAGATACAATGGAAAAGAAAGCACAAATGTATTCTGACCCTGAACTTGGCAGCTCTCTAGTTGATTTGGTTGGTTAACCTTTTTCCTGTGCACCTAGAAGCCACTAGCAGAACTCTCCAGTTCATAGATAACATAGGTTTGGCTTAGAAATACCTTATTTTTCCTTTTAAAGGAGGGGTATAAAAAAAGTCTAGTTGGGATATAATTTCAGTGGTAGAATTTATATATATATTTGTGCTATGTGCAAGACCCCAGGTTCAAATTCACCTATATAAATAAGTTATCAGAATGGGGGAACAAGGGGGAAGAAATGTGGAGATGTGGGTCAAATAACACAAAGTAGCAAAATACCAGAGACCAAGGACTTAGGCTGGATTCTACTCAGGAATTTTGCTATCTTTGTAGATTACAGCTGCATTTACCTCAGGTAGGATAAATGAACAACTATTTCTTTTAATTTTTTTTTCATTTAAATTAGAAACAATCTTATTTTACATATAAATCCCAGCTTTCTCTTCCTCCCATCCTCCCATGCCCCCCCATAACTCCCTATTCTATTCCCTTTCTGCTCCCCAGGGAGGGTGAGGCCTTCCATGGGGATCATCAAAGTCTGTCACATCATTTGGAGCAGGGCCTAGGCCCTCCCCCATGTATCTAGGCCGAGAGAGTATCCCTCTAGGTGGAATGGGCTTCCAAACTCCATTCATACACTAGGGATAAATATGGATTCACTACCAGAGGCCCCATATGCCCATGCTTCCTAACTAACCACATTCAAGGGGTCTGATTTGGTCCTATGCTGGTTCACCAGATGTCAGTCTGGGGGTCCATGAGCTCCTCCTTGTTCAGGTCAGCTGTTGGTGGGTTTCTCCAGACTGGTTTTGACCACTTTGCTCATCACTCTTCCCTTTCTTCAACTGGATTCCAGGACTTTGGCTCAGTGCTTAGCCATGGGTGTCTGCTTCTGTTTCCATCAGCTACTGGATGAAGGCTCTAGATGAGCAACTATTTCTGTTTGCCTCCTTCCTATTACTATAAGACATCTCCAACATAATCACCTTCTGAAGACAAATGGGTTACTTCTGCTCAGTTTCCTCTGTGGTGACATCATCGTGGGAGAGTGGGTGCAACACAAACAAAGTGCCTCATGGCTCATGGCTAAGGAGTGAGAAAAAAAGAGGAAGGGGTCAGGCTCTTCCTCCTCTCCTTGATGCTATGGTCCCAATCACTGCAAGGTCGCATACAAGGACCTACTGCCTTGTAAGGCAATGGTTCTCAACCTTCCTCATGCTGCAACCCTTTAATACAGTTCCTCATGTTCTGGTGACCCCCTAACTCTAACATTATTTTCATTATTTCATTGCCACTTCATAACTTAATTCATAACTGTTATGAATGTAATATAAATATTGGCTGTGCAACTCCTAAAGGACTCATGACCAATAGGTCATATATGTCATATTAAGTTAAAAATAATACCTATTGTACATATTATAGTTAAAGAAATTTTAGAATACAAAAGACAAATTCTGGCCTCAAGTAAGGAATACTATAAAGACTTTAGTAAAGAAACAAGATAACTTAGACACTCATCTCCTATAAGGCTGAACACTGTATTTTGTGATTATTGTTTGAGAATTTCATACCTGCATACAATGTACTTTGATTAAGTGCATTCCTAATTCCCCCTCCTCCAATCTCTTCCCTACCTGCCCCACTATTCTCAATTTCATGTCTTCTGTTTTTATAAACCCATTGAATCCACTAAATGCTGCTGGAATGTACATCAGTGTAGGACTACATGAGTAGCTTCTCAGGAAAAAGACCTTCATATCTGAGGAGCCTTTAATCATCAATAGATTCTCAGGTGGGGGCAAGACTTCATGAACACCTCCCTGCTCCATGATGGGATTTTGCCCATCTATAAGAGATACACTTCAATTTTAAAAAGTGGAAACAATCAGAGTGAAAATATACAGCAAAAGTATTTGAAAATGCAAAAAGTAAGCTGGTGTAGCTATGCCAGAGATAAAGCACACTTTAATGTAACAATTGGAGATGAAGAAGGACATTCCACAAGGATGATAGAAATTGTATTTTTAAAGTTTAGATATGCTTTACAAAATAGCCTCATTTATTGACCAAATAAAATTGGATACAGCAACATTGGAAAATTGAATATAACTTTCTTTGTAATTGATAGAATAATCCTTGTATGTGCAAGGATTTAAAATACTTGAACACAATGAGTAGAACAGTGTTTGAGAGTCCAGTGAGGTCTTATTTCCATGAAGTGTTTGACAAAATCTTTCATAGATTTGCAATGAGATGAATAAACATGGGAAGCAGGAGTGTATGTAGGATGATTTCAACAAATTAATCAGACAGAGGAGTTTGAGTAAGCCTGGAGAAGTCCCACAGAAGACCACCATCCATATAAACAGGCAACAAGAGCATTTCCTATTCCAGCATGCTGGGACTGTCCATACTACACAAAGGCAAAATGGCAAGGACCATGAATGAGTCATGCAGAATCCTTTTAAACACAGCCAAGGGATATTCCAGAAGCAGTCAGGTCATTCTGTCTATGATTGGCTTAAGCAAATGGCAATTGTGTTAGTACATTTCTGATTGGTGAGGGCTAACATGGGCTAACATGATTTTTCCACCTTTGGGCATGTTTGTTTGGTCAATTCCCAGGATCTGTACCTATTTGGTCATTGCATTGAGATAGTGCAGGGGGCTGGCTCAGGCCTTGTTCATGTTCTCTCCCTAGGCCCTGAATGTAATTTGTTGATAAGTGGCCCTTTGTTGGCAGAGACACACACTCTTTATCACAGAACTAAAACCTAAATTCAGTTGTAAAACTGGGAGAGTTTAGCCCCTTCACCTTTAGTGCCAAAAGCCCATTTCTTGGTTCAGTCCTATCCAATTTAACCTGCTAAGAGTTTTCCATTGATGAAGAATTCAGATTTAATATTTTTTAATGTCTTAGAACAATGAACTAAATCTGTGAGGTAAAAGATTCATGTGTACAAGTAAAATAGTTCAATCCTTAAAACAAGAGGCACACATATATACATGAAGTATACAACAACTACACGAGCTTTCACTTTCATGTACATCCATGTGGCCAGACCCTCGATATTCCCAGTGCCCTGGAAGGCTTCTTCATGTCCCTTCCAAAGGTGCCTCCCCATGGCAGTAAACAATATGCTACCTTCTATTGTTGGAAATATGTTCTATTAGATACATATAATATTAAGATAAACTCCCTGGCTGGTCTGGTATTCTCTATGTAGCACATTCTGGCTTTAAATTCACACCAGTCTTCTAGACTCAGCTTCCTGCATGCTAGGATTATAGGTGTGAACTACCATGCCAGGCTTGACTTCTTCCTTTCCATTGTGTCCACATGACTAAAAATAGCTTGTTGGAGTCTGGATTGACTTTTTAGATCAGTTGACTTCTGACACAAGCAGACTCTTTTTGTTTAAATAACTGCTTATTATAGACAGATATTTCTTTGGGCCACAAAACTGATAAAAAAAAACCAACATAAAGACTTATTATTGATCATGAAAGCTTGGCCTATTGCTTAGGTTTCTCTTAGTATCTCTTATAACTGAATTAACCCATTTCTATTTATCTATGTGCTGAGACATGACTCATGGCTTTTACCTCTCATCCTGAATGTCTTGTTTTCTTTCTGCATCATCTGGCTAGCAACGCTTTCTTTCTTCTTCCCAGAGCTTTGACTGTCTGAAAGTCCCTGCTATACCTCCTGCTATACCTATACTTATTGGATTGGCCACTTAGCTTTTTATTAAACCAATCACAGTGACATGTCTTCACACAATATAAAAGGAATATTTTACAACATTTCATTAATTTATTTCAGGTGGGTTTTTATTCATTGGGTTATCCTCAAGTGTTTTGATTTTCATGTTTGTATAATTATATGGTAAGAATTGTATTTTATATTATTTGTTGTTAGCATATGGAAATAAAGTTAAGGGTTGGAGAGATGGCTCTGCAGTTAAGACTGATTGCTCTTCTAGAAGACTAGTGTTTGATTCCCAGCCACTACATGGTGGTGGTGACAGCCATCTATAACTCCAGTCCCATTGGATCCAATGATATTTTCTGGTCTCTCCAGGTACTGCAGGAAGATGTGGACAGATATACACACAGGCAAAACACTCATACACATAAAATAATAAAAATATTTTAGAAGTGAAGTTAGCTTTCCATACTGACATTATATCAAGTAACCTTTTTTAGTTGCTAATAGAGATATTGGATCTTTTCACATTCCTATATTCATAATTATGTCATGTGAAAAATAAATAGTTTTGCTTGTTTTCTTACTCTGTAGCTTGCTTTGTCATGTGCTAGGGCTCTCATGAAGGGGAGTTCCTTATGTTTCCAAATTCAATGGAAAGCATATTATTTCTCCACTGAATATTATGGATGGCTTAGTATTAAGAGATTTTTCTACATAAGCATGAAGATGTGAATTTAAATCCCTAGATCTCACATTTAAAAAGCCAGGCATGCTATGCATACCAGACAATGAAGTAAAGGGCAATGGAAACAGGGAGATTCTAGGAGCTTGCTGTTCAGTCAGCCTAGTGGGAATGGTGATCCTTGGATTCAGCGAGAGGTCCTATTGTCAAGGGAATAAAGCAAGAGAACAATATAAGAGGGAATCCAGTATCCTCCTCTGGCCTCCATACATTGCTTGCATGGCATGAACATATGCACACATACTTAGAAAATGAAATAATGCAGACAGTCTTCAATGAGGGATAATATGAACAGGACTAAAGTTGATTTTGTGTCTCCTTATTTATATGAAATCATTCTTAGATGCTAAGAACAAAGAGCAGAACAGGGAAATTTTAAGAGCTGTGTTATTTTGTGTTGTTTTGATTATATGTAGAATATTTATCGAATGTTTATCAATGCATGCTCTATCTTGAGAAGATCACCAATAAATAGAGAGGCAGTATATAAAAAAGAAAGAGAACATTAAGAGCATTGTTAATCATCCCTGATGCGGGTTCATTGAAAGAAAGAAGTAGGGTGGAGATTTAGTTCATAAGATGGAAAGGATAAAAGCAGGATGCAGAGGTGAGAGCCCCAACAAAATGTATTAGACTCAATTAGCGTAACGAACTCCACCATAATACTTGAATCGTTTAATAGTGATGGTTGTGTGTCTCAGGAGGGAAAAAGGGCAGAATGTCTGATTATGTTCCCACATAGCCTGGGTGTTGATGACAGGAAAGTTGTATTAATTAATTCCTTTACTAGATTCTGTTCTAAAATGAACATGGTGAATTTTATAAAGAGTCTTTGTAAGAAATGTGTTCTGACTCTATTTTTGCATTTGAATGATACATCTTAAATCTGAACTAAAAAATTAATCTGAACTAAAAATTTTGCTGTTCAAAAATTAGCATGGTGGATGGAGAGATATCTCAGTGGTTTAGAGCACTTCTTCCTGCAGAGGGCCCAAGTTTGACTCCCAGCACTTTGATGATGGCTCACAACCACCTGCCACTCCAGTTCTGGGAGTTCAAATGCTGCCTTCTGACCTCTGTGAGCACATGCATATATACAAACAAAAATGCTCAAACACATACAATAAAATAAATAAATCTAAAAGTTTTAAAGAATCTAGAATGTCTTCAAAGAAAAGATGCCATCTGGTTTCTAGGATACTGGAGGATTCTGAGGAAATGTGCCCATATAAGAAAGGGGTAGCACACTTCTGATGGTTGGCTTAGAAAAGAGATTCAATCCCTTTAATTCACTTCAATAATTTGCTTTTTATCTGGTTGCATCAAAAATTGTACTCTTCCCAATGGCTTTCTTCATAGTTAAATGTGGGAATCTAGATGTGGCTTGACCAGCCTTATGCCCTTAGGTAAGATCCTATATGAGCTGTTTCCTTGAATGGTGAAGGGCACTGAATTATATGAAGGACTGTTGAAGAACTGAGCTGGGGAGCTCATGAAATGATTCAATAAGCCCTCCCCTCACTGGTGAACTTCCTAGTCTTTCATAGAACAGATATAGGACAGGTCAGAATAGTTGCTACTTCAGCCACCTAGAACTCAGGCACGTGAACCATCTGAGAGACAGCGGAAGATTACAGAAATATTTTGCAGTTCCTTAGGAATTCAAGAGTTAGAACAATGCTAACCCATAGTCCTCAGGTGACAGAACTTTGAGTCTTTTTCTTTTTTGCTTTGCTGGAGTATGGGCATGAGACCAGTGACTTCCAGTTGTACCTCTTATTGTGTGAAGAGGCAAGAATTGTTCACCTGCAACTATGTGAGGGTTTCTAATGAAACCCATGCCTTGACTTCCATGCAGAGACTGAAGGAATTTGAACCCAAAATGTAAATTCTACTTTAAATCACTAACAGAAATATTAATATATGATATGTATTTACCATTCCTGCCCAGAATCAAACCAGTTTTCCTTTCTGACCAGGAAAGTGAAAGAAAAAAAAATAAAGGAAAAAAAAATAAAGGAAACATATATCAAACTTACCAATGGTTTCTTTGTAAATCTATTGTCCTTACATTAAATTACATGGAGGTAAGCACAGTGGAAGACTGTAAATGGTGCCAAGTGTTAGTAAGGACCAGAATTTGGGTTGTTTCTGTAATGCAGTGGTTCTCAATATATGGATCATGACCCCCTTGGATGGACCGGCCCTTTCACGTGGGTCACCTTTGGGAAGACACAGATATTTACATTACAATTCATAATGGTAGAAAAATTACAGCTCTGAAGTAAAAATGAAAATATTTTTAAGGTTGGGGGTCACCACACTGTGAGAAATTCTGTGTTAAAGGGTTGCAGCATTAGGAATGTTGAGAACCACTGGCCTGGGGTGACTCAGCGAGAGTGAAATTGCCATGGTGGAAGATGGGACTTGGTGAATAAGGAGGAAGCTGGGAAGAGCATCTTCAGCCACGATCACTCAGATGTACTGAATTATTCAACCCCACCCACAGTCTATGATTTCTTAAAATCGATGGGCTGTTCAGCTTGCTGGAGGGGTGGATTTTTTTTTTTCTTTTCCTCTTTTCTTTCTTTTCTTTTTTTATTTTCTGTCAAACCCTCACTTTTACTCACTGGATGTTTGGTAGATCTTATGAAACCCAGGAAGACAGCGGAGAACCTGCTGCACTTTGAAGCAAGATTCCCTCCTACCTCTGCCAGTCCCATCAGGGAAGAAATGTTTTGCTTTGAAATTAGATGGCAAGAGGCTTCTCAGTGCTTGGGAAATTGAGTTTGGATTGGGGTCCTGAAAAATCAAGTAAAAACAGATCATGTGTAGGCAAACGGAATCTAAACGCAATATGCCATTGGAGCTGTTTTTCCCTTGCAAGTGATTGTCTGAGGAGAACATATCCCCACAGGGACCATGTGTGCTGTGTCACAGCCTCACCCATGGCTTCAGACAGTTATTTCAGGAATGTTTGGCCTTTTTGATTTCCTCTATTGAGAATTATTTCTTCAATTCTCTACCCCATTTTTTAATAGGGTTATTTAGTGTTTTGTTGACTAGTTTTTTTGAGTTCTTTGTGTATTTTGGAGATGAGCCCTTTGTCAGATGTAGGGTTGGTGAAGATCTTTTCCAGTCTGTGGGTTGCCACTTGGTCTTGTCCATTGTGTCCTTTGCCTTACAGAAGCTTCTCAGTTTGAGGAAGTCCCATTTATTAATTGTCGACTTCAGTGTCTGTGCTACTGGAGTTATATTCAGGAAACAGTCTCCTGTACTAATTTGTTCAAGGGTACTTCCCACTTTCTCTTCTAAGAGGTTCAACGTGGCTGGATTTATGTTGAGGTTTTTGATCATTTGGATTTGAGTTTTGTGCATGGCGATAGACTTGAGTCTAACTGCAGTCTTCCATACACCATTATTCAGCTGTGCCAGCACCATTTGTTGTAGATGCTTTCCTTCTTCCATTGTATTCTTTTAGCTGTTTTGTCAAAGATCAGGTGTTCGTAGGTGTGTGGGTTAATGTCAGGATTTTCGATTCTATTCCCTTGGTCTACCTGTCTATTTTTGTGCCAATACCAGGCTGATTTCAGAACTATAGCTCTGTAGTAGAGCTTGAAGTTCCTTTATTGTTTTGGCTATTCTGGGTCTTTTGTTTTTCCATATAAAGTTGATTATTATGCTTTCAAGGTCAGTGAAGAATTGTGCTGGGACTTGCATTGAATCTGTAGATTGCTTTGTGCAAGATTGCCATTTTTACTATGTTTATCCTACCTATCCAAGAACATGGGAGATCTTTCCATTTTCTGGTATCTCCTTTAATTTCTTTCTTTAAAGACACAAAGTTCTTGCTATATAGATCTTTCACTTGTTTAGTAAGTGTTCCCCAAGATAATTTATGTAGTTTGTGGCTATTGTAAAGGGTAATGTTCCTCTGATTTCCTTCTCAGTCCCTTTATGGTCTGTATATAGTAGGGCTACTGATTTTTTTTTTTTTTTGAGTTTATCTTGTATCCTTTTAGTTTCCTGAAGGTGTTTATCAGCTGTAGTAGAGTTTTTTTTTTTTTTTTTTTTTTAAGGTGGCTTATGTAAACTACCATATCATCTGCAAATAGTGAAAGTTTGACTTCTTCCTTTCCAATTTGTATCCCCTTGATCTCCTTTTGTTGTCTTATTGCTTTAGCTAGAACTTCAAGTACAATATTGAAGAGATAAGGAGAGAAAGGGCAGCCTTGTCTTGTTCCTGATTTTAGAGGACTCGCCTTCAGCTTCTCTCCATTCAGTTTGATGTTGGCTCTTGGTTTACTGTATATTGCTTTTATTATATTTAGGTATGTTCCTATTATTCCTGATCGCTCCAAGATCTTTATCATGAAAGGGTGTTGAATTTTGTCAAAGGCTTTTTCAGCACTTAGTGAGATGATCATGTGGTTTTTATTTTTCAGTTTGTTTGTATGGTGGATTATGTTAATAGATTTTCTTATGTTGAACTATCTTTGCAACCCAGGGATCAAGCCTACTTGGTCATGGTGGATGATTTCTCTGATATATTCTTGGATTTGATTTGCCATTATTTTATGGAGTATTTTTGCATCAATGTTCATGAGGGATATTGGTCTGTAGTTCTTTTTCTCGGTTGTGTCTTTGTGTGGCTTGGGTACCAAGGTAATTGTGGCCTTGTAAATAGAGTTTGGTAATGAACCTTCTGTTTCTATTGTGTGGGACAATTTGAGGTGTATTGGTGTTAGCTCTTCTTTGAATTTCTTTTTTTTAATATTTCTAATATAATTTATTCAAAGCAGAATCAAAGGATACATTATTTGCACTTACATTGAAGATGTGGAAGAACATATCTTTAATGAAAAACTTGTAAGTCTTCATTCCTTGAATTTATATATGCCAGATTTTTTGTTGTTGTTGATTATTTGTTTTGTTTTGTTTTGGTATTGCATTTAAACCTTAGCCATGCCCACAGTAAGAATCTGTTAGGATCAGGTTTTCCCTGCCAGTCTGGTCCCAGAGCCATGCCAGTCCCAAATAACACACAGAGACATTGTATTAGATAAAACACTGTTGGCCAGTTACTAGCATTTCTTATTGGCTAGCTCTGTCTTAAATATTAAACAATCTCTATTAATCTAAGTATTTCCACCTGGCCTTATCTTACCATAGAGAGGGACTGGCATTTGGCTCTCTCTGTCCTCCATCTTGAATCTCCTCCCTACTTTTTCCTCTCTCCTAGTCCCACCTATCTTACTTTCCTATTGGCCAACAGTGCTTTATTCACTAACCAATAAGAGAAATATATTTGCAGAATGACATATGCCATCATCTTCTCTTTTCTGTCTAAAATAAAAAGAAGGGTTTTATCCTTAACAAAGTAAAATATATAACAAAACAGTTATCAAATAAGAACCATAGTTAACAATATTTAGTCCATTAACATTTAGCAATATTTAAAGAAAACATTCCATCATCTATCCTATCTTTGTAAGTCTAAAATCCTATATGTAACTTATCTTTAATCCTAAAAAATTATAACCATACCTATCTGTCTTCAACTCTATCAAAGGCCACAGAAGGCTAATATATAAACTCTAGAAATGACAGAGACGTCTCTCTACCTGGTCATTTACCTGAAGTTCTTCTGTAATTTTCCATCTTAAGTCCATAGGCCATAATGTGTCTGGCAGACTCCTCAGCAAAGCAGGAAACTTTAAACTGTCCATCTGTTTTGGCAGTTTGTCAGTCACATTTCTGTGTGTCCTGCGGACTGTCTGGCAGACTCTTCCATGAAGCAGGATCATTGTAGCACTGTCCATCTTGTATCAGCAGTCACTTTCATGTGGGTTCTGCATGTCCAGTTTATACAGCATAAAGTCAAGCAGTCCATACAAGAGCAGCATCTTGCCCAAATGGCTAGTCTTGACATTTTGGAAGCAAACTGCATAGTGTGTTTCTTTAATGTCCATCTTCCTTTCTAACACAGGTGGTGTTGCCAGGAGCAATTATGCCTCACTGTTAAGAAAAACCCTAAACCATTTTAAATATATTCTGTAGGTCTTTGAAAGGTTTGATGAATACCTATCCATCTTAAATACATCTCTGTATATATAGAAATCCAAACTAACTTACCTGTAAGTTTTGACTATTATAGGTAAAAACCTAACTTAAGTGATTATTATAGGTAACTATCTAAAATCTGTACTAAATTATACATTACATTTCTAAATGAGTTATATAAACACAATACCTAAACAAGAGGAGAAATATACATAATAAATTGACTTTAAGTTTGTATCGATAAAAAAATCTATTCCAAAACAAAGTATTCATATATATAATCCCTGTTTTACCTTTAAAGAGATTGGTTGTGGTCATTAACCATCTATAACCAACCCCATTTAAGTAAAAACAAACATTTATAGACAATATTTGGGAATTTTGGCATCATTCTTTCCAAACTGCTTCCTGCAGGTTGGGGGTGCTGTCATGGGGGATCCTAAAAAGATGCAGAAATCCTGGCTGTAGTGGTTTGCAAGGCTGCCTTGTCCAAGGTGTTTTGAATGTTGGATCACTTAGGATGCTGTTTTAGGGGGTCTGGTTTTGATCAAACCATGTTAGTCTGGAAGGAATCCATAGCTTTTCATTTTCAATGTAAACAAAAATAGAAATCTTTTCCCCCAGTAACTTATCTTTAAACTTAAATTGGATTAAACTAGCAGCATTTCTTTTAACAGTTGTTATTTCCTCAGCAGTCAAAGACAGCACAACAGCATATAGTGTCTAGACTCTTTTTGTGCTTTCCATTTTCATGTGGCTTTTTAAAATTACTCTATTTCTCCTACTTCTATTTTTTTATGCTTCTTCTACTTTCATGGGCATGTCCTTCTTCAGATTGGGAAAGTTTTCTTCAATGATTTTGTTGAATATGTTTTCTGCACCTTTGATCTGGGCTTCTTTGTCTTCTTCTATGCCTATTATTCTTAGGTTTGGCCTTTTGACTGTGCCTCACATTTCCTGGATGTTTTTGTTAAGGATTTGTTGGATTTAAGATTTTCTTTGGTCAATGAATGTATTTCCTTTAGTTTATCTTCAGCGCCTGAGATTCTGTCTTCCATCTCTTGTATTCTGTTGGTTATGCATGTGTCTATAGTTCCCGATCTTTTGCCTAGTTTTTTTATTTTCAGCATTCCCTCAGTTTGTGTTTTCTTTATTATCTCTATTTCAGTTTTCAAGTCTTGAACTGTTTCCTTCACCTGTTTGATTATGTTTTTTCTTGGCCTTTCATTCTTTAAGAGATTTGTTTATTTCTTCCAATATTTTGATGGTTTTTCTTCCATTTCTTTAATGGATTTTCTTATATCATCTTCCAGTGGGTGCAGGTGGAGTCTTTGTCTCTCTGTCTCTCTGTTTCTCTCTGTCTCTGTCTCTCTGTATCTCTCTCTCTCTCTCTCTCTCTCTCTCTCTCTCTGATACTCTCCCAGTGGGCTTAGGTGGGTCATGAGTTTGATGTCTGTAGCTCTGGGTTGTCCAAGCTCTCTAGAAGGTTTGTCTGGCAGAGGCCCGGTGGTGGGGGTCAAAGATCAGGCAGGCAGGGACTCAGGGTTGTCCCAGGTGGATAGGTGGGTAAGCAGATCCAGGAAGTTTCCCGGAGGTGGAAAGATTGTTCCTCTCAACAGAAGAATCTTAAATGACCAAGAAACACTTAAAGAAATGTTTCACATCTTTAGCCACCAAGGAAATGCAATCAAAATGATTCTGAGATTCTATCTTACACCTGTCAGAATGGCTAAGATAAAAAACATAAATGATAGCTCATTCTGGAGAGGGTATGGAGCAAGGAGACCACACCTCAATTGCTGGTCAGAATTGCAAATTTGTATAACCACTTTGGAAATCAATATGGTAGGTTCTTAAAAAATTGAGACTAGATCTACCTCAAGATCCTTGGTATATACCCAAAGGATGTTTCATCCTACTATAAGGATATTTGCTCAACTATGTTCATAGCAGTTTTATTCATAATAGGCAGAAACTAGAAATAACTTGATGTCCCTCAACAGTCTTATTGTAACTTGGTATGCCATGTTTGGTTGTTATCCCTGGGAGGGTAATAAAGGAGGAGTGAATTTGCAGGAAAGGGGAAGTAAGGGAACAAGAACTGGGAAGGGGATTGGGAGGGGACCCAATGGTTAGGATATAATATATGAGAGAAGAATAAAACAAGTGGGCCTCTTAATGAAGCATATTCTAAATAGAGTCTCTTGAAGTGACAATTTCCAGTTGCTTTGGGCTTTTACACACATTGAATAGAAGTCTAGTCAATAGGCTCAGAAGTGTTGTTAGTCTTTATCCTTCCTGGTAACATTTTACTTTAATGATCCCCAGGAGCATCAGTATCACTCGTTATTTTCTCACAAGAGCCATACTTCAAACTCATTTACCTCCTCAGGAATGTGAGGCCAGCCATCTAATAGCTGCTTTACCAATGTCAGACTCAGATTAATGAGCTCATGAGCTGGCTTTTCTTTGACCACTATTAATGAGGCCATTACAATGTCTACAGCAAAGAACATGTGCTATCTGACAGGTGACAGAGTATTGAACTGGCCTTCATCAAGGGCATGTGCTCAGGACATAGTACCATAGGGTACACATGCCTTGCTGACTTGTAAGTGCCTAACCATCATGGGAAGACATGACTACCATTCCAGGTAATTACCCCAAAGGAGTCAGAAGAAAATATTATGCATGCATGCTTCAGACAGTGTGAGTTTCAAAAGAACATTAAAAAATTGTGGTCAAAGGGCAAGAAAGTGTTGACTCTGAGTGTGGTAGGTTTCTTCTTAGACTTAAAACAGATGTTCTTTTGTAAGCAGCAATGGGAAATGGCATTGGGTATTGCACTTAGTTACAGTCTGAAGTTTTTTGGTCCATTTGTGGGACTACAGAGTCAATAGAGGCACTTGCCACCATGTTCTGATGTATTCAACAGCACTTGGGGGAGTTTTGTATTGTATAAAGCATCTATACATGAAATTTTATATGTTAGGTAGGAAAAATTATTTACTTTCTTTGAGACTGCCTTCAGAGTCCACATTGAAAACACCAGCAAAGAATTATATTTATACACATTGAGGCTACTTTAGAAGGTGTCAAGTACCAGGACTGGACCACTCAGGCCAGGTTATAGGAGGGAGTGAGATGGGGAGCTAAGCCAGGGAGTTCCCAGGAAAGGATGTTGGGGTGGGGATTAGCCTGGGCTGGTCCCAGACTCACCTCAGGCAGAGGGCTGGTGAAGGGGCACAAAGGTCAGGTGAGGGCAGGCTCAAGATAACTAACTTATATACCATCTTCAAACCTACATCTAGTAGCTGTTGGAAACAGAAGCAGATACCCATAGCTAAACACTGAGTTGAACTCCTGGAATCCAGTTGCAGAGAGGGAGGAATGATAAGCAAAGGGGTCAAGACCAGGCTACAGAAACCCACAGAGCCAGCTGACCTGAACAAGGGGGAGCTTATGAACCCCAGACTGATAGCTGGAAAACCAGCATTGGACCGACCCAGACCCTCTGAACATGGTTCTCAATTAGAAGGCCTGGGCAGTTGAAGGGACCTCTGACAGTGGAACTAGGATGTATCCCTGGTGTATGAAAGGACTTTGGGAGCACATTCCCCATGGAGGGATACTCTCTTAACCTAAAGGCAGGAGGGAGGGCCTAGCTCCTACTCTAAATGACTTGACAGATTTTGATGATCCGTCCTGGAAGGCACTACCCTCCCTGGGGAGTGGGTGGGTAATAGGATAGAAGGGGAGGTTGGAGGGGGGCATGGGAGGATGGGAGGGAGAGGAAACTGGGATCAATATGTAAAGTAAACAATAATTTGAAAAATTCAAAAAAAAAAAAAAAAAGTGCCAAGTATACAGCAACTGCTGTGCTTCTTGAGGCACCCTGGTTTTGGAACATTTAAAAATGTGTAGGACAATATTCTCAGTTTCTCCAGTGAACCAAAGGTTTTTTATTGTTCTGGTTAATGTGGTTTGAGGAGGGGGGAGCAAAAACAAAACAAGAGGATCGAAAACAACAGACAAACAGAATAAACCTGCTGTGGCGGGTGGTGTGAATTCGACCCTAAGCTGTGTTTGATGTCCCCGAATACACTTTGGCAGGAGCCATTTGACCTCTTTGGAGAAGAATGCTTGAGAATAGCAGGAGCAGCTCTCTATGTGGCAAGAGCCCTGGAAACCCTGATCCACTTGACAAGAACCTGTGGACAGTTCTCTGCACAATTCTGGGCATGGCCCCGGAAGTGTGTGTGCTATCTGCTCTCCTTGTTTTCACTATGGTAGCCAAACTGCTGGCCTGAGTAAGTCACAGTAGGCCACGGTGCTCAATATTACATATTTGCGTGGCTATTGTGGAGAGAATGATTTTAATCACAAGGAATTTAAAGAAAATGCTATGAAGTAGATAGTATCAAGAGTTAATCAGAACTTTCTAGGAACAGGGAGTGAAGCAGAATCATAGAAACCCACTGTTCCCTCATTTCTAATAACTGTGCCGCCAATACCCAAAGATGTTAAGGGAGATAAGGATAAGGGACAAGCAATGACAACTATTCAGAGGAAGTTTCTAGGTTATGTTGCCTATAGTATAAATGGAAAAACCTGATATTTCCCCCAGAGAGGATAGAATAACACAAAATGTAGAATGGATTGACCCAGCTCTGGCTGGTGAGTTGATCGTGAGAAGCTAGACCCTACCAGATGTAAATATTAACCACAAGAGTCAAAACTGTCTCTCACCCTACATGATACTGAAAAGGAAAGTTCCTTTGTAGCTTGCAAAACTACTCATGCTTCTGACGATGGAGATATAGGTCAAAATGGTAATGGCAGCCTGTGGGAGAGTTGGGAGACAGAAGGGAAAAGAGGCGAGGACCAAACTGGTGATTATTGTAACCATTTTTTTTTTTTGAAATTTAGGAAATAAAAGCTTGTAAAACTGTTCATGCAAATCACTGAAACTGTATAAATAAAGATGGCTCGAGCTATCTGGGGCCATTTGTTTGAACAACACAGGTGATCACAGTCTTTTTGGTGTTGATGCCACACGTATGTCCAAGGTCCAAGAACCTCTCTGAAGCAAATCCTCCAACACTTCCTATAGCCAATAATAAGAATGTAGTGTTGAGAGATGTTTATTCAGTATATTGCTCACCTTTGAGGTGAAAAGGCTTTTCATAGACCTTAGAAGATTATTTTGAATTGTTTTTGAAAGCATGGAACAATAACATAGGTATGTTGCCTGTTTCTCAGTATTATCTGAGAGCTGTTGTAGGATGAAGTCAACATCCCTCTGTTCATTTAATATCTTTTTATGATCATTAAATTTATTTCATGTCTATATATGTTTTTATGTTAATATACATTGCATTTTCTCGTCTTACTGTACATATAAACTGGATGTAAAATTTACAGCCTATATTCAGATTCTCTGGGTTACTGTATGTGGACAGTGTTCTCACTATTTTATTTGTAGCTTCTACAGTTGTCTTAAACCTATCATATGTGTTTTCTGGAAGTGCTTCACAAGTCACTTGTGGACAGAAGCAGTGTTTTATTTCAGAAATCTGCCCTGATGTCCACATTTCCTTGATTTTTCTAAGATGAAATGTAGACAGGATTTGAAGACTAAACACAGTAACTTATCAGACAGTTATCTAGACACTATAAGCAATTCATATTTTTTTAATGCTTCCTTTGCTGAAACATTTTTACAGAGAGTGTGACCTTCAAACTACATAGATGGAGAGACAGGATTAGCATCTCAAATTTGCGATTCCTTAAAATAAAAATGGTTGTCCTGTACAGTGCTTGAACTCCTGATCCTCCAGCTCCCACCTCCTGAATGTGTGTGTGTGTATGTGTGTGTGTGTGTGTGTGTGAGAGAGAGAGAGAGAGAAATGCTGTTTTTTAAAATTATTATTCTTGTACTCTTTGTTCTTACAAAATAAGTCACAGAAGGAGGCTTATTATTACTTATAAATGCCAGCTTTTATTAACTTAAATTAGCCCATCCATCTTTTGCCTTTGGGCTTTTACCTTTCTCTATTTCATATACCTCTTTTTACTTCTTACTCCATGGCTTGCTACGTAGCTGGATGGCTGGCCCCTGGAGTCCTCCTCTCCTTCTCTTCTTGCTTCTTGATCTTTCTTCTCTCTTTTTCTCCTGTTTATCCTCTCTGCCTGCCAGCACCACCTATCCCTTCTCCTGCCTCACTATTGGCCATTCAGCTCTTTATTAGACCAATCAGGTGTTTTAGACAGGCAGAGTAACACTGCTTCCCAGATATAAACAAATGCAACATAAAAGAATGCAACATCTTTGTATAATTAAGGGAGAGGAAGGGGGGAGAGGGAGGGAGAGAGGGAGGAAGACAGAGAAGGAGAGGGAGGGAGGGAGAGAGAGAAAGAGAGGGGGAAGGGAGGGAGGAAGGGAGGGAGGGAGAGGGGGAAGAAGACAGAGGAGAGGGAGGAAGGGAGAGAGAGAAAAGAGAGAGAGGGGGAGGGAGGGAGAGGGAGAGGGGGAAGAAGACAGAGACACACAGAGAGAGAGAGAGAGAGAGAGAGAGAGAGAGAGTGAAGAGAACCCTTTGGGAGCTTCTAACCCTAGCCTTTGTTCAGAGCTTACAGTGGGGTGCTCACACAGGTAATCAAGATATTTCTTTATAGTTGGTGTCAAACTGCTTTGCTGTAAGCACAGCCAAAAAGACCATGCACTGCTGGCAGGAAGGATCATTGCCTCACACTGATATCTTTCAGGCTTCCAAAAAATGAAAACACGGCAGTAAAATTGCTGTCCTAAGCAAAACCAAAAATCAGTTTTTCCACCTAAACTGTTTCCCAGGGCATCTGTGTAGCTGGAGCCTGCATTAGACATGGCCATCCATGGCAGTAAGTGGCTCAGCTTTGTCATTTCATGGTTTCTGGTTTCTTCTTCTTTTTCCTTTGGGGGGTGGAACTGCTTACTTGCTTGCTCAGCATTGGTGAGCTTACTGCCTCAGCAGAGCTTTTTCCTGGGCTGTTGCTTTTGTCATTATTTGCCTGGATAGTTGTCCTGTTCCTCTTGTCACCTTCGCCACCAAAATGATCCCTTTTGAGTGCCTTTCCTTTAGTGTTTTGACAGATGGCTTGCTTTCCTTTTAAGATACATTATTATGTATAATATATATGTATGTAATGTATGTATGTAATGTATATGTATAATGACACACACACACATGCACATGCAAACATGTATGAAGAGCTCATCAAGACCTACTTTCATATGCTAGTCATGAAAGAGATGAGTTAGGTCATTTTCTGAACTCATACAATACTGCCTCATTTTTAATGAAATAGGATTTCACATGGAAATTACATGGCAGATTTATAGCCTTGTATATACTTTTCTAGTTTTAATAATTTATATTCATTGCCCCATTCAATCACTCAACAAATGTTTATTGACATTTGCCATGTTAAAAGGAAAGTGTTTCTTCCCCTAAGAAACTTCTAGTCAAATGGGAAAAGGGGCACTATTGCAAGCCACAAAACAAATTTAAAGTTAGGGTTTCATGCTATGACTGTGCATGGTAAGCAGGACATCAGGTGAGGGGAAAGAAAAGGCCTCTGAGTGGTGAGGCATTAGATGAGGTCTGATGGAGGGACAGACATTGGCAGGCAATGCGAAAGACTAGGAAACACAGTGTGCCCAGGTGCTGGGGGTGGGTGGGTGGGGGAGAATAGCAAAGCGAGAGGCCTGCACAAGATGAGGGAAACTGACCTGATTTCAGAATAGACCAAGCCACTGAGTGATAACTCGGCTGGGTTTGCATTTCAGAAGGAATACTTATTATTAGATGGGTGAGTGATGAGATTCTCAGTGTAGTCCTGGTGAGTATGAAGGTGGCATGCTTGGATTGAGGCTGATGGCAGAAATGGACACAGGTGGATTAAAAAAAAGTGTGAGTTTAATAAAAAGTGGCAATGGGATGAACACGAAAGTGGAGGGTCTGGATTTCACATTTCTTCCTAGGAAAATGGAAGAGAGCCAAGCTCATGGCAGAAGATTATGCATCAGGGCTGTGCTCACCCTGAGGCATCTCTGAGGAAGACAGTTGTATCGGTATCTTAGTAACCTTTGATGCCCACCTACACTAAACTACATGTACCCATTTTTCCCCATTAACTCCCGATAACTCCCTAGAAATGTCCTAGTGACCCTGCCTCACTTCTGTGTTCAAATGCATCCCCAGAGTTAGGGGAACTAGGGGAAAGAGGGTAAGTCCAACCTGTTTTAGGTTCCTTGTGTAATAAAGCAATCTATGCCATCTGAGTAAAATTTTACAGGGAATTCCCCTAATTTCAGTATGCTTATGCATGATTGGATTTATGGATCTGAAACATCAGAAAGATTGTGATTGAGGGAACTAAAGCTTTGACAAACCCGTTTTCTAACTCACATACAGAGTGGCAGAGCAAGATTAAATGCCACATTTTCCTTTCTAGGTCAAAACCCTTGATTTTTATTTTGTGATGTGTATGCATGTTTTACCTGCATGTGCGTAGGTTACCTGCTTGTCTGGTGGCTGTTGGAGGTCAGAAAATGAAGCCAAATCTCTACAAGAACAGCAAGTGCTCGTAACTCTGAAGCTGGCTCTCCAGCTGTAGTCAAATGTATTCTTAATGCTATAGAATAGAAAACAAAGGTATCCAGGGTTTATGTGAATGGAAAGTAGGCATGATGTCTTCCTTGGTTTCACTACTCTTCTTCAGAAAGTGCAAGGCCAACAGATCAGAAGAAAATAGCACATTGATGTGCTTTTCACTTCACTTGTATCATGAGATTTAAGAGCAACACTCAAGGACTGGAAAGATGGCTTAGTGGTTAAGAGCTCTTCCTGTTCTTCTAGAGGGCCCAGGTTTGAGTTCCAGCACCCACATAGAGGCTTAAAACCATCTGTAACTCCAGTCTGGGTGATCTGATGTCCTCTTCTGGCTCCCAAGGGACTGTGCACACTTAGTGTAGAGACAAAAATGTAAGCAAAATATCCTTACACATAAAATAAAAATAATGGAAAATGAGTAGCTAGACTTCAATTTTATAGTCATGGAAACTAAATATTAGCAGCTCATTAACAGATTAGATTTGATCATCTCCAAGAAGCAAAGCTATTATACAATGAATGCGTGTGAAATGATAGAAAATCATTTCTGGTCATTCATTTAAGAGAACATGCATGGATTCTCTGGAGGGTTTTGTACTTATGTCCTATTATGATTTTTGCTGAGCTTAACTTTACTATTATGTGTATTTGTGTTCATGTGTATGCATATGTATGTGCACGTGAAGGCCAAAGGTCAGCCTCCTCAGGTGCTGTCCACCTTATGTTTCGAGACTGAGTTTCTCAGTGACTTGAGACTTGCTGGTTAGGTTACGTTGGCTGGTCAACAAACATGAGAACTCTGAATGTCTCTCCTTGCCAGCATTGGAATTACAAGTGCTTACCACTATGCCTGGCGTTTCCAGATAGGTACTGCATTGAACTCTGGACCTCATGCTTACACAGAACATTCTTTACTCTCTTCCAGTCTCTGAAGTTAACTTTGAAGTGAAAAGACCCTAATGCCCTTTTGGGATTCACCCATTCAGTATATTTTGAAGGACATAAGAGATGTACCCCACATATCTTCTCTTTTGAACTCTGGACCATGCTCTAAAGTCTCACATTAATTATGGATCAGGGCATCGAAGTTTGTGAGAAAAATGAGCTGATTTCATGGAGAGCTCAGATACAGGAAAACATGAACAAAGGCATTGGATGACATGGCACTTGCTATTGCTCTGGTGGTTACGTGTGAAACACTCTGACCTAAGAATAGAACTCAGAGGCATTTGAAGTTCATGCAGTTGTTTATTTTGTGCATTGTGCAGTAAAACGTTGACTACTGTGTTGAAGGTATGAGTGCTTTCCATGGACCTCTTCCTCTTCTGGCTGTAACATAGAAGAGAGGACACCTTCCTCCTTAGGGAGGATGGAAGGACAATAGAAGGAGTCATCCCTGCTATGTTACTGCCAGGAGAGGAAGCAGAAACAGGGAGAACTCAGGCCCACCATAACTTGTAAGACTCACTTCACCAGCTAGGCTCCATTCTCACAGACCGCTAAAACTAGCTGGGGGCCAAGTGTTCAAACCCACGAGCCTATGGGGAACATGTCACACTCGACTATATCACGATGGTTCTTTCAGACTCATGAAGTCTTTTCCAGAGTATTCTTCTTCCTCTAAACCAATTATTTGCTTATTTTACAGGGAAGGCTGCGTTTTAAAGAACATTGCTGTTGATATTGGTGCCTCTGCTTTCCCTGGTGTTGAAGAGCCCAGAGGCTCATACTTGTGCTCTTGGATAACCTGAGCTTGGGTTTCTCAGGGTCTGCTGGAAGAGCCGAGCTCTTTCCCCCCTACTCCCGACCCTGAACCCGTACAGGTAACTTTTCCTGCATTTGGATATCCGGATTCCAAGTGTTGCCTGTTTCTAAGCATTCTGAGAATTCTTGTTTGCTAATGGTTGATTTGCATAGTATCTTGGTAGGGTAGGTCTGGGCCAATCTTTCAGGATTATGGCATCTGAATAGCCTATTCTCTCTTGTGTTGCTGTCATAGGATAGGTGAGATTCTGGAATGTGGGAAGCCTGACTGTAAGGTGAGGAGACCTCTAGCAAGGAACTTCTTGCTATGACAAAAGCATGGGTTGAAGACTTGCAAGAAATAAAGGATCAGCTATTCCTCTTACAAAGAACTCATGCCTATGCAAGAAGGCATTGATTTGTTCATGAGGTGCATCTTCCCACCTCTTAACAGGGCCACAATGTCCTGCTTGTCACTTGCAGTTATGAGTAAAGTTGTTGTAAGCAACTTTGAGTAGTTTTTTTTGGGGGGGGCTGGGCAGAGATGGGGTTTGAACTCTCCGATAAGGAGTGTACATGGTAAGGGTTTACTAAGCTATTGCCAAATATTCTTCCTAAGTGGCAATATGATTTGGCATTACCACCAGCAACAAAGACGGTCTCCATGGCTCCAGGTCCTTGTCAACATTTGGTGATGTCAGAGGTCCTGATTTTGACGCTTATAACAGTGGGAGTGACATCTCATTGTTTTAACCCTATTGACCTGATCTATTCAGATGCTTATTTTTCATCCATGTATCTTGTCTGCTGAGGCCTTTGGCAAACTTATTGTAGGGGTCCTCTTTCTCTCTCGGCCTGCTGGCCATCAGTCAGAGAGGGAAAAGAGGCAGAAGAGGTGACAGACAGAAAGCTTTGTATACAGTTTGTGAGCATGAACAGAGACAGCCCTCTGGGAGACAGATTTCCATGAATCAGCTCAATTTGATTCCGGAGCATAAGGAATATATATAATTGGGGAGCCTGGGGACAAACCCTACTTTGCATTAAGTGGCAAGCTCCTATCACAAGGCTTAGTATGTGGCAGTAGGGTCCTATCAAAATGGCTAGAGACTGTACCTAATTACCATGTGGGGCATCAAGGGAAGAACATTTTTAGGAAACTGTGTCAAGAGTCACCCTTGAGAGAAGTCAGGCATTTTGTGCCTAGAGACACCCACCCTCCAATAAGGTTAGGTAGAGAGTAGGAAGCTTTTGCTGGGAGGAGGGAGACCTTGATGTTGCTGAGCTTAGAGAAACCTGCCAGGCTACTGTTGACTTCAGGGCCTCTTAACAGTTTATCATTACTTTGAGTATAAAATTCTCATGCAAATGTAGCACATCTCCAGGCAGCCCCTTAGCCAAAATCTTATCTAGACAAGATTTTAGGACGAAAGACTACCTTTTGACCTAGGAGTTGCCCTACTCCATCCTTTCATTTTAATGGTACTTTTCTCAAACCCCCATGAAGCCGCGGGCAAAGATGAAGGGAACCTTTGGTCTCCACCAGAGATTTTGTGACCTTTAAATGGTAGAGCATCACTTATTGCTTGTTAAAACTGTGTCTTAGAAACAGGTGCAGCCTTCAAGGTTCCAGGTTACAGGCAAAAAGAACATTTGCTCTCTGGCCTCATGCTTTCCAGCTCAGCTTGAAGACTAATTGAGTGTAGGCTCAGTTGATCATCTTCACAGTCAGAAACATAAAAATAGAACATTCTGGATTTTTTTCTCTAGCATTTGCCTAAATGTGTCAGTCTTGGTCCACCTGTAGTCTCCTAAGGTAAATCAAGGGCAGTAAAAATACATACACATTTCTTGAATGGTGGAGAAAGGGGAATTCTGTATTCAAGGTCAAAAATCACATTTTTTTTTTCATGTGACTGGGACAATATATATGGGGTCACTGACAGTGGATTCAAGACCTAACACTAAAGTACAAACTGACTTAGTGAAACCCACTCTATATGGAGAGATGCCTTGCCCAGCCTAGACACAGGCATATGGGGGGGGGAGGTGCCTTAGTCCTACCTCATCTAGATGATGGGACAGACTTAGTAGACTTCCTATGGGAGGCCTTACCCTCTCTGTGGAGCAGATGTGGTGGTGGTGGTGGTGGTGGAGGGAATGGGAGGGACAGAGGAAGGGGGAACTGGTATTGAAAAGTAAAAAGTAAATTAAAAAAAAACACATTTTCTTTTCAAGTCTGGCAGTGGTGGCTCCCACCTTTAATCCCTGCACCTGGGAGGCAGAAGCAGGAGGATCTCTGTGAGTTCAAGGCCAGCCTAGTCTACAAAGCTACACAGAGAAACCCTGTCTCAAAAAAAAAAAAAAACAAAAAAACAAAAAAACAAAAAAAAATCACATTTTGTTCATGTTAGAGCAAAGATACCCATCTGCCATTGCTTTTGAGACCACACACTGCAGGTTAAATTTTTACATTTAGCTGAGAACAACAGAAAACACACTTTTAGGGAGAAGATGAAAACTAGGTAGAAAGTCATTTTTCTCTCATAGGGAATTTTGTTGATTAGTGGTTTAGGGTTTCAATGGTTGTTCTGCCCATAAATTCCCCAGGGACTCCAAGACCTTCTGATATTTGCTACAGTGTTCCTGGGGTGTAGCTTGGATCCAGACACAAAGAGATGAGAAACAAGAGCCAACGATGAAAGCCAGCTAAAGTTCTGGGATGATGATATTTCCCCATCAGAGATGGATGTGTGAACTCTGGGGGGTGATGTGGGAGGGGGCCAAGAAAGGTGATGAGAAAGGAAATGAAAGGTGTCCTTCCACAGCGACTCACCAATTAGCAACCAACAGTGATTAGCTTATACTGTTTCTATGACAGCTCCTTTCATATAGCAATATTAAACTGACCTTGCAAATGTGATTGATGGTCTTGAAAATCACAGCAGAAATTAAAAGTAGCTAGGAAGTCAGATCAGGGGTTTTGATGATCTCATGACAAAATTCTCTCTCTCTCTCTGAATGTGTGTGCATGCATGCATAGGAGAATAATATTCTTTGGCAAGAGCTCCATCCCATGAAATGACTTGGTCTGATCATATTGTTACTTAATATGAAAACTAGGACGAAGAATGGCTCCTTTGGACTTCACATTAACTTTTTCTCCACAGAAAGATGAGGCAAATAAAATATTTATACAGGAAGACATTGACTTGAAGGGGATTGAATTTTCAAAGTGGTTGATAAATCATGGCACATTGCTCTACAAGAAATTTATGCCAAAGAAAAGGAGTTGTTATGTTCAAGTTGGAGAAAAATTGGCTGCATGAAGAGAACTGGGTTTCTTCACTGCAGGATTTCTCAAGGTCTTTTACATGCTGTGTGCCTTTGGGAACTTCTGGCAGATTTATTTTGCAAACTTCTTTTACTGGTAAATGTTTTATTTCACTCCCAACCCTGGAAATATTTTGCAGAAAAGTTTGAAATGAAGACAATTTGGGACATGGTCAAATATTTAAGGAGCAAATGTTGTACAATTTTGATGCTTTTACCCTGGGAGGAATAAAAATGCCCCTTCCTCATATGCAACACATACATACAAGAACCCAAAGATACATACTTTATGTAACACTTAACATTTGTGTAATTAACACCACTATCTATTAGTGATGTATTGGGGACAAAACTGCGTAATACCAGAATTATGGTGCTTACTTTTAAATGACTCTGTCTCACATGTCTCAGGACAGCCCTGCTTTTTTTTTCTTTTCACTACTTGTCAGACTAACAGTATTATTCTAAGGGTGTGGAATAGATCTCTAGCACTCTGTTCCATTGGTGCATGGGATTCATGAGTGATTAGCAAGCTCTGTCAAAGGGTTGGATAAATAACTGTGGATATAATTCCTGGCTATAGTTCTGTAGGACAGAGCTTGATTCTACAGTAGGTTAGCTTTTGTAGGGGAAGGCTGATAGGTATAGACATCTTCCTGTTCTCTTTGTTCTTAGAAGGTAGCAACTCTCCCAAGTGCTGTTATCAAGCACTAGTGCTTGGTGATAGATGCAGAGAAGATGCTGAGATGGAGTGCATGAATTGGGTAATACTTGTTTTTAAAGAAGGATTTCAGAGTCAAGACTAAGGCATGGATGTAAAGCAGCTCAGTGTGTAGTCTTTGTAGGGTAGATAGTAAATGCAGCAGGAGTTTAAAGTAGACCTCTTATAGTCTTTGCTTGAAGTCCAGTGGGTTGGATAATAGGATACTTTATCTGGAACTGGAGAGATGGCTAAGTGAGTCAAGTATTTGTTCTGCAAGCATGATGACCTGATCTCTAGTTCCATATCTCATGCAAAAAAGCCAGGCATGGTGGTATGCACTTGTAATTCCAATGATGGGTAGGTAGACACAGGAGGATCCCTGTGGCTTGCTGGCCAGTCAGTCTACCCTAAACAGTGAGCTCCAGGCTAAGGAAATACTCTGTCTTGAAAACAGATAAATAGCACCCAAGGAATGGATTCTGGTACCCTCACACACATGTGAACCTGCACATTTAAACATGTAGAAACATGTAATGGCACATACACATAGTAATTCTCTGAAAACTCTAGATTATTGCCTCAAAGATCATGGATGTGCACACCATGCACATGCATCTGTGTGTATTTATTAAGCTGTTGTTTTCTGTGGTGTTGGGGATGGAACCTGAGCCTTGCACACACAGGGCAAGCATTGTACCACTGAGCCACAGAGCTACACCTGGAGACTAGAAAGTGTATATTGAGACTGTACAGAAAGAGGGATGATATAAAGCAAATGCAGGGGTCCATTTGAAGCTGCATTACTAGCAGAACGAAATGCATGAATTTCCCCTCTAATTCCCGGGTTCAGGTTCATGTTCTCATAAGTGGTCATGCAAACACAAAGCACCAGCTGATGAGGAAGAGGACAAGGATTGTAGCACTTTGCAACCCTGTAATAAGGCCACCAGGGAAAGAACATGATGGGGAGAGACACAGAGATTGAACAGAGACAACCACTACGGTTCCCTTAGTTGTGACAACCAAAGCTTATTGTTAGTTGCTAAATCCTATACATTGTTGTATGTAACTATGTATGGTGTATAGTTTTGGCTGGCAAAAATGAATTCAATCATGCTAAGGATTTCTTTAGTCTTTCTAAAGGCCTGAAATTAAAGACACCCCCTCTTGGGGGTTATTATTCTATATAAATACATGGCCAGCATAATGGAATGCAAAAACCAAATGATCGGAACCTCTAAATGGCGCATATTTCCATTTGAGTATGTGACATATTTCTTCAGCTCTAGCTGGGAAGATATAATTCCACATTTCTTGCTTGGCTTATGATGTATACTTTTGAAACAAGAGACAACTCAAGCTTAAAATTCTATTAGTGACTGCTGAATGTTATCTCAGAAAGGCAATGAATAGGAGGAGATTTTATGATTTAGTTAATAAAATAGTAGAGTTGATGAAAATAGCTCTGAAATAATGGACTATAGGAGGTGAAGGCCCATGGGCAGGAGGCAGACCAAGAAATGTCAAACAAACAACACTGAGGTCCAGTGCTGGTCAGTAAAGGATTGCAGGCTGACTTGAAATGCCACTGTCATTTAAAGTGGCTGATGACAGAAACTGTTAATGTTACCCTGCCCATTCTGGATATGGAGCAGCAGTTGAGGGATGGGAGAGATATTGCCAAAATGTAGGAAATTCAGCAACATTGAGCTGCTTGTCTGAGATTATTGTTCCTGAACTGCAAAACGAAAACAAAAAACAAAACAGTTATCCTGTTCTCTCTCTCTCTCTCTCTCTCTCTCTCTCTCTCTCTCTCTCTCTCTCTCTCTCTCTTTGTGTGTGTGTTTGTGTTGGAGTGCCATCTTTATTTTTTATTTTATTGAAAATGTTTTTCTCTTCATTATTTATTCTGATAATGGTTTCTCATTCTTCTACTCCTCCAAGTTCCTCCCTAACATCCCCTTCCATTCCAATCCACCCCTTTTCTGTCTCTCATTAGAAAACAAACTGACTTGTAAGGAATACTACTAAAATAAAACAAAACATATTAAGATAAAACAAAACAAACATATCATCAGAATCAGACAAAAAAACAAACAGAAAGAAAAGAGCACGTGAAAAGGCACAAGAAACAAATATAGATACAGAAACTCACTCATTCACATGCCCAAGAGTCCCATAAAAATAAAACCAGGAGCCACAATATATATGCAAAGGATCTGTACAGCACAGAGAAAGAGAGGAGGTGGGGGGGGGTGGATAGACATAGGTCCTAATGTGACATGAGACAAGAACCACCAAAGACACTGTTTTCTGTTGACTATCTACTGCTGGACATGTAGCCTACCCTTAAGAGTAGCGTTTTCCCCAGTGAGACTCTCTTAGAGAAAACTAGATTTTCATTTTCAAGTGGTATTGATTGGCATTGCTTCTTGGGTAGGGATAAGGGTATGTATCCATTTCTTTAGGTTCTAGGATCCCATTTGGTGCAGACCCATGAAGGCCCTGTGAGATGCTGCCTCAGGCTCTGTGCTGTGTCTAGAAATTCTTATTTCCTTCGTGTCCTCCATCCCTTCAGGCTCTTATACTCTTTCTGCCTTCTCTTCTGTGGGGCTCTCTGATCCATGAGGCTCTGACAGGATTTGATGGAGACTTCTCATTTAGGACTGAAGTGATGAATTACAATCAATCCAAACTCAGATGTCTAAATGCCAGTATAAAAACACAGTAACAGCCAAGACATGTCTCTACTAGAACGAGCAACCCTACCACAGCAGGCCCTGAGTATTATAACATAGCTGAAACACAAGGAAAAGACCTTGAAATTGTCTTTATGGATATGATAGAATTCTTTAAAGAGAAAATGAATAAATCCTTTAAAGAAATCTGTGAAACACACAGTGTATAGAAATGAATAAAACCATTCAAGATTTGAAAGTGGACATAGAGTCAATAAAGAAAACCCAAACTGAAGGAAATAAAAAAATGAAAAATTTAGCAACTCAAACAAGAGCCACAGAGGTAAGCTTTACCAACAGAATACAAGAGATAGAAGAGAGAATTTCAGGCATTGAAGATACGATAAAAAAGAAATAGATGCACCAGTATAAAACAAACAAACAAACAAACAAAAAACTGTTAAATCTAAAAAAAAAAACCCCAAAAAACCAAAAACAAACAAACAAACAAAAAACATACAGGAAATCTGGGACACAATGGAAAGACTAAGAATAATAGGAAGTGAGGAAGGAGAAGAAATCCAGGTCAAAGGCACAGAAAATATTTTCAGCAAAATTATAGAAGAAAAATTTCCTAACCCAAAGAAGGAGTTGCCTACCAAGGTACAAGAAAAAAAGGGGAGAGGAAAAGGACATTAAGTTGGTGGGGGTAGGTAGGCAGAGGTGGGTCTAGGAGGAGTCTTGGGAAGGAGTGAAGACTAAATAAGATCTAAATATATTGAATGAAATTCTCAAAGAATTATTAAAAAAAATATACTTTTACTACACACATAGTATTGGGATATTCAAAGAAGAAACTGAAGGAATTCAAATTTTTTGTCTGAATATTTCATGGAGCAAGGTATCAGATTGGAATGTTTTGATTGTCATTAAATAACACTATGTTCTTAATCTGATGGATGAGTTTTCTTTAGAAGCAATAGCAATAACATACATGTGCTTTATTCATAGATATTTAATACTTTTTCATTAAATCAAAAGTATTAATTAATTTATTTGATTAATTAAATGAATTAATTTGTTTAATTAAATAAAAAATCTTCTAAAGATAATTGTGTTTTTTTCTGATGTATGGTCAATTGGATGGTGATGTAGTACTGAATACGATATTTTGTTTGACAATAACAATGATAATAATAATAGAATAAGAGAGAGAGAGCACTTATGAATGCTTAGCCTTATGGTTCTCACCATAAACCCACAATGTAGACAAACTCTTAATTTTCAAGAAAAGGAAATGAGACATGTGCAGAACAAATTGCATACACCTCTAGTGCAGAAGAATGGGGTCCAAACACAGTATTTCTGACTTTCACTAGCTCACACTTCCTGCTTTCAGAATATAGGCCTCTGGGACAACTTTGAGAGTATTATGTCGACAATTATTTTTAATGTGAATACTGCTTATTTATGTCATAGGAATCAATGTGGTTATAGATAGCATAGTGTCCAAAAATAACACTTCAACTTCCTCTGCCAGAAATTTTACTTATGAGGTATTTTTGAAGGTATAAAATTCACAGTTCACCATCAGAGCCCTTTGAAGTTCATGTCATCATGCAACAAAATGGAAAGGCAAGTTCCCCAAATTCCAGCTTCGATTTGGGCTGTTTTACTTTAAGGTGATTGTTTTGAATATTCATGGATCTTCAGTTCCTCTTCAATTATATTTGATAGGTTGGCATTATTTTTTATCCTTATGGCGTAGCATCAATGGTGAGGGACAACATATATCTTGCAAAAAAGTAGCTGCCTTGTAAAATAGTAAATCTGGTATAGTCATTATGGGTTCATAAGTAAAATAACATTTGGAAAATTAAAAAAAAAATTTTTTTTAAGTTTTACCAAAAGGACTATTTGGCAAAGGCTTTTAATTGGGATGTGGTTAAGAGGAGTCGAGAACTACAACATAGTGGAAACACAGAGCTGTGGAGTCACAGAGATCTGAATCCCAGCCTTCCCATGTGGAGGCAGAGGCCCGGGTTTACCTGCTCCATTTTTAAGCCTCAGTTTCTTCAGGGGGCAAAAATGAGAGAGTGATGGTAATTTTAGAGTAGCAAGGTGCTTTCTCAAGTAATGTGCCCGCCCTTTTGCTTACTCAGGGTCTGGTCCATGGAGGCACTGAAAATAGCTTCTCCGGCTGTTTAAAGGTTTTTTTCTTTTCGGCAAATAAACAAGTAGTGCACAGCGCCTTATGTCAGGTTTCTGACCGTCTGACGTGAGGTTGGAAAACATAGACTGAGGGAAGCAAAGGTCATGTTGGAAGGAGGGAGTCACTGAATACCTTTTTTGGCCCAAGAAATAGAAGAGGGAAATGTTTCATTTTGCCTGATTTGGGCTAAAATGGCCAAGTTCTCAGTGGGGGGAACGGAAGTGCTAAAAGCTGGGAGGTGTTCCAGTAAAATACAACTCCTGGGGAGGGCTTTACCTCTTGCACACCACGGAAGGGTCAGGGCTGCTCTGGATGTCTTCTCTTGGTGCTCTTCATGTTGGAGGCTGACCCGCAATCCCCTGTTCTGCAGGTGGCTTTAATGAACAAAAATCTTTGAAGGCCCCTCATCAAAGTTAGTCCTCCCTTAGCCAAAAGCTTCACCAGTGACAGAGGAGGGAGTCTTCACTAAGAGTTTTTTTGCTGGAGGACTGAAAGGTCACCCTACTTGAACATAGAACACTTTCAGAAATTTCTTCTTTAAAGAGCCGCTTTTGTCCTTTTAAAAATGATGGGGAAATCTGTAGACTGAATCTTTAGAGTCCGTTTTGATTTTTCTATGCACCTTACTACACTGCAGAGGGTAGAAGATGGTACCTTTTATTTTCAGACTTTTGAGCAATGAAAATTTGCATGCTGGTTGACTTCTACCATTCACATGCTTTTGAAGGACACCTGCATTCAGAATTCAGCCCAGGAGTTTGGCAGTGTAACAGAGGCAGAGTTCTTGGAGCTGTAGTGGTGTTGGGGGACTGGGTACAATATACATCTTTAGGCTGTCCATTAACTTTATAAGTTCCCAATCATCTGTGTTCCTCTTATTTCTTAACATGGTTACAGTGGATCCTTGTCCCTGCTGGGCCCACTGCTCAGGGTGAGTGTTGGGCCAGAGCGCGGGTCCAACAACCTCACCCTCTCCTTGGAACTTCCTGGGTCAGCTCTGTACATACTGGACCCAGCCTCTACCCAGGACCATCTGGTACCTGCCCTCACCTGACCTTCGGGCCTAATCACCTGTCTTCTGCTTGAGTGCTTGAGACCATCTGGAACCTGACTTCCCCACATCATTCGTCCTGCTGTGGCCTCTGCTTGAGAGACGTCCAAGAGAGCTCGGATCATCCAGAGTTACTGACACTGAACTCCTGACCCACAAACACCCAGAATAACAGAGAGACAGAGACAGAGACAGAGACAGACAGAGAGAGAGAGAGAGAGAGAGAGAGAGAGAGAGAGAGAGAGAGAGAGAAAGATAGAGAGGAAGGCTCCACTTGCAAACAATGGAAGAGTGATGGGAAGGTGGCAATACAAGAAAACACTCAACAATAGAAAAACTAGTTTGATACCACCGGAATCTAGGAACTCTACACAAACTAGAGACCTGAACACACCAAAGCAGATTAAGCAGAAGAGAATGACTTAAAAAAATTTTCATGAAAATGATAGAGGCCTTCAAAGATGATATAAGAAAATACCTTAAAGAAGTGGAAGAAAAAACAAACAAAAAATTGGAAGAAATAAAGGAAAAGACCAAGCCAAAAAAAAAATGCAAGCAATGAATAAATCTCTTAAAGAAAGCAAGAAAAGCCAAAAATAAAAGCACCAAAACAAGCAAGCAAGCAAGCAAGCAATCAAACAGATGAAGGAAACAATTCAAACAGTTCAAGACCTGAAAACTGAAATAGAGATAATAAAGAAAACACAAACTGAGGGAATGCTAGAAATAGAAAAACTGGGTAAATAATCAGGGACTACAGATGCAAGCATAACCAACAGAATACAAGAAATGTAAGAGAGAATCTCAGGCACTGAAGACAAACTAGAGAAAATAGATTCATCAACCAAAGAAAATCTTAAATCCAACAAATCCTTAACACAAAACATCCAGGAAATGTGGAACACTATGAAAAGACTAAACCTGAGAATAATAGGCATAGAGGAAGGCGAAGAAGCCCAGCTCAAAGGTGCAGAAAACATTTTCAACAAAATATTAAAATCAGCGAAGAAAAAAGGACAGGTAACATATAAAGGCAGACCTATCAAAATTACACCTGACTTCTCCATGGAAACCCTCAAGGCCAGAAGGTCCTGGATAGATGTTCTGCAAGTACTAAGAGTCCACCGATGCCAGTGTGGGCTACTATACCCAGCAAAACTCTCAGTCACTATAGATAGAGATATTCCATGACAAAATCAGGTTTTCCCAATGTGTATCCACAAATCCAGCCCTACAGAAAGTTCTGTAAGGAAAACTCCCAACCAAGGAAGTTAACTACACTCACAAAGATGTAGGAAATAGATAATCCCACTTTTCCAGAAGCCAAAAGAAAAAGTGGGGCAAATATATTCACAATGTCACTGCTAAAAACAAATCTAAAACAAACAAGAATTAACAATCAATAGTCCTTATTTTTCTTCAACACGAATGGTCACAATTCTCCTATAAAAAGACACAACAGAATGGATTCAAAGACAGAATCCATCCTTCTGCTGCATACAAGAAACACACTTCAATTTCAAAGACAGACACTACCTCAGGATAAAAGGTAGGGAAAAAGATCTTCCAATCAAATGAACCCAAGAAGTAAGCAGGTGTAGCTATCCTAATATCTAACAGATTAGACTTAAAACCAAAATCAATCAAAAGAGATAAAGAAGGTCATTTCATATTCATCACAGGAAAAATCCATCAGTAAAAAGTCTCAATTCTGCACATCTATGCCCCAAATACAAAGGCACCCACATTCATAAAAGAAACATTACTAAAACTGAAATCTACCTAAAACCTCACACACTTATAGTGGGAGACTTCAACATCCCCCCTACCACCACTAGACAGGACCACCAGGCAGAAACTTAACAAAAGAATAAAAGAACTAACAGAAGTTATGACCCAATTAGTTTTAACAAACATCTGTAGAACATTCCATCCAAACAAAAAAGAATATACCTTCTTCTCAGCTCCACATGGAACCTTCTCCAAAATTGACCACATATTCGGCAACATAACAAACCTCAACAGGTACAAAAAATTGGAATAGCCCACTGTATCTTATCAGACCACTATGCTTTAAATTTAGAAATCAACAACACAAATTGCATAAACCCTATAGACTCATGGAAACTGAACAATGCGTAATTGCACCATTCCTGTGTCAAGGAAGAAATAAAGAAATTAAAGACTTCATAGAATTCAATGAGAATGAAGACACAACATACCCAAACTTATGGGACACACTGAAAGCAGTGCTATGAGAAAAATTCATTGCACTAAGTGCCCATATGAATAAAACGGAGGATAATCACATTAGAGAATTAACAGCACAACTGAAAGCCCTAGAACAAAAAGAAGGAAACTCGGCCTGGAGGAGTAGATGCCAGGAAATCATCAAATTGAGGGCTGAAATCAACAAAGTAGAAACTAGGAAAACAATACAAAGAATTAATGTAACAAAGAGTTGGTTCTTCAAGAAAATCAACAAGATAGACAAACCCTTATCCAAACTAACCAAAAAGCAGAGAAAGAACATGCAAATTAGCAAAATCAGACATGAAAAGGGGAACATAACAACAGACATTAAGGAAATCCAGAGACTCTTCAGGTCATACTTTGAAAACCTGTACTCCACAAAATTCGAAAATTTATTGGAAATGGACCAATTTCTGGATAGGTATCACTTATCAAAATTAAATCAAGAACAGATAAGCAATTTCAATAGACCTATAACCCTTAATGAAATAGAAGCAGTCATCAAAAGCCTCCCAACCAAAAAAAGCCCAGGGCCAGATGGTTTCAGTGTAGAATTCTACCAGAAATTCAAAGAAGAGCTATTACTCATCAAATTATTTCACATAATAGAAGCAAAAGTTCATTGTCAAATTCTTTTTATGAGGCTACAAAATTACCTTGGTACCCAAGCCACACAAAGACACAACTAAGAAAGAGAACTACAGATCAATATCCCTTATGAACATTGATGCAAAAATACTCAATAAAATACTGGCAAATCGAATCCAAGAACACATCACAGAAATCATTCACCACGACAAAGTAGGCCTCATTCCAGGGATGCAGGGATGGTTCAACATATGAAAATCTATCAGTGTAATCCACCATATAAACAAACTGAAAAAGAAAAATCATGTGATCATTTCACTAGATGCTAAAAAAGCCTTTGACGAAATCCAAAACCCCTTCATGATAAAGGTCTTGGAGAGATTAGGGATAACAGGAACATACCTAAACATAATAAAAGCAATATACAGTAAACCAAGAGCCAACATCAAGCTGAATGGAGAGAAGCTTAAGGCAATTCTAAAATCAGGAATAAGACAAGGCTGCCCCCTCTCTCCATATCTCTTCAATATTGTACTTGAAGTTCTAGCTAGATCAATAAGACAACAAAAGAAGATCAAGGGGATACAAATTGGAAAGGAAGAAGTCAAACTTTCACTGTTTGCAGATGATATGATAGTTTACATAAGTGACCCAATAAAACTATCAGGGAACTCCTACAGCTGATAAACACCTTCAGCAAAGTGGCAAGATACAAGAAAAATTAGTAGCTCTACTATATACAGATGATAAAAGGGCTAAGAAAGAAATCAGAGAAATATCACCCTTTACAATAGCCACAAACAATATAAAATATCTTGGGGGTAATGCTAACCAAACAAGTACCAGTGATTGCTAGAATAAATGCCATGTCTACCAGAAACTGCATGACGCACAAGTGGCACACTGAGTAGTGTACGATGTAGTGGAACCTCAGAAGTCCTTAGATATGAGTAGCAAAGGAGTTGGAGGACCAAATGAGAGACTTTATACGAACTACCCAAGATTTTATAGTGTTTTATAAGAATAAGGTACTGTCATTAACAATAGGGGCCCCAGTTCAAAGTAGTGATAGTCATAGTAGTCAGTATGTGGTAGCAACCCAAATGTCTACAATGATACACTAAAGTGGCACATTTGTATAATGAAATATTCACCCATAACAAATCAAAACATACCGATACATGCCACCACCTGAGTAAATCTCAAAAGTGTCAAGCTAAGAAAAAGATGTTGAATGCAAACAGTATCTACTACTCTATTATGCCATGGACCAAGGGGAGGGGAAAATGAGGAATGAGTGCCTAATCCCCAGACCTCTTATAGATCAGTAAAAAATAGCTTGGACTTCGACAGTGATGGTCATAGAGCACTGCGAATATACCTGGTACAACTGGAATTGATCTTAAATATAAGAAAGTCAAACAAACAAGCAAACAAAAACAACAATAACAAAACACAAAGAATTTGCAGTAAGGGGCAGTTTGTCCTGTAGGCTCCTGAGTACAATATGGTAACTGGTGACCTGTAGCCTTCCGGAGAATGCTTAACTAGAAGTTTCAGGAGTCCTTAGGCTACTTGGAAATTGGATCTCTGAAGAGTGGCTTTATGCTTTCACTGGAAGATAAAATATCCCTTGACCTTCCACTTCTTCTCTGAAGCCAATCTCTTATTTCAGCCACATTCTTGGTTTACTGCTGCAACACACACACACACACACACACACACACACACACACACACACACACGATGGGAGATATCATTCTGTAAATATTTTCTCTTATTTGTTAATGAATAAAGCACTGTTGGCCAATAGGAAAGCAAGATAGGTGGGACTAGGAGACAAGGAGGAAAGAGGAAGTGGTAGGAAGGAGTCAGCATGTAGAGACTGGGGAGAGCAGATGCCGGCCCCATTCTCTGGTAAGATGAGACCACGTGGAAATACTTAGAGTTGGGTTAACAAATAAGAAATGGGTTAATAATTAAGACAGTAAGAAATGGGTTAATAATTAAGACAGAGCTAGCTGATAATAAACTAGTAACTGGCCAACAGAATTATATCAAATACAACGTCTCTGTGAGTTATTTGGGGCTGTTATTTGGGTGCCACAGTGAGACCAGACCGGCAGGAAAAACCTACTCCTAACACACACGCACGCGCACACACACACGCACACACACACACACACACACACACAGAGTTTTGTCAATAAAGGTAAATCTTTATAGCTACTGGGGAGTTGATGTGACATGGAGATTTTTATTTTTGACTTTTTAGCCCATTTTCCTGGGCTGTTTACTGGGTGAATTATTCCCTGCTAAGGTGAAATAGCTTCCTTAATTTTACCTCCTGAGATTTTGTGACTGCACCAATTTCATGACTCAACTCCACAGCACAGTCCCCAGAGGACTAATATAATTTAATGGACTCTTTACCAAAGGTTTCACTAAGTAAAAAGTTGGTAAAACAGTCCATCAAAGGGTGACTAATTATCTCAGAATGCACATGCTCCCAGCATCCTCCAGGACTAAAACATCCATCTGGAATACAGACACCTAATAGGAAACTACTGATCCCTGCTGGGTCCCCATTATTCAGCTTTATTTATTTTTTTTTTAACTCAGTGGAAGAAACACATCCATTCCCTGTATATGTAGCTTATTTTCTGATCCCAAGGTGGGTGATTATATTATAGCTGATTTTGCTTTTTCTCCTGAGGTGTTTTTTAAAAAGAACTTGAATGTGTAATTTTTTGTCTGTTTCTTTTGACTAGAAAAAAGTACCTAATATTTACTGGTGTTTCAGTTAGGAGTAGAACTCAGGGAGAGGATGAATCACACCAGAGAGGTTTCCAGTTGCCTCCAAAGGAATGGAAATGGTAGCAAAGTGATGATATGTTCTCTCTGCAACTTAAATATATCCCAGGGTCTCCTGCGGCCAAGTATTGATACCGTGTCAGAGATAAAGAAATCTAACTTCCAAAGGCTTGAAGAATAATCTTTTCTGTTCTTTTCCAACTATAACTATTTTTTAGATGGTATAGATAATCTATTAAACCCTGGCTTCTAAATTTAGCAATCTCCCTTTCTCCATAGATATTGCCTTCTGATTCCTTCCCTCTTTGAGGCAGTCACTCACAGAATTCAGTCTCTGTCCAGTTCCCCCAAGCTTTTCTAGCTTTCAGACAACTACCTGGGAGTAGGGACAGCTCTCCAGAAACTGGGATCTATTCCTTTACCTATCGCATGCCACGTCCCACCATGCAGACCATGCAGACACCTCCTTGTACCCCAGCACTTGGTCATTTACAATGGGGACCCAGAAACTGTTGGCAGGTAGGCCTGGAAGACAAGACTTTCTGTTTCTATTCATAGCTGTTGGTTCTGCATAGAAGTGAGGGTTCTTCAGGAGGACATTAGGGGGCACTGCAAAAGACTGGCCATGGAGAATGAGTGACATAGAGGTCATGTGTAGAGGATCTGGGGTCAGAAAGTCTGTGTTTGGGTTTCCAGTCACAAGCTCTGTGGTCTCAGTGCCGTTTTGCCTCTTATCACCTGCTCCTTCTTCTTCATGGCAGGGTGTGTCTTTCATGGTGAGAATCGAATGATCCCAGAACTCATAGAGAGGAGGTCCTTTCTTCTGACTGGATCTGGCTTTGGCCCTCTCCCAGTGGGTTTCAAGAGTTCTCTTCTTTGAGATATAAGCATCCAGAGGCCTGAATGCCACCGGGTCTGTTGGTTTGCAGAAAGACCAGCTACTCCAAGAGGTTCTGCTGCTTCACTGTGATGCACAGCAGGTGGATGTTTCCTTATTGCTCCATGCTGAGTCACAGAGCAGGCGAGCTAGAGTGTGAGTGGTTTGCCATTTGCTTTGATGGTAGCTAGTACATTCTTATTTACTACACTTCTTTCAACTTAGTGACTGTCTAAGGAGTCACTGAGATGCAAAATTATACCCTTGGTGTCTGCTAAGAAGCAAAAAGCCAAGGCCTCTAGCATAATTTTGCTGCTAGTTCAGGGCATGAGAAGCCTCAGGAATAAGACTTTTTAAAGAGGAAGAGGAAGCTTGCTGAATCACCAGAATGGGAGAAAGAAATAAAAAAGCTCATAAACTGAGATTTGATTTCAAAGGGGTCTTTACTGATATCAAGATTGAGAGATAAAAGCTGATTATCTTCTATGGAAACCGGCTATGGCTGAAAGGTAGGACTATTTGCTGTCAAAATCCATAGGCTAGCAAGAACTTGCCCAAGAAATCTCTCTCTCTCTCTCTCTCTCTCTCTCTCTCTCTCTCTCTCTCTCCATCTCTCTCTGTCTGTGTCTCTTTCTCTCTCTGTTTGGTTTTTCTAGATAAACTTTCTCTGTGTAATTTTGGAGCCTGTCCTGGAACTCACTTTGTAGACCAGTCAGGCTGACCTTGAACTCACAGAGATCCACCTGCCTCTGTCTCCCAAGTTCTGGCATTAAAGACGTGAGCCATCACTATCCAGCCAACAAATCTCATTATCAATGCTCTGTCCTTCTGACATTCTCAATCCAGAAGTGTTGCCTAGCAGAACATTTTCTTTGGGAGAGAATATTAGATGTCTGTGCTTTTGTGACCAGAAAAAGAAAAACTCAACAAAGTGTGTGTGTGCAAACATCATAGCCAGCATGGAAAATGGAACTTGGATCAGCACAACTTTAGCTGGTGCTGTGTCAAAACTTCTGGAGTCTGAACAAGGGCTTTACTTTTCTTACACATTTGAGCACAGTAAGACTTTAGAAAAAGACTTTCACATGCCAATTACATCTACATGGAAACTCCCTAGCAAAACACCTATGGCCTTTACCATTAGAATGGGTTCTGTTGACACAGTGCTATAGATAAGGGCCTAGGGTGGAAGGATTTATAATAAGCATAAAGATGGGTTCTACTGAGTGAGAGGCAATGCTCAGAATTCTGGGGGATTCAATGAGGGCCCCCCTCCACAGCATATCAAAAGATCACCAGGTTGTTAGACAACATCCACCCCAGTCTCCCGGATGGACATGTGCCTTTTCCTTCCTTTGAAGAGGAAGACCCTGCATATTTAACAATTCTGATTTTCCTAGTGCTTTCTGTAAGTTGTGCCCTCTACAAATGAGAGTGTACCAGTCAGTTTTTTTACTATGAGAGGGTGGCATGGGCTGGGTTCAGATGCCTCTTGGGAATGCATGAGCTTCTATCAGAACATACTGGACTTCATCTCTGTCTTAACTGTCATCTTTGCTGTAGCGTTCATCCCTGATGAGTAGAGTGATAAAAAGCAAAGTGCCACAGCTCATGTGACTGGATGATTGTATATGTTTTGGAATATACAGCTTACCTTACCCTTGTCCATTCCCTGAACTACATTAAAAATAAGGGAACGTAATAAATGTGTCATGGGAAGAGAAAACTGACTCCAGAGAAATGTCCAGAGACCTATAACGATGTCCTCAACTAACAATCTGAGCAACAGCGGAAAGGCTACCTTAAATGCCTTTCCCTGATAATGAGATTGATAACTAACTTATATGCCATCATAGAGCCCTCATCTAGTAGCTGACGGAAACAGAAGCAGACACCCACAGCTAAACACTGAGCCAAACTCCTGGAATCAAAGTTGCAGAGAGGGAGAAGTAATAAGAAAATGAGGTCAGCTGACCTGAACAAGGGGGAGCTAATGGACCCCCAGACTGACAGCTGGGAAACCAGCATTGAACCAACTCATACCCCCTGAAAGTGGGTCTCAGTTAGAAGGCCTGGGCAATCTAAGGGACCTCTGACAGTGAAACCAGGATGTACCCCTGGTGCACAAAAGGACTTTGGGAGCACATTCCCCATAAAGGAATACTCCCTTAGCCTAGAGGCAGGAGGGAGGGCCTAGTCCCTACTCCAAATGACTTGACAGATTTTGATGATCCCTCCTGGAAGGCATCACCCTCCCTGTGGAGTGTGTGTGTGTGTGGGGGTGAGGTTGGAGGGGAGTCAGGGGGCATGGGAGTGAGTGAGTGAGGGAGAGGGAACTGGTATCGATATGTAAAAATAAGAAAAAAATAATAAATATATATAAAAAAATAAATGTGTCATGGTCTACTGGTGACTAATCTATCCATAATAGATATTAGGAAACTTGTCTTTAAAAAAAGTAATTGTGTAGATTCAAAGTTTGGGTCTTTGTTATTGTTTATTTATTTATTTATTTATTTATTTTTGAGACTGGGTTTCTCTGTAGCTTTGGAGCCTGACCTGGAACTCGCTCTGTGGACCAGGTTGACTGCTTCTGCCTACCAAGTGCTGGGATTAAAGGTATTTGCCACCATTACCCAGCTGGGTCTTTACTATTTTTGAAAGCAGTTTTTAATATTTAAAATGCCTGGACTAAGAATATTTCAGATTACAACCAGAATTATAGGACAACTAATTTTTCTCCTATGCAAAGGATTTTCCCAGTATGAAAGAATGACAGTGATCAGTGATTATTAGTTCTCTAGGGTGGAATAAGATAAGATGGAGACAAATTGAGTTACTGATAGTGTTCTGAGGCCTTGTGAGGATTTTCTAGTCCCAAGTGAAAGGCAAAGAAAGGGCATAGGAAGAATTAGAAATACAGACCCATTAAAATGTGCAGAGGAATATTATCTCCCATCTAATGGTCTGAGAAAGCCCTTCCCAGGGTCACTGAGAAGCTTAAGCTCAGATAGAACCTTCAATGGGGAGAAAAAGAGCCAGGCTTATCCATACTGCAGGGGGAGCCACTCTTCTTGGCCTTGGGCAAATGCAGAAAGGATCTGAGCAATTTAAAAAACAATTTATTTCATTTTTATGTGGTGTGTGTGTGTGTGTGTGTGTGTGTGTGTGTGTGTGTGTACACCTTTGGAAGCCAGAACAGGCCATTGGGTCCCCTGGATATTGAGTCACAGGCAGTTGTGAACTAACTACCAGATGGGAATGCTAGGAACTGAGCTCTGATCCTCTGCAAGATCACCAATTACTGACAGCTAAGCCACCTCTCCCAGCCCTGATTTGACCATTGCTGCTAAACAGTAATTATAAGTGGACTATTTTGTTTGTTCAGAACAAGGGTATTTTTGTGGAGAATCCTAAAGTCTGGTGTACCAAGTGAAGGGCAGTTGTGCTAAATGAGCAGGGCTCGGTAGGTTCGGCAGGCTGCCTAAGGGATTTGGTATTCATTTTGTTTTTAATGTAGAGACATTCTGACTTTTAAGGTGACAACTATTTGAAAGCTTTTAATCTTTAGAAAAGAAAGAAATAATGACCTTTACTGTATCTAATGCATACTAAGATTAATTTAGAAATGGTAAGGCTAAAGAAATTAGTCTGAGGTCAAAGTAATAAAGGTTGTAGATCCTACAAAGTAGGACCAGATATTTTAGGATGGCCACTGAGTGTTTTTCAGAGATTAACCGTAAGTCCACTTAGCACAGGAAAATGGCTTAATAACCAGGAGCCCACTAACAGTTTTGGTATCTCTAAGCATCACCATTGTTATCATCATCAATAGTGAACTGCCATTCTTGAATCCATAAGCATCCCTTATTAAATGAAGTAATGCTATTGACTTATTTTTATTAACAGTCTTTTATTTACATACCAACCACAGTTTCCCTTCCGTCTTCTCTTCAAGTTTCCCACCCCATTTCCATCTATCCTCCTTCTCCATCCTCCCACTCCTCCTCCGTCTCCATCTCGAAAGTGGCAGGCCCCCCATGGGCTTGGACATATCATGGCAGATCAAATTGAGGTAGGAACGAGCTCCTCCTTCTATATAAAGGCTGGGCAAGGTAATCCAGCATAGAGAACAGGTTCCTAAAAGCCAGCTAAGCGTCAGGGACAGGTCCTGATCTCACTGCTAGGAATCTTATGAACAGACCAGGCTACACAACTGTCATGAATGCAGAAGGTTTAAGCAATCTCATACCGGCTCCCTAGCTGTTGGTCCAGAGTCCATGTGCTCCCACGAGCTCAGGTCAGCTGTCTCTGTGGGTTCCTCCATCATGACCTTAACACCACTGGCTCATATAATCCCTCAGTCCTTTCTTCAGGAGGACTCCCAGAGCTCCTCCCAGTGCTTGACTATGGATCTCTGCATCAAAGCAATGCTATTTAAACTTTACTAATATTGTACGATGCTATTTGTATTACTTGTCTCATTTCTATAACCAAATACCTGACAAGAAGTAACTAACTCAAGGGAAAGAAAGATTTATTTTGGATGACAGTTTAAGAAAAGATACAGTCCATTGTGATGGAAAGTCATGGCATCAGGGATGTGAAAGCTACTGGTTACATCCAGCCAGCAGTTAGGAAGCAGAGAGCAAACAAGAAGTGGACTAGATGGTAAAACATCACAGTTTGTTCCTAGAGAGCCACTTTCTCTGATGTGGTTCTGCCTCCTAAGGATGCTAAAACTTTCTAAAACAGCACCACTATCTGGGGTACAAGTACTCTAAGATTGGTTTTTAGATCACATGGTAAGTAAAACTTGGAGCCGTGTTTTAATTCACATTTGTTTATTTTAATGTCTTGGAGTTCTTGGAATTTAGTGTCTGTCTCCCTAGGTCAAATAGGATGAAAGTCAGACTTATGCTTAGATGGGCAATGAAGTATATATCAGTTATTTTTGCATCTAGCATTTACTTTTCCATAATATGAAAAATATTCCCTCAGGGCCCATTGGGAGAACTCAGATCTGCTGTCTGTGGTGTGCATTCTCCATTTTTGTTTTGCTTGTTTTTTTAGACTTGAAGTTGGATGCATATGGGCTAGCTAGTGCTACCTCTTATAGTATGACAATGAAAGACCCCAGAGATAGAGTCAGTGGAGAAAAAGACAGAACAAAGAGATGGAAGGAGATAAATCTAGTCTGACTTCTCAACTCAAAGTTGCATCATGTGAAACCAGTTTCCCGAACCTTCTCATTGCCTGAGATTCAATCTCCTTCATTTAGGAAGATGTGTTCTAAGTTAAGTCAGATTCTCAAAGTGACGACTTGAAATGGATGGACTTTTCCCAGTTGACCCTCAGCAAACCCCCGTTTGCTTTTGCTGTGTGTACCCCATAACCCCAGGCCCTTATCTCTGTAGCTCTACATGTCATTGTTTTATCTGTTCCCAGTTGTCAAAAGTACCAAAAGACCTTGACCTACTGCTCTTAACTAACAGAGGCCATTCTTTCCTTCCAATTTCTCCTTTTCCCTTTAGTTTATCAGGTTTCCATGTAGACTGCAGATGGCCCTGGAAACATTTCTCACACACTCTCAGGACCACACTCAACTTTACATGGAGACAAAGTGTGTCTTAGGCAAAGTGACTGCAGGGAGTTGTTCTCTTTAATGAAAAGGGGAATCCTGAATTCTGAGAGGGTAATGGACTGTGTAACAGAGAGATAGTTTGTGCATGTACTCATACATGTGCAGTGGGGGAGAGGAGCATATGTATTTTAGAGGAAGTGCGCCTCAGGTAAAGGAAGTAACAGCTACAAATCTGTTCTTGCTCAAAATATTCCTTGAAATTATTCTCAAGGAAAAGTTTAATTTATCGTAGTTATTGAGAACACTGTGTTGTGCCAAGAAAATATTTGAGAAGCTGTAAGTTGTTCGTCAGGCTGTGAAAAAATTAGTTTGTGAGTCTATTAACATAGTAAAGGCAAAGTTGATTCAGCGGGGTGTCATGTGGAGAGAGCATTTGGAAGGTTTGAATCAGACCCAGTTAGGCCATCTACTCTAAGAGCCACAGACTTCACGTAATTTCAGTCACTGTATGAAAGGAAGACAATCTATTAGGCCAATATTCATAGTTGTCTTGAAGTTCAAAATGAGGCCATCTTACATGGGAAACACTGGCACTATCTGAACATTTGAATACACACAGTCACATGCACACGCACATGTACACACAGCACATGACTCCTCATTTTATAGATGGAGAAACTAGGGTATGGAGAGATTATGTAACTTGCCGGATGATATACACCCCTTAAACAGCAAAGTGAAGCCACAAATGTAGAAGCCTCATGCTCTATATTGTCGTCTGAGCCACCTCTGTGGTGTGCCATTCTCTCACCGTTTTGACAGGACATTTGACATTAAGCAGACAAGGAATTCAAGTAACATTAATGTCGTAGGGTTGTCAATAATCTCTACCCTGTGTTCTGTATCCTTTCAGGTATTTTGACAACTGATCAACTTAGCTTTACAGCCGGGAATGTATGGTCTGGCCTACAGACTCTGCTGTTTTTGACTCTAAGTATTGAGCATTATGTACACGACGCTGAGGCAGGAGCCAAACTGAGTTATTTGGCAGGCATCTTGCTCTCCAGAAACTAGCATCCTCTCTAGACATCGATGGGGGTACAATTCAATTGTACCTGGTTAGGAGTGGAGCGCAGCAATGTAAGAGGAATTTATTTGGTGAGCAATACTTAGGAATTTCAAAACAATATATAAATCAAAAGAGAAATGAATTACATTTCACTATGAATTGGAAAATGGCTTTTGCTTTCTCCATAAAGTAATTGAAAACATTGGATCTCAACCACTGCCTCATATTTGCTGTTATGTAAAAATTCATCTTTGTCAAGTGAGTCAATCAGTGTGCATAATGCCTTAACTGATAAGGTTTACAGTATGCTAGTTACTCCAGCCCTGATCTCCTTTAGAATGCTGGGGGGGGGGGGGAACCTACAACAGCTAGACTTTGGGGGACAGAAAATGACTAATGTGAACTAAATCCTAATAAAATAAGCGATTTTATGAGGTATGAAGATTTGTTTTCCTAGAGCTGTGCCACAGGGAAGATGAAAGGAAGTCATATTTGAAAGCACATTATTAAATATACTTTGTTTTCCACATGTCAGTAGGATGTGAATAGAAAACAGAGCCTAAGGGAGACAGGCTGGCTGAGGTAGAGTTCACTTTAAGAAATTTGTTCTCTTTTCAGTATGTTAAGAAATCATGATGGAAGAGACACCTGGGCAGTAGCAAGGTTTTGCCTTTCGTTGAACTGAAGCTAGTGTTTTGGTTTGTGTTCAGGGTTCATTTGTTTGTGTAGTTTGCTTATCATGTAAAACAGTACATGATAAAAGAAGAGATGGGGTGGAGAGGGGCTTGGGGAAGTGTTAGTATTTCTGAATGTTTACTCTTTGCAGCTGAATTATGTGAATTGTGTGTGTGTGTGTGTGTGTGTTGAATCAGTCTCTGAATAAGTTTCCCAAATAGGGAGTTTTAACACAATCTTACAGTGAAAAAAAAAATAAATAAAAAACCTCAGAGCAGCCAGAAGAAATTGTCATTTTGGCTCTTTAGTGATAAAGCATGGAGCAGACTCTGGGTCTGTCACATGCTAGTCTCTACTCTCCTGTAGAGATGGATGTTGAGTCACCTTCAGGGTGGTATGCCCTCATCGTCCATTTTGTCTTGTAAATGCTATAACATTTTATGCCTAGGAAATGCACACTTGACCGAATTAGCTTTCTGTCTTCTTTATTTACCCATTTTCAGAACAGTCGGGAATCTTCAAGGGACAACTTGTAGGGTCAGGGTATGTGAGAGGGATAACCAAAACTTTTGAGTCAGGTTGAACTGTTCTTAAATGGCAGCTCTGTTACTTCCTAGCTGTGCAACATCAAACAAATCTCTGCTCCTTAACTGTACCCAGTAAACAATGTCTTATAGCTTCTAGATCAGCTATTCTCAACCTATGGATTAAGACCCATCTGGGAGTCCTAAATCAGATATTTACATGACCACTTGTAACAATAACAAAATTACAGTTATGAAGTAGCAACAAAAAGAGTTTTGTGGTTGGGGGGTCACCACACCATGAGGAACTGTATTAAAGGGTCTCGTCATTAGGTAGGTTGACAACCACTGCTCTAAATCATCAGTGGTGTGGGAGAAGCCCACGGCCCCAGTGCCTGACACCTAGTGAGTACATCAATGGGGGCTACTGAGGATGACAATAGAGACTCAGAAGGGAGGCAGGTTGTTGTTGTTCTGGCAACCTACTTTCCCCCAGAGTGATGTTAAACCTCTGCTCATTCTTTCCACATTGGTTTTTCAATTTTACTGTAACTGTATCTCTGGAACAATCCATTTAATACATTCTGGTGAATCTTCCTTCTTGGCAACTTTAATTACATCTGGTATCACTCAAGGTCTTTTATGACACATAACATAAAACAGATCACAAGATGAAAATTGCTGGAAAGCAGACCAGAATCGATGGAAAATAGATTAATATGATAGAGGGCAGACAAGCTATCACCCTGGGTGGTTAACTCGGTTATAGTGAGCTGGTTCCTCAAAATAGTCACTGCCCTGGGTGACCAGTAAGTCCCGGCAGGATCATAAGTGTCAGCCAGTGACAGAAGGCTCCAGATTGCTTTTCTTTCTTTTCTTTTTTTTTTTTTTTTTAAAAACAGTTTCAGAGCCCTCCCCGAGATGCACATAAACATTAATGAGATTGGGCTGTGGTCAGGAGTGAGGGATAGGTGATGAATCTATTTCCACTATAGGAAGGAAAACTCAAAATGAAAATAAATCTCCCAAGGTCACCTAATGGTACATGAACCAGACCCTGGGTTATCTTTTGTATTTATCACTTTCCTGAGAGGCTCAGTCTTCTCATTATCAAAAGCTCTGTAGACACTGGGAAGGAAGGGATGGAACCAAGATTAAAGCAGAAATCTCTTGTTTCCCCCAAAGCCCATGGGCTCTTGGGATACAATGGAGAAGCATATCTTAGGAACATAAAATAAAATAAAAAATAGTCTGACAAAAATACCTATAATTGTGGGACTGTTAATTACACCAGGGTCTTTTCTTTTTAATATGAATTAATTCATGTATAAAGTCTAGTCTCTAAATCCTGTTTTAAAAATAGAGACAATAGAGGAATCCTTGGGAAATTAGTATGGTGTAAGAGGAAGGGTGCAGACTCTGGGCTGTGTTACTTGCACTGGGGTCGAGGCCTTAGTTGGTGCTGACGGAGGACTGAGGGTATTAGACTTCAAGCCAACCTGAATTTTTTTTTCTGAGTCCTGTCCAATGTCCATGCAATGCCAACACTGAAGCCTTCTCCTGTATTTCTCTCCTAGTCACTCTGCCCACACTCTCTGACTGTCCATGCTCCCACAGCTTCTCTCACATCATAATTACAAATGCATCTTAATTTAGGCCTGAGAATTGTAGCATGTGAGAATCAGACAGTCCTCTGGTCTTCATAGTATCCCTCAGATGATTACTTCCCAAAGTTGGTAATGGACTACATGGAAACGGAAACCCAAGCTGGGTGGTTACCTTGCACACACTTCACCTCATCTCATTCTGTTCTCACACTGTTAAGAAGACAGGATGTTTGGACATTCTACATGGAAGAACTTTCTGGTCAGTGTCAGGTCTAAAGGAAATTCCATTTCTCCAAATTTTGGAGGTTAGACAAAAGCCAGCATTCCTCAGAAATATTGAGAAGCCAGTTCACCTCTACCAAAAGGAGCCTGTGATGGCTGTTCTTGGTTGTCAACTTGACTACATCTGGAATTACTAAATCTGAAAATGGAGGACACATGTGAAGGATTTTTTTTCTTAATTTTTAAAGAGGAAATTTACTTCTAATTCTGATCTTGAGGTGGGAAAACACACCTTTAAGAACCACACAGCCAGGAAGTAGAAAAGTTTGGGTTTGAGTTCCCAGTGTAACATTTCCCACACAGCTAGTGTTTCTTTTGGTGGCTTATTAGAGTGAAGAAGAGATCCTGAGGCTGTATGAGTCCTTAGGGGACAGCCTCACCCTGTGTACTGTGGTGACTGAGAAGTTAATTCTACAGTTTCTAAAGTATTACTCTGTTTCCTGCAGCAAACTAGAAAACAGCATTAACTCACAAATCTCTAGCAGTGTCCATACTTTTATAAAATATGTAGGCTTTGAATCCAAATCAAGATATTAAGGTGTCCTGGTTTTTGACAATCCCCACCCCCAAGCTCCTAGTTACCACCTTTCAGCTTCATGTGGATTTGTCTGCTTTAGGATCCTATATAGTAATTGTCTTTTTGTGACTATTTTCTTTACTTAGCATAATGTCCTCAAGGTCAGTTCATTCTGTGGCATGCGACAGAATGAAGGCTAAATGATGTTCTACTATTTGCACACACCATATTTTGTTTATTGATTCATTTATTGATGGATGGACGCTTGGGTTGTTTGCACTTCTTGGGTGTGAACCTGAGTATAAATATTGATTTGAGACTTACTTTAGATTGAATATACATTCAGTAGTGGGATTGTTGGATCATATGGTGTATTAGCTACTCTTCTATTGCTGTGATCAAACACCACAACTAAGGCAACTTATAGAAGAAAGGGTTCCAGAGGATTTGGGTCCACCATGGTAGAAAGGAAAGCAGCAGGCTGCTGGAGGCTGGAGAAGCAATTGAGAGTTCACATTTTGACCCTCTAATGGAAGCAGAGAGCTCAATGGGCATGCTGATGTTGTCACTCAACTGGAAGTTCTCAAAATCTTCAGGGATTTTTATAGACGCTTTACCATCTATCTAGGAGTGACTGCTCAGTCATTTGAGTTCTGCTCACTCTCTCCTACCTGAATGATGGGGGGTGGGAGGAAGGGCAGATGAAAACTCCACATTTTCATTCACTGCTTGATCTTGTGACCAGTGTCTATCCAGGAACCCACAAAAGAAACCATCAACAGGAGCCCATCAAACAAACTCCCATCACCTAGTAGCTCATCCAAGAAATTCCTATCAATAGGATCTTATCAGAGAAACTCTCAGCATCCAGGAAACTCTAAGGGATTGGGAGTTCTACCAAAGGAAATGAAGATAAATATTATAGAATAAAAAAAGAAAAAGACTCAGCACCACTATTTCCCAGGAAACTACAAGGATTTGGATGTTCCATGCCAGGAAATGATCAAAGGCCAAAACCTATTTCTTGTTATAAATTACAGTGCTACAACAACTTATTTATTCTGGCATATGCAACATATTTGGATCAAGATCTCATTTTCTGGATAGCTTCTAAGTCAATTAAAGAATGATTCTGCCAATCTCATTACCACACTGTGCTGCCTTTGCTTGCATAGGATTCAAATATCAAGTTAATTAAATTGAAACTCCTAGAATTTGCATGTTTAGAGGCAGAGAACGTTCTAGAAGAGGAAGTATTTCTTTTCTGATGGGCAAGAGCAACGAATACGATTTACTAGCTTCTTAAACCAGTCAAAAGCTTATTCAACAGTGGATGGGGCTGGGGATTGCAGGCTAGGGAGGGGCCAGGCTAAGATGCTATTCCAGGGTGGGATGTGTGCCAGGAGAACTCAGGAGGCAAGAGTGAAATAATCCCATAATTACAGAAAAGCATATTCCTTGGAGGTACAGAGGAGCTGGTTAGAAGAGGCGAATTAAAAGGAAAATATAAAGACTGGGGATTTGGACAAACCTCTAATTCAGTAAAAAACTTCTACAAATATTAGGGAAATATTGAAGTAAGTGTGTGTGTGTGTGTTGTGTGTGTGTGTTGTGTGTGTGTGTGTGTGTGTGTGTGTGTTGGTGGACACCAGACTTTTGGTCCAAATTTTGAGACTTGATGAAGGAAGTCATGGGCTGTTCATTAAGCACACAATTTGGATGAGAGCTAATCCAGATGTCCTTTGTGGGTGCTTACTTTTGGATAGGAAGGGTCAGGCTGCATATGCACCTGCTTTTGCTTTCTGCATTGGCTCTAAATGCCTGTCACTCTGGCTCCTTTTTTTCTGTGTGTGTGTGTGTGTGTGTGTGTGTGTGTGTGTGTGTGTTGGTGGACACCAGATTTTTGGTCCAAATTTTGAGACTTGATGAAGGAAGTCATGGGCTGTTCATTAAGCACACAATTTGGATGAGAGCTAATCCAGATGTCCTTTGTGGGTGCTTACTTTTGGATAGGAAGGGTCAGGCTGCATATGCACCTGCTTTTGCTTTCTGCATTGGCTCTAAATGCCTGTCACTCTGGCTCCTTTTTTTCTTGTATTTTTTTCCTGAGATATTTGCAAGATCTCTGGCACAGGAAACAGAAGGACCCACATGTCTTCTCTGCTGTTTTCACAGAGTAAGGAAGGGTAATGCTCTACTCTGAATGCTAGTAGACATTATACATCTTCAGAATAATGCTGCTGACATGGTTAACATCCATGGCCTGCCTTGTGGTTTTGGATTCTTGCTCATAATTTCTTTAATACATATGCCTACTCTTTCCTACCAGTTACCATTTCTATTTTCTTGGCCTAGGCCAAGGTTTAAAAAAATGTCTGGATTTGATTTAATGACACTAGGAAGTCCATGTCATACCTGGTGTGTGTGTGTGTGTGTGTGTGTGTGTGTGTGTGTGTGTGTGTGTTTCTATTGCTTCATCTCTCAGCGTCTTTCCCAGTATCTTCCCAGGAGAAGTGAGAGGTACTGTTTCACTTCTGTACATTTCTTGTGGAAGACTGGCAGGCTCTTCAACCAAAATCAACAGCTCATTTTATACTAACCATTGCTGAGGTCATTGAAATTGTCACCAAACTTCTCCCATTGTGTACTGATCGTGTTTTACTGCATACCTGTATGAAATTCTCAAGAATAAGGAAGTCAACTTCATCAAAGCTGCACTTCAGGGGAATTAATAACATTCTGTATGGGAAAGCTACTAGGGTTTGTTGGGGTGTAAAGAGTTGATGAGTGGCATCCCTTTTGTTTTGTAGCTCATCTAAAAGCATGACATAGGAGTTAAAAAATAAAGATAAGAAATTATTATTAAAATGTTGATTTCATAATGTGCTTTGACCCAAGGTCCACTGGATTTCCTTATTTATTTAATTTATTCCTTCCCCAACTTTGAATTTCCCTTCTACTCATCGTTTGCTTTCTGGTCTCTCTTATAGCATCCCTTGCCTTCCTGGAAAGACTTCCCAATCCTGTTTTGATTGACAGGAGCTGCACAAATCTTGTTTTTCTTCTGCTCCAGATATTATTTTCTTCCTCTGCTCTGGGGCTGGGGAGAAGCATGAAGGATAAAAACAAGTGCCAAGAAGGATGAACACAGGAGGCGGTATTTAAAAATGTACATAAACATAAGAGGCATTTGGCAACATCTCTCTGCCCTCTTCTTCTGCCATCCCTTCACCCCATGCTTGCTTTCCCAGAACAGATAGTGCCCACTATTTATTTTTAAGTGACTTATTTGACCCTTTTAGGTTTGGCTTTGGCTCAGGAAGGAAAACAGAGCCATCAGCCCTGAGCTCTTTGGTGGGTTCATGGTCAAGTCATGCATTGAGTAGCAAGTGGGATGTCTGCGGTAGTCAGATGCTAAGGGAACCCAAATGACAGTATCTTCTAAGAGAGTGAATCACTGTAATCTTGAAGCTGGGAGAGGAGGTTTGAGAGGAGGTCTAATTACGGGACTTTGATAATTCTGAAACTTCACATATTGAGGCAGAAATCTAAATAAACTAGCCTAGTAAGAAAAAAAAAAGTACGGAAAACACATCCATGTTTATCTCAAACGTAGCTTGTTCACACCCTTTTAATATGCCTCAGGTCTGGTAACTTTAATTTCCTTTCTCTGAGAAAAGTTAAAATGGAGTCACTATGATGACAAAGGAAGTCTCAATTATTTTTTTCCTAGAGTAAGGCAGTTACTTTTGGGATTCATGCATGAGTCTGCCCCCAAATGGGATCAGCTGCTGTCCAGTGGTGTAATTAAAGTTTCTCTCACCCCAGAGTCTGTTCAGACCAGGTGGTAGAGTTGGATGACCCTAGTCATGATTACCTGTTTGCCTGGAACCTCTTGAAGGCAAGCCCTTTGAGTACCCACACTATGGTGTCCTCTAGAGGTTCAGGAGAGCATGCAGGCCAAATGTTGAGCATGGGAAGATCCTGACGGCACCTTGGTGTTGGGGGCACCTGGGAGAGGAGGCTCTAGAAGAGAAAATGGATTCATGCAGTTGTTCTGGATAGGAAACACATGGGAGCTTCCAGGTATGTAAAATAAACACAACAGATGAAGCAGGTAGCTTCCACAGTTGGGAAGCCCAAGGGAGTGATGGAGACCATATTAAACTGCATTGAGGAATCCTGGCTACAGAGGATTCCTCTATATGGCTCAGACAGAAATGCCATGAGAAACTCTCCCCTGAGTTTCAAAGAATGAAAACTAGTTTAAAGAGCAAAAACATGGGCAAGCAAAACAGAATTTGACTGCAGGTAAATTGACTCTGAATTGATATGTTATCCAACAACTCAACATTTTATAATAAGTGAGGGTTTTCAGGATGCAGAGCAAACATAGATGTTTGATGGATATGCCTATTGATTAACAAGGGCACCTGTGCTTATGTTTGCCATCTCTCTTTCCTTTCCTGCTCTACCTCTGTTGACTTGTTTCCTTTGATGTATCTCAAGGGATTTTCCTTTTCTCCCCCATGTTGCTATTTGTAGTGCTAGCTGCGTTTGGTCTTCTTCACCACTCCATCTCTTCTCTCCTTATTCGGACTAAGATGTTCATGAGTTTCTTCTGCTTCCTTCCCTTTGATCCCTACTTCCTTTACCCTGCCTTCAGCATTGCTGCTCTGGCACATTTCCAGACTTCCCCTAGAAAGCCTGTGAATGTTCTCCCTGTGCCACTGCCTTGGAGCATAATGAGAGGCAATGTACTGAGATTAACAGCCCTTCCTTTCCAGCAGCTCAATGTTAGCACACTTCATTTCTGTACTCTATGCAGCTGAACAATCTTAATCAGTTTCAGGTTTGCTTTTTGAGACGAGCATCTCTTGATGCCCTTCAGAAGTCTTTGCCTTTGGAAAGAATAGCATCATAGCCAGTCTCCAAAGTGACTTTGCTCCCTGCAACATCTTGGCTGTCTAAACTCTCTCTCTCTCTCCCTCTCCTCCTCCCCCTCTCTCTCTCTCGAGTGCGCGTGCGTGCGTGCGTGCGTGCGTGCGTGTGTGTGTGTGTGTGTGTGTGTGTGTGTGTGTGTGTGTGTGTAGGCCCAGGCCTTTCTGCAGTTCTGGGAAAGACCCTTTCCTTATAGTTCTCTTCTGTGAGCATTCCTGTACCTTCTATCTTTTATTTTAACTGTCTCTATTTCTGGATCTTTGTCCTTCTGATGCTTCCTAGGAAGGTCCTCATCCACAGTGTTACTTTTTTTTCTGTCATTAATCTTTACTATTGAGTTTTAATTTCATTTCACTCATTTTATTTTTTAAGGCAGGGTCTCACTCTGTAGCCCAGGCTGGCCTGCAACTCACAGCCATTTCTTGCCTCAACTCCCAAGTGCTGGGGTTACATGTTTATTTTACTTGGTTATTTAAGTTTTTTTGAGACAGGGTTTCTTTTTGTAGTTCTGGCTGTCTGGTAACTCACTCTGTAGAACAGGCTGGCTTCAAACTCACAGAGATACACCTGACTCTGCCTCCCTTCCCATTGCTGGGATTAAAGGTATGCACCACCATGGCCTAGTTTACTTTCCTTGTTTTATGTTGTCAGTTTCGTGTAGTGATTATGTCTAATTTAAGGCCCTTCTTTCTCAGGGTTTTCTTTAGATATGCTGTTCTGATTGTACTTGGCTTGATGTTTTTGTCTCCTGTTGCCCTAGATTGGGGCTCCATAGGCAGATCAAGCACTGCAATTGATATCACTGTGGGCTCATTAGCCCTGAGGCACAGAGTGGAAGATTAGGTACAAGGAAATTGAAGTTGTGTGATTCTTGGATAATTTCCCAAGAAGACGCTTGTATGTTATAGACAATCTGTTTGAGATGTCCTGAGTATGGCTAATCTAGGGTGACAGTCTTTTGGCTTATAGATTTTGTTGAAAACATGAGTTCTTTGTTAATTCTCATGGTAGAGTCATTTGTAAGGTGGAATATGAAGCATTAGAATAGTTAAGCAAGATAAGTGTAAAACCAAACTGGAAAGCAAAGCTAACATCACTGATACAATAGGAAAACAAAAGGCCATTTAAACTACCTGAAGCAGAAAGAAATCTTTGTGTATACTAAAATGTAAATCATGAAAAATCTTTATCTGTAGCTCTAGCTTTTTATTAAATAATAGTTCTTTATAAAACAGCTTGAGTGAAAATATATCACATTCTTTTATGTCTGTCGCTTCATAGGCTGTCAGTCTCACCAAACTGAGGACATTATCTTGAAGACCACCAGGAGCTCAAACTTACACAATTCCTTCTTTCCTTCATTCCTTCTTTCTTTCCTTCCTCTTTCTTTCTTTCTTTTCTTCCCCTCTTCTTCTTCCTCCTCCTCCTCTTCCTCCTCCTTCTCCTCCTCTTCTTTTTCATTTTCTTCTTCTCCATCATCTCTAATAAGCAAGTGAGATTCATCTTCAGATAAGCAACATGTCATTCCAATTTATGCAAAGTTGTTCATGCATGCCCATGTGAGGGTCAGAGGAAGGTGCTGAATGTCTTAGGCTTATTCCTTTAAGACAGAATCTCTCATTGATTGGAAAGTTCATCTTTTTGGCTAGGTTAGTTGACCAGAGAGCTCCCAGGACCTGTGTGTCTCAGCTTCTCTAGTGCTGAGATCCCAGGCATATGCACCCTGAGTTTTTACTTAGGTGCTGGAGCTTCAAAGTCAGGTTCCAATACTTTCACAAAGTAGTTTTATCCATGATGTTGGCTAGTTTTGTCAGCTTGATGTACTTGACTGAGAACCTTGACTGAGAATCACCTTCATTAGACTGGTCTGTGGGCATGTCTGCGGGACAGTTTCTTGATTGATATGGATAAAGACTTATCCACTGTGGGTGGTGTGTTCCTGGTGGACCTGGGTTTTATAAAGGAGGAGCTGACATTGGTCCCTGGAAGCAAGTCAATAACCAGCATTTCTCAGACTCTGCCCTAGATTCTGTTAATGAGGAACTGCAACACAGAAGCATAAGCAAAACAAATCTTTTCCTCATCAAGTTGATTTTGGTCAGAATGTCTTATCTCAGTGGTGGAAACAAAACTAGACTACTCACGGAGCCATCTTCCCAGCACACGTTTTAACTGGAAGTATCTCAGTTATTCATTTCTTTCTCTATTGACTTATTTTCTAATACATCCTCTGATACATAAATTAGCTTGTCCTAATTTCAGAAGGAATAATTTAAAATACTAGTGTGCTGATGTTCAGAGCAGAGATAATGGTGGACAATGGCTTTAATATCAAATCACAGTTTTGGAGGGGTGTCTCCTCCAAATTATCTCACAACACCAAACATATCCAGTAAAATTCAAAGTAGGAAATCTACACAAAAATCTAGAGAAGCCACTACTGCATGTTATAATCAAGATAAATGTCATCACTGATTTGGATTTGAGTAATGACTTTAAAGTGCGTGTGCGTGTGTGCGTGTGTGTGTGTTTCCAAAAGTAAGGTAAATAGAGAGACTAGGAACCTCATCCATTTTAACTTCACACACTAGGAACTAGGTATCCCTGGTACCTAGTAGAGCCTCAGTAATACTTTCAGAGAGTTAATGAAGATGCAGACTGTCTTAGTTATGGTTTCTATTGCTATGACAAAAACAAACAAACAACAAAAAAACTCATGACCAAAAGCAACATGGAGAGGAATGTGTTTATTCTGTTTATGCGTCTACATCACAGTCCATCACTGAAGGAAATCAGAGCATGAGCAGGAACTAAAGCGGAGTCCATGGAGGAACTGATTCCTGGAGAGCTTGTGGTGGCATGCTCATCCTTTTTATAACTCCTAGGGTCACCTGTCCAGGGGTGGCACCACCTCTGTGAACTGTGTTGTCCCACATCAATCATCAATCAAGAATGTCATGTACCTCAGGCTCTCCCACAGGCCAGTCTGGTTGGGGCATTTTCTCAGTGGAAGTTTCCTCTTTTCAAATGACTCAGGCTTGTGTCAAATTGATGTGAAAGTAGCCAGCACATGGATTTAACCTGCGGTGGTATGGATTACTAGGAACGTCCATAGACTTGTTGGTGACATTGTGACATAAAATAAGAGAGCAGACTTCGACATTACACTGCATTTCAATCATGAGACCTCAGCTTCCTAAATGTATTACATGTTGATTATGTCACAGCAAGTTATCCCCAAGCTAAGTGACTTACAATTATCTACTATACAAGGTTCAGTGGGTTACACAGGAATCCTGGTGTATCCTGTTTTGGGTCTGGGATATCAGCAGCAGTGGGCAAGGGCTACTGTGTTCTCAGGATTGATTTGGGTTAGATTTCCTGTTGAGTCACTCACATGTTTATTGTTAGGGTTTAGCAGAGCTAGGGGTTTTGTAGAGTATATGAATAAGCCCTCATTTTTATGCTGGCTTTGGCCAGAGGCCACATCAGTTTGGTGGCATATGGACCCCCACCCACAGGGCAGCTCTGGTTCATAATAGCTGGCATTACTAGAATGAATATGCTAGAAAAGGAAGAGAGTGCCACCAAGGTGTAGATCACAGTGTTTGGAAATCCAGTCTCAGAAGGAACAGCTCATCACTGTCACCATACTCTGGTGGTTCAAAGAGAGTCCTTAGTCAACGTGAAGGCAGAAGTTGTCTTCCGTTCTATAATGCTGTTCTCAGGAGAAGTCTCTCGACTGCTGTAATTTACTTCCATTCTTTTGTTTAGTTTCCTCATCTGTAAAATAGGAATATTAATGAGACAGTACAAGCCTTCTTGTTAGGGCTCTTACAACAAACATAATTACACACCTATGACTGAGCAAAGCGCTAGACACAGGACAAAACCCAGGCCAGTAATGCTGTGTGATTGCTCCTGCTGGTCTTCCAAAGCCATGCATGTAGATGTTTATTTACAGACTAATGGAGGATTAGATGATGTCCATGGCACCCAAGGAAGCTGTTGATATCTTCCACTAGGAGTCTTTTGACTTCTGCTTCATTTTCAACACACTAACATTTTTGTTTTTGACGAACTATGATACTCTAACACTTTATTTGTTAATTATTTTCTTTTGTTTTTCCTTCTGCCATCTTCAACCCCCTTGAGATTGCCTCATTTGCTTTTCAATACATTTAGCAGTGCTTTCACTGTATGGATTTTAGATAAAGTAGCTGTCATGTCCCCACCTTCACCTGTCTGATTTTGTTTACACACTTTTCACCTGTGTGCATTTCTGAAGCTCTTCTCTCTTTGGTTCTTTTTGAATAAATCTACATCATAGATGGAGTCGGTTCCACCTGGTCCTCAAGCTGTTTTTCTTCTTCCAACTCTTTCATGAACTCTCAAAGGGGGCGGGGACAGCATCTAGCCTGCCCTCTTCCTCTGTATCATAATGTCTTATCTCAAAGTAATAAAATCACAAGCTAATAAAACGGGCCCCGTGTGTAGCACACAGCACAAAGAGAAAGCGAATGCAGGAGTGCTTCCTGTTGTATAAGTTAATTTCCAGGCTTGGCTGCACACTAGAAGTACCCCAGAAGTTGTAAAACTGCCGCGACATTTTGGACACACCTGAAACCACTTAAGTCATTTTCCCCCAAAGTGGAATCCGTCTTGCTAGGCTTTTAAGAGGCTTTCTTAGGTGACTCTCACAGGCTGCCAAGTTTGAGACTTGTTGTATTAAATGACCTTGCCCCGGATGGGTGGGGGAAGTAACTGAAGAGTTTGGAATTGGGGGTTTGAAGATGATTCTCTGACCTTCAGGAGTTGTGTGATGGGGGGAGGGGAGTTACTGCCTGCCTCTAATCCAGGGGTTCTCAGTCTGTGAATCTCCACTACTTCGGCAGACCTCTAACTCCAAGAATATATCCATTTTACTTCATAACAGTAGCAAAATTACAGTTATGAAGTAGCCATGGAAAGAATTTTATGACTGGATGTCACCATAATGTGAGGAACTGTATCGAAGGGTCGGATCATAAGGCAGTTGAGAATCACTGATTTAAACCTTCTGAATGATGTTAATGGTGACATAGATCTGTGGTAAAAATGAAGTAAAATAAGCCATGGAATTTTCCATCTCGTTGCCTGGTACTTTGATAGAGTCCATGAGCTCTTGAGTTCCTTGCACATGCTTAGTACAGGCATTTGGTTGCTTCCAGAAGCCCCCAAGCATCGGTTTCTGATTAGAAGTGGGAAGCATTATGAGGCCCAATAGAGGCTTTCAAATCATTAATTTATTCAGTTTGTAAAGATGGTGTATTGGGATTCACATTTCTGGTAGAACCTGACAATATTTAACAGTAGAATCAATAAATCATGTATCCTGGAGCCACTGGGCTTGGGCACATAGTTATTTGATACTTTGATTGGTTAATGTTGATGGTTGAGAAGTGACGATTTACATGTTTTATAGATGGTTAGAAAATTCTCCATAGACACTCTTTCCCACTTACAGCTTGTTTATTTTTCTTTCACAGGTGTAGGCAGCAGGGTCGTTTGAGTTAGCCTTTTAAGTGTGTGTTTAATGGAGACGAGTAATTGTTTGCAGCTGCATATATTGGAGAGGTTTGTTTTTCTTTTGTACGGAACAAGATAATTTTCCCAACAACTTTGGAAAGTGTAGTCTTGGTTGTCTCCATGTGCTTGAGGATGACTTGACCCTATTGAATTGTGTGGAAGCTTTCTCCCCCTGTTTACTCCTCACAGGTCATCCTGCTCGTTGAGGGTTTGCAGCCAGGTTTATCTCTAGAAGGCTTTACAAACTTCTGCATAGAAGGGGAGAAGCATAGTGATTTGGTGTGAAGATTTATCCCTAGGTTTTCTAGGGATAAATATGGAAATTTAAGTATCTGGGCCGGTCTGGCAGGACAACTGAACATCTTTCAGCAAAGAGATATTGGGAAATAATGGATGTAGTTTGAAAGTACATGTGTGATGAGTCACTGGGACTCTGACATATTTGGGATACACTTGCTAACCTCTCCAGATTTTATTGAAACCCCCCTCCCAATTGTTGTCTGGGAGGCAAAATAAATGTGTTTGTTGGGATGAAGCAATGACATGAATATTACAGGTAGATGGTAGCAGAGAAATTCTTTCTGGTTGTGCAGATGGAATCATGGATAGAGTTTCCAGCTCCTCTATGACATGACAGAGCCATAGATGACTCTGGAACAGGAAATGACAAGGAGGCTCCTTTGGAATGATCAATCTCAACCTTGTTTTCATCTCTTAAGACTAGAGTTTCGAGTTTTAGGCTCTGCCTGCACAGAGGGCAAGGGCACTTACGGATCTGTGTGGGAAGCAAGTGGATGTCATGGGGGTTAGATGCAAGTGCCCCTGGCTAGAGATCTTGGTCAAATCTCTCAACTTTGTGATGTCTTTGTTGCATATTCTAAAAATGATATTGGAAAATACCTATCTCATAAACATTGCAAATAATACACACAATCCCTGGCATACAATAGGAATAAGAATAGGGCCTACGAAAGCAATATAGCAGAGTATATAATAGGTTTTCTATAAATTATTTCTATTATTAGGCATAAATTGAAAGCAGTTCACTTATGCCCAAGAAAGTCAAAGGTAGGTAAAATGTCATTTGGAAAATATGAAAGATGTGATTTTGGCAGCTTGCCCTTGCAAATTTTATTACTAAGATGTCGTCAAAGGTAAAAACTCTCCCATGCTGTATTATTTTAGAAAACTGTTAAAGTAATAACTAACTTATATCCTAAGCAGTGCTCTCAATACCTTATGTGGATTTTCTCATCTAATCTTACAAATACCATTCAAAAAGAAACCCTCTGGGGAGACGGGGAAGGTCAAGATCGCAGCTTATGCGTGGTCCAGTGAGAATTTGAACCCAAGCAGCCAAATCACTGCTTTCTCAATTCCTTCCTTAAGGAATGTCTGGGAATTCCCAGTGTGTCAAGGAAAATATGGACTTTGGGTATATGTTTGAATCTGTGACTTACTCTTAATTCTTCTGGTCAGACTGACCAAGTTTTAGAGGCTTCAGAAGTGAGACATTACCCCACAATGAAAAAATAATAGAGCCAGATAATAATATCTAACTCAGTGAGAGTTGTTCCAAAATGCTAGTCCATGGCACAAAGGAATAGAACGCCATTAAAAGGAAAGGCCTCAACTTTACACAAATAACTACAGGCAACTATGGAATGCTGAGGAGGGAACAAAAGAGTGTTAGCCAGGGAAGATCACACCAACAGTTTGTTCAGCACAACATGGTCAGCCTCAAAAACACACACATAAGTAACATCATACATATTGATCAGGTTATGTTTAGGAATATATATGTACATACATATATAATGGAAAAAAAGGCCCTGAGTCTGAAAGATAGCAGGGGAGGGAGGGTTTGGAGAGAGGAATGGGAAAGGAAAAATAATAATAATAACAATAATAATAGTAATGACAACAACAATAATAATAACTAATATAATGAAATAGGACTTTTGTGAAGTTGCTGTTGAAGAGAGTGCAGTCAGTTATTTGTTCTGGCCACTAGAGGACACTGTTGGCATTGGAATAACACTGAAAACCAAGCTTCCTTTGAAAAGAAGACTATTGCCAAATTACGATGTAGAAATGATTTGACGCAGTAGTTTTATATTACTGGGGATACTGTGCTATCAGAACTTGGCCATTCTGTACTCCGGAAACATGCATCCCGAAGGGAATCCTTAAGTCCCGCTTCCTGATACTATGGGATGGGTGCCTTAGACCCCAAAACCAACCCATACTTGAGGGACTAAAACAGAATCTTGCTTTTCCACTTGAGTTCCTGCTTCACTTTCCCGTTGCAAATTGTAAGCACCTGAAGTTTCCTAGTGCAATCAGCTTCGGTTTCCATTGATGCTACCACCGCCACACAGGCTGGTTCTTCACGTGACCAGTCTCTGGAGCACTTGTCACAGAGGTCACCCTGGTTATCTTTGTTCTGACCCGGTGGGGTACCCAGGAATGTTGTCCCCGTGGTCTTTAACATTTACAGCAACATAAAGTCCTTGCATGGTTTTAATAGTTCTCCAGCTTTGCCTGGGGAGCTGGGGTGGGCTTGCAGCTCAGCCATTCAATGGAGTCCTGTGCTCTCAGCAGGATTAGCTCGGTGTGCAATTTTCCTTCTGTGGCTCTTAGCTTCTCACAGTATTCATCCTAGACCTTCAGCCTACAGCAGTATCCAGGAAATGATACTTAATAAACATCCCAAGAGAGAAATAACTAATGTTATTTTATGAAAAAAATGTTACTTTATTTTTAAACTTGAGATTGTGTTTCTCAAAATCATAGCTTGTCAGGTAGTCGAAAGAAACACTAAAAAGGAAGTCCATGGATCCTCTACTCAGCTCACTACAACAGCAGCATCTTGTAAAACCGAAGTACCATGTCTAGCAGGCATGCTGACACTGATACATTCAACCCAAAGAGTGTTCCTGCCATCACAGGGTTCCCTTTTGTTGTCCTTGATAGCAAGAACCACCTCTTTCCTCCTCTGTTCCCTTCCTTGCCCTCCAACAACTGTTCCTACTTTCAGCGTTTTTATGATGTTGCCAATTCAGTAAATGCAGCTAAGTAGAATTGTGTGGTATGTAACCTTAGGGATTGGGTTTGCGCATTCTCCATATTGTCTGGATATTTTATCTTTAGAGTGTGAAGCTTACCACTTCTTTATTCCTTTTTATTGCTAGGTAATATTTCATGGTGTGGATTTACTAGGGTTTAGTTGTCCCCTTCTTGGAGGAATTCTGGGTTATTTCCAGAATGGACAGTTACAAAAATAGCTGCAATGAATGAACACTTGTGCCAGATAGATGATTTATGTAGTAGGTTTGCATTTCTATGGAATTAAACTGATGAAGGCAGTGACTGAGTTGCATGCTTATGTTTAGGGTTAACAAACCCTGGCAAACTATTGTCTAGCCAGACTACACACCATTCTGCTATTTCAGAAGCAAAACGTGGCTAAACCAGTTTCTGTGTTCTCAGTAAGATATGGTGCTTGGTGTTGCCATCATTTTTTACTTTAATTATTCAGGTAAGTGTGTGGTAAAATCAGTTGTGATTTTATTTGAATTTTGTTTTCTTTATTTCCATATATATATGTATATATATATCCATAATATATGTATGTATGTATGTATGTATTTATGTATGTATGTAAAGCACATCTTTTGTGCATGCTTGAAACTTTCTATACTTTTTTGGAAAAGATCTCTATGTTTTATCCATTTTATAATTTTATAAGTACAATTATTAATTTTACTATAGATATTTAAAAAATTCTTCCTTCTTACTTTGTAATTAAAAAACTTGGAAATAAAGGAAAACATCATATACCCAAATTGAAAAGACCCAAAAACTATATTGAAAGTCCTTGATATAGTGTAGATAGCAGTCTTTTGCCACATATGTGACTGATAAATATTTTCTCCAAGTATGCAGCTTTTCACTTAGGTTTTGGGAAAGCTTGCTTAGCCACCTTCCTTGCTGTGAATTGTGCTCTTGGTACAGCGACTAATAACTCTTGGCTCAGCTCAGGACCTGAAAGCTTTCTCAGATATATTTTTCTGACAGGTTTGCAGTTTTATGTATTAATAATCTATGATAATTTTGAGTTAACTTTAAATTTTTTGGTGTGAGTTTTTTTTAAAGTTTTTATTTATACCTATGGATATTTAGTGGCAACAGAACAATTTGTTGAAAGGGCTATTCCTCATTTTAATTTATTTTTACCCTTTGTAAGAAATCACTCAGGCATATTAGAGTCTAGTCATATGTTCTATATTGAATTTCATTAGCCTGTATCCCTGTCTCCCTACCAGTATCACATGCTCCTGGTACTATAATAATTTTGAAGCAAGACTGAATCCCTTTGATTTTCATTAGTTTACAAATTGTTTTGGCTACTATAATCATTTTACCTTTTCACACAAAATTTATAATGTCTGTATGTATAAAAAGTATTGCCAGGACTTTGGCATTCAAATGACTTTGTTTGGGAAGAATTGGCATCTATGAACATTGTTTATTTCTCCATTTAATTTATTTGGGTCTCTCAATGCTTTTCTCATCCTTGAGAAGTTTTGTTACCCAAGTTCTATCATACCTTGCTAGGTTTGCATCTTTGGTTTTCTTTGTTGTTGTTACACAATAGCAACTGGTTTTGTATTTGTTAGTATAAAGGCATACAATTTATTGTTTTGTTTATATTCTATGACATTGAAGACACTAGTTCTTAAAAATTTTAATATTTTTTAGCTATTTTGAGATTCTTTGTTACAGGAACAATTTACTTCTTCCTTTTCAATATGTATTCCTTTTATTTATATTTCTGGCTTTATTTCATGACAATATACAATACAATGAATAACTGTGCTAAGAGAAGCAGACCCCTTGTGTCTCCTGAGTATAGATATACAGAATTTTATCCTGCCAGGATGGCACCCATGGAATGATCTCCCTACTCTTGGCATGTAATTCTTTTATTGTGATCTGGTGATAGACGTTTAAAGACTTTTGGTGTCTATATGTATGAAGTACATTGGTTTAGGTTTCTTTCCCTCTCCCCATCTCTATTTTGTGTGGTTTTGATCTCAGGAAAGCACTACCTTTCCAAAATGAAGTATTATTATTATAATCTTTATTATTTTACAGATGTGGAATCATAATGTAGCCAAGGCTAGCCCCAAACATACAATCTTCTTACTTCAGTCTCCTGGCATTACACATGGTTATCATCACTTTTTACAATATGTAGTTTTACTTTTTGGTGGGGGGCGGGGGTCAAATCTGGGACCCCCTGCATGCTGGGTAATCACTCTTATGACTGAACAATACCTGAAGTTCATTTTAACAAGGCATTGTACAGAGTGAGTTTTGAGATGAGACTTTGGTGGAATTCTCCATTGCAAGCACACCATTCATGTATGGGGGGGGAGATTTCAAAATATGAATCAGCTATTTCAAATAATTATACGGTTTTTCAAGTTTTACATTTTATCCTGGGTAAATTATTGCAGCTTGTGTTTTGAGGAACTGGTAGATTCCATGTCTGTGGGAAAACATGCACACAGAAATATCAGTAGTATTCTCTCTAGTCTATTTTGGTGTCTGCAGATGCTGTAGTGATGTCTGTGTCTGGGATGTACATCTTCTCCTTTCCTTTCTTTATTGGACTTGCTTGTGTTTGATGGTTTTACTGGTCTTTTTTTAAAGGACAAAATTTCAATTAATCTTTACTGTTCTTTTTTAAATGTCATTTACTTATAGTCTTGCCTTTACTACTCTTTGATTCAGATTTATTTTGTGGTTTTTACCTATATTTGGGGTGTGAGCTTGCATTCCTGATGAGAGATTTTTTTTCTTTATGGTGATTAATGCACTTAGTACTGCCTTCTTCATGCTGCTTTAGTTTTGTCCCCAAACTGTTGACATGTTTCCTCTGAAATGTCTCCTTTCTCTCTTGGATAATACACAAGCACACTTAGTAGTCTGTGGTGAGAATTTTGTCATTTTCTCTAACCTTGTTACTACTCTCTAGTTTGCGTTCATCATGATTGGTGCTTATAATGGCGAAGGATCCAGCTTCCCTTGATATGTGCCCTGTGGCTGCTTGGAAAGGATGGGTATTCTGCTGTTGTTCAGAGGAGGGTTCTAGAAATGCTGGTTAGAAGCTGTTTGTTGATAGAGCTGCTGGGTTCTCTGTGCTGGCTAGTTTTCAGAGCCGTTGTTCTCTCCATATTGAGAGAAGGATATAGTCATACAGAATGGCTCTTTGTGCCTTGAGATTTGTTCACACACTCTCACACACACCATCTGCCCTAAGACCGTCACCAGAGCCAAACTGATACTACAGCTGCCTTTGAACCCCAGAGCCAAATAAACCTCTTTTGTTTATAAAGTTAGTCTTCCTCTGATATTTATCATAGTAACAGAAACAGGCCAAAGTGCTGGGACATTTTTATTGTTCTGGATTCTGGTCCATGAAATCCCCTCTCTTTTGTCTTATTTTTTTCCCTCTTTCTTCTTTAGTCTGATTTTGAGATAATCTACATAATCTACTAAGTTTTTTTTTTTTAAAACTCGGATAATTAGATTTTAAATTTTTTTTCAATTTTTATTTCCTTTTCCATCCCTTATAACTTCTTTGTTATTTGTAGGTTTGTAATTTTTTATTGGGATATTTTTTATGATGGTTTAAAATCTTTGTTATCCAATTCTTACAACCCCACCATCTGTTGTCTTTTCCCATTCACGGAACCTTCTGTTTTAGGAAGTTCCCTGTGGCATATGCCTGAGGCATGGAATGTACAGGGCACAGTCTTAATAATACTGGGAAGCTACAGAAATCTGCCCTGCCCACTTAGCTTGTCTCTGGAGAGATGGAGGTACTTGCTTGCTCCTCAAGGCTTGGTTTTTACTCTTTGGACCAGGAGTGGGAGTGGCCTGCTGACACCATGGTGAAATTCCCCTGTTACTGTAGAGAAGTAATGCAGTGATGTGATCACAGACTCTACTGGGTCTTTGACTGCTCCCTCCAGAGGAGAGGGAGGAGGCTTCTTTCTTCCAGATGGGTGGGAATGAACTTCTAAGCTCCACAGATGGTGTTCTTCTGATGCCATTGGAAGGAGGGAGATTTGTTACTACCTCATACTTCTCTGATATCACCTTGGTACCAACTTTGGGTCTTGTGGGAGTTTCTATTGACAATGGTAAGGATGTAGATTTTTCTTTGTCCTTCTTAGCTGGAGTAGAGTGGTTGACATCTACAAGTTTTGTGTCCTGTTAGTGTCCTTTTCTGGTCCTTTGACAAGAATAGCAAGCTTTTTGTCAGAGCTGTGTTTGGGCACATCTTTAATGTTTTCCAGCTAGTCAGCTTCTTTAAGTCTAAGCCTGGGATACAGGAGTTAAAAAATAAAACCCACCACCATCAACAAAGGATTTACCATGATTTATTCTTTGGGAGCTGAATTCTCAGTTCAGCTGTCCTAGCCCCATCCTTTTGAGTCTCTTGCATATGGATTTTTAATGGAAAAATTTCAGAGATTTTATTAATAGAGGAAGAGGGTGAAGTGTATCTACTTCACCTTTCTAGAGGGGAAAAGCATTACACACCTTTAATTCTCAAGTGTGTATTGCATGCCCATGTATCTGGTACTGCATTGGACACTGCAGATGGTGGTGAAAATTAAATGATACAAATTTCAATGTGTGTGTGTGCGTGTGTTTGCATGTGAGAGTGTGTGTATGCATACGTGGACATGCATGAGGAACCAGAAGTCAACTTCTGGTATTATTCCTTAACACACTTTCCACTTTGCCTTTGTGAGAAATGATATCTCTGTGCTGTGGCCTGGAACTTTCCAAAAAGGCTAGGTTAGCTGGCCCGCAAACCCCTGAGATCCACATATCTCTGTCTCTGTCTTCCCAAACCCTCCCGGCTTCTTTAAGAATATACATATGCATATATATATATATATATATATATATATATATATATATATATGTATACACATTATACACACACACACAAAGTGTGTGTGTGTGTGTGTGTGTGTGTGTGTGTGTGTGTGTGTGTAAGGGTATCTGGAGGTTAGACGACAAATTGTGGGGGTTGATTCTTTTCTTCTACTACGTGGGTCCCAGGGACTTAGGTCATCAGGATTGGCTGGAAGTGCCTTTACCTACTAAGCCATCCAGGCAGTACAATATCTAACTTCTTTATTTGGATTCTGGGATATAAATTAGGTCTTTATGTTGCAAGGGAAGTGGTTTACTGACTGAGCCATCTCTCCAACCCTCTTATGTTCTTTTAATAAGAAAGAAAGATGAAGTAATGTAGAGATTTGGGGCAGTCAATGGGAGGCCAGTGACCTACTTGTCCTCTATTATCTTATACTGTGGAAGTTATCAAGCAACCAAAGTCTTAGGATGATGTTCTGTTGTGAGTCATTACTTAGGTGCTTGCAATTCATGCTGACTTCAGGGGATGGAAGGGACAGTAAGTTTGTGTTGGTCCATGAAGGGTCTTTTTTTTTTCCTTTGTTTTTTTGAGGATGCTGAACTTAAGACTTCAAAAATGCATCTGGGTGAGAATGCATATGCTTTCCTGTCCACCTGTCTGACACCCAGAGGTGAGCCAACATGGAAGTCAAAACTCTCTAGAAGGGATCATTGGGTCAGGCAGACCATTTTTCTGTCCTGAGCTCATTGACCACCATATCCTGGGCCTGCTTCATTTGCTACTTGCTCACTTCTCAGCTCTTCCACAGAGTGGCTTCCTGCATTGCTTCTGCCTTTTTGCTGACATATCGATTGATAAGATTCTAAAATACATGTCAGACTACATATGACTAATATCTCTATCTGGCAGATAGACACATTATGAGAAGTTTTTGTGAATTACCTCTAGCCTTCCTTCATCAGAGATGGGCTTGGATCTTTATGGTATTGGAGTGGTTGCTATTTATATTATGCATACAGCTCGCACAGCATCTCTACTACTCTACTTGGTTTTAACATTCTAGTTGTATTTCAGTGTCTTAGAGAACACCAATCATGTCCTCCATCCACTAAAGCTCTATAAGAGACTTAGTGGGTCATGAAGAAGAGGGGTCCTCTAGATCATTATTGCTACCATCTGGGAGTATTTTTTAAAGCTTCATCTTCTCAGGCCCAATGCAGGGTGGGTAGGAGGTCTGGGAAGTGGAGCTGTATTTCTGCTTTGCTTTTATCCCATGACAGTTATCACAAAACTCACTGTCACCACCTCTGGCAATTATGTGGTGTCCACTGTGTGCATCTTGCTGTCTAGTTATTCACTTGACAAACAGATCTCAAGTTTCTATCTCAGTGATTCAACTTAAGTGCTCCCAATGGGGATAACTGTGTGTGCTGGGAAGTGATGGTAAGCCCTGCTCAGTACCAGGACATTCTGCTGAAGAGCTTCCCTGTTCACCAACTTGGTGCTCAGATGGGTCTGCAGACACCTGTCTTGCACTTTGTCAATGGGAGATTTTGAGTTTACTCTGTACAGAAGCTTATGAAAACTCCAAATTATAAACAGTTGAGTTATAAAGCAAATCTGATGTGTGCTTTGTTCAACAGCTGGAATCACATACGTAATCATATTGAAAAAGATAATCCAATTGGAATTGCTTGGATAAGAAACTAACACTTGAACTGAAGCACAGTGATTAGGAGTACTGCCTGGTTTCCCAGAGGACCTGGGTTCAATTCCCAGCACCCACATGGCCACTCATGGCTGTCAGTAACTCAGGCCCAGGAAATCTGACACCGTTTTTTGGCCTCCATGGGCTTCAGACATGGTGCATAGACTTACATGGAAATAAAAACCCATACACATAAAGTAAATAAATAAGTAAAAGTTTTTCCTTAATCTGTCAAAAACTAAAGCATAATTTTAGTGTTTGATACCAGCAGTTATTCAGAAGGTAAAGTTAAACTTTTATAGGCTGGGATTTTTTTATTCCTTTGTACCTTTACTTCTTTGTGAATCTCATAGAAGATTAATCATGCAAAATGCCATCAAACCAAGGCAGATGCACCTTTTCTTATCAGGGCAAATATCTGCATACCAAAGTAATCAGTGTCCAGCAGTAATGGGTGGCAAATGCTGGTGCATGCCTATGTTGTCATCATTTACTTGGAATTGACTGTTAGGAAGCTGGAAAAGCGCACGTGTGTGTGTGTGTGTGTGTGTGTGTGTGTGTGTGTGTGTGTGTGTGTGTGTAGGGCGAATGCTCCTCAGCTTTGTAGTGCATGGCACACAGTAAGTGGGCATTTCAGAGATCTCACAACCGTGTCTGTGTAGACTGCGTTACACACCTTGATATCTGGCACTCTGGTCTCACCCATCTCTCTCCCAAGTAAATTGTCACGTTGATTCTGGTGCCCTGGCATTGTGTGAGAGGAAGAAGGAGCAGAAGCTCCAAGGCCTGCACCTATATCCAACTGCTAGGATGTACAGAATTGATAGGGTTGCCAGAGCTCCAACGCCAGAGCAGGCAGACCAGCAGCCAAGGTGAGGGCAGACCGTTTCAGTGGCTCCTCTAGCACCATTGCTAACTGGGAGACTCATTCTGCTCTCGTCTTCTCTCCCACGGTGAATTTTAATATGTGTCACATTTTTAATTTCTACAAACTGTCTCTTGTTGCATGCTGTTCCTTTTCATTTTGTAACATATTCCATTCTTGTAATGTTTTAAAAAATCCTAGACAACAACAGTTAACAGTTCTTTGAAAATATTCTCCCCGTTTTTGGTTTCCTTCTGCCTGCCCCTCTTTATTTATTTATTTTTTCTCTGCTTGTTTTGGTTACTTTTCATTTTAGAGCTGTCTCAAGTATCTGCGGCTTTTTAGCTAGGTGGTTTGCAAGCCGGGTACTTCAAAACTTTTTGGATTGTCTGGCCTGAGCAAGATGCTCGCTGACATGTGCCATCAGGTGTCACCTGGACATTTTTCTGGGTACAGTAGGATATAAAACTTCAATGTCAATATATTAAGGATTTTTTCTCTTGAATTCATTTTTTTTTTCACGGAATTCTCCTATTTTCTGGCTGAGGACAGTCTTGGTGACTTTTCTTCTGGAGGTTAATGGAGAAAAGAATAATGATTTCTTATTCAGCCATGCAAATTGCTCACAATTGCTGGAGCCTTGTTACAGTTTAAAACTGAAATATACCCCACGAGATGGGTTCTGTAATGCTTGTTTCCCAGCTCATGATGCTGTTTGGGGGGCTTTGGGAAGTAGGTCACAAAGGATGGGAATTAGAAAACTATAATCTAGCCTCTAGTCCAGCTGCTTGTTGCATCCTAGTCTGCCACTGTGTCAACACATGTCTGCCATGATGCTACAGAGAAATGATTCTGTGGTATCTGCCATGCCACGATGACCTGAAAGATTTCTGGAATCATAGGCCAGAATAAATACCCCCCCAACCCCGGCATGGTTTCTTTCAGGCATTTCCATCACAATGATACAAAAGGAAACCTCTGAGCCGCCTGAAGAATTTGGACTGTGAAGGTGGATAAAGGCATTCTATTATGGCAGGAAGATAAGTGCATGCTCAAGCTGTTCTGTTTAATTGATTTTCAGACTTAACGTCACTTAAAGTAAATATAAGTTCTGTAATAGGACTATTAGCTTACAAGGGGCACCCCGGCAGTCTGAGTAACAGCTGATTAGCCAGTGACTGGCTAGCACCAAAGGTCTTTGAGGCAATTAAGGGTTTGGTCTTAAAGAGTTCAAGTGACTCACCCTTGCATGGACATGAGTGGTGAACCTTTACACTGTGTTAAGGGTATGATTTAGGGCAAAGAAGACTTTGAGGTTTGCAAGATTTGGAGTTTGTTTGTTTTGACCTGCATTTTCTCCAAATTTGCTTGTCTTCAGCCTTTTCAAGACTGACTGAAGCAGAGGATCTTAGGTAGTGCCTTATCCCTGCCATGCTCTTTCTGGCTACTTGATTGTCTCTTCCTGGTTCCAGAATACTCTTGCTTCCTTGTCTCTTCTTCAGAAATCCATCTCTCCTTCCCTGGTGTTCACATGGGGAATCCTGTTTCATTTATGCAGGGAGATTCACTGATACATGGAGTGTGGGTTCCTGAGCGCTTCTCAAGGCCCTTGTATGCCCAGCTCCCTGCTGTCAACAAACAGGGAAAGTATTCCCCCAGCATTGTTTAGTACCTTCAGGCAGCACAGCACCATTCCAGACAGAGACAGTGGCAAGTGCTGAGACAGAGGCAATAGGTGTGGAAGAGGATGAGGTATCTGAGAAACGGCATGGACTTTGGTACTGGACTCTACTGTCCCACTTCCTCTGTAATAACCCACCAGTCCTTCCTAAATAACTACTGGTGTGTCTTCACTTTGATGCCACTTCTCTGTCTTTAGCTTCCTGGAAGAATCACAGTTCCACACTGACTCTGTTCCTTTGAGCTAAAAGTCAACAAAAGTCTTCTATAAAGAAGAAAGAATTGGAAATGGGAACTTCCTTATGAATGCCAAGACTCACTGCTCTATCATAATGTTTAGGAGCTTCTTGCCTGCTTCACAATCACTTTATTGAAGACTTTGTGTTCCCTAAAAGAAACAGAGTATTGTTTATCCTGGAGTCCCCGAGGGGAATCTCAGAGACGGTGAAGCTGCCGTTGAGTACCTGTGTGTATCTGGATAAGTGTCCCAGATGTTCTAGAAGCCACTAGCCAACAACTGCTTTATCCTTGGTTGTGAGAAGGTGGGGGAGGGGAGAGCTTACATTCTAGAGATGGAGATTCATCCTGGAGTGGTGATTTCTCCTCCCTGTATTACTTCCCTGGCAACAAAAGATACCAGGAGCCATTTGCTTTTTCCCTGTCTACAATTGTCTCAGAAATATTTGACCCGACTTACCTGAGATGCAGAAATAAAAAATCATTTCCTAGATTATTTATCTTACATGCTTTAATTCTGATGTCTCTCAATAGTGAGATTGATGAACAGCACAGATTATGTGATGTGAGCTTTGTTGGCAGTTTTCACAATGGATACATCTTCAAAGGCCTGGCACTTAGGCCACAGGGAACACTGATGAAGGCAGAGTGGAAAGATTGTAAGAGCCATAGAAGGGGGTTTGCTGTGAGATTGTGTCTGATGGAATCAGAAACTACACCCATCAAGTCTCACTAACATGACTGCCCAAGTGTGAACGGAACAAGGAGGACACCAATGAATATAACGAATTGGATGGGGAAAAGCCCACAAGAACTCAAGCCTACATAAGAACTACAAGCAACTAAGGAAAGCTAGGAGCACGAGGGGTGGTCTTCCCGGAGCTCACCAGATGGTTGTCCTATGCCAAGTGATCAGTCTGGAAAACATAATACAAGTAAAATTGTATGGACCAAACAGGTTCTATTTAGGAATAAATGTATTAATATATGAATTATAATTAGTAATATAATTAATATTACACACTATATAATTATAATGTATTATACATTATATTTGTATATAATATATCTTATGTAAAAATAATATATGTAATATGATTAACAATAATATACTATATTCTTAAACATAACTTCCATGCAATAACAGTTACTGAAAAAAAGAGGCCATAAATTTGAAGGAGAACAGGGAGGGTTTGGAGGGAGGAAAGGGAAGGGAGAAATGTAATTAAATTATTATATAAAATTTTTTTTAAAAATTGCTTTAAAAAAAACTAGATTCCATATGTGTTTGTCCTTTACATTTTATTATGTATGTTTGGCTTGAAAAAGTTAAAAAAAAATAAGGGAAGTATTTTTTCAGTCTGTCTCATGACTCAGCTGTTAGAATTGGGCAAGATCGAGGAGGACTCTTGAGTGGTGTAGCAGGGGGCCATTATGGTAAGGAGAAAAAGTTCTATTACTTTGTGCCTGCTGGATGTCATCAGTTTAATGATTGATTTGGTTCATGCTTTCGGCAGAACAATGGTGGAGCTGTGGGAGAAAGGTGCCAAATGAAAGAGAAAATGCCTTTCCATAGTTTCCTTCTGCCTTTTCTGCAATCTTCTGGAGTGGGTGATGCATTTCTTCTACTTGGTGAAGCGTCATCCCCTGTACTCTCCCAAGATGAGGGCTTTTTCCTGCAGCTTCCTTTCCTCTCCTGAGCTGTGTCATCACAGCACCTTCTCCTGCTTCCTGCTTGGATGCAGCAGTCAGCTGCTATGGCCAGTACAGCAGTCTTCACTCTCAGCTCAAAAGTTCCAGTGGCTGTCCCAGTGCATAAGGCCCAATAGAGAAGGTAATGGGGGAGGCAAATAAACAGCACTAAGAGATGAAACTAAACATTCTCATATGTTTATGTTTTTTAGACCACCAGAACCAGCTGTGTCTGAATCAAGTACTATATTTTAATTACTATACATGAGAGACGAAAAAAATATTTAATGTGTGTAGGTGTGTGTGTGTGTGTGTGTGTGTGTGTGTGTGTGTGTGTGTGTGCCTGCTTGTCTGTATGTATACCACATATATGCAGGTACCCTTGGAGGTCAGAAGAAGGTGTCAGAATCCCTGTAATAGGATAGGAGTTACAGGTGCTTATGAGTCACCTCATGTGGATACTGGGAACCAACAATGGTGCTCTGCAAGAATGGCAATGCTCTTAACCACTGGGCCATCTCTCCAGTCCCTGTGTTTGCTAGATGTAATGACATTTTAGTTACCCTTAAACTTGACATATTGGATTGAGTTGTGCTTATAGAAAACCTTGTCCTCCAATGGGACACAGAGTAAAGTGCTTGCCTGGCAGCCATAAGGACTTGAGTGGTTCCTTGAACTCAGTGTTAATAAAAAAAAAAAAAAATGTCAGACTGCTGTACTGATTTCACTCTGGGGAAGGGGAGACAGGTGGATCATTGGCTGGAGCTTGTTGGCTAGCCAATCTGGACCACTTGGTGAGTTATAGTCCTGTGAGAGATCTTGTCTCAAAAATACAAGGTTGGTGGCACACATACACACACACACACACACACACACACACACACACACACACACACACACAGGAAACCTTGACCTCTTATCTTGTGCTAGTACCAACTACGACCAATGACAGTGGTGGCAATTGCAAACATCTCCAGTTTCAGTGCTATGCTTGCCTCACTGTGGTTGCTTGAAAGAAAATGGCCCCCAAAGGGAGTGGCACTATTAAGAAGTGTGGCTTTGTTGAAGTAGGTATGACCTTGTTGGAGGAAGTGTGTCACTGTGGAGTTGGGCTTTGAGGTCTTATATATGCTCAGGCCATGCCCACTGTTTCAGACCATTTCCTGTTGCCTGTAAGTCAATACGTAGTACTCACGACTACTTCTCCAGCACCATGTCTGCCTGTATGCCACTGTGTTATACCATGATAATGGACGAAACCTCTGAAAATGTAAGCCACCCCAATGAAATGTTTTTCCTTTATAAAAGTTGTGGTGGTCATGGTGTCTCTTCACAGCAATAGAAACCCTAACTTAGACACCACATTTTGTTAACTTCATTATTGAACATATTCTATGAGTCAGTAATAAAGTTTCCTGACACCAATGTACCCTTAGTGTAGTGCTGCAGGATAACCATGCTTTTCCATAGCATTGGCAGAAAGGTCTCCCAGAGGATTTCCAAATGATTAGAACTCCGAGGTTCCATTCTCTTGAATGAAGATGGGCTGAAGAATTTGCTTAAGACAGCCTTTGTTCCTCTCCCCACCCCACCCCCTTATTACCACACAAAGAAAAGCATGGATGAGCCAGGCCCTCCCTACAAGACACCAAACTTGTCAGTGCCTTGATGTTAGACATCCTAGCTTCCAAGACTGAGGTATGCAATTCAGCTCTTTATGACTCTCCCAGCCTGTGCTAATTTTTTATATTAGCACAAAGGGACTAAGTAAGGCACCGTGATGATATAACATTGTTGAAGACAGACCCAAAGTGAGGTTTTGTTGTTAAAACATTTGCTGCAGGTGATAGATTTATTATGAAAGAACATTCATACCAATTTCACACAGAAATACTAATTTTGACAACATTAGAAAATAGTTACTAAACTATAGATAAGGCAAATAGTAGCATGTGTAATCTTTTCTACCTTAATTTGTTGTGACTTCCCATATTACTTAGTATTTTTCTACATATCTTTTAATTACCATACTATTTTACTATATAGTCATATCATAATGTCTTCAGCTAATTAATTATATTTGGATAATTTCCCGGCCTTTTATTATTAAGGAAGAATGCTATTAAATGGCCTCATTATTTTATCTTTATGAAATCTATGATTATTCATTCATAACTTTCTCAACATGAATTTCAGACTTTAAATACTTTGGTGTACACGCATATCAACATGCAATAGTGCTTTTTCTTACTTCCTTGTCAGGCATGCTTGTTAGAATTTTAAAGAATTTTCTCATTTAATGAAGATAAAAGCAAATCCTCTTTTAAATGACTACATGGGAGCTCCAGTCAACAAAGATAGAGTTAACATGTTTGTCTGATTTGTATGTATACTCATTGTAGCATGTTTTAATGTTTGTACAAGCAGTTTTTATAAATTCTCAAATGATAAAGGAGAAAATAGTAAATTAATCAATGACAGTGGGTAGAAGAGGAAGGATAAGGCAAGGTAATGAAGGAATGAATCTGATCATAGTGTATCGTGTATGTTTGAAAATAACATACGATAATACATTTCTCAAAATGGCTACAACTATTTCTGCTTCCGTAGCTAACTCTTGGCATATGCTTTTGCAGTATCCCTTACTGTTAAGAGGTAAAGTCTGTTTCCTAAGTGCTCTAATCTGGACTTGTTTTATAACTTGCTACTAACATTTAGTAAAAGTGATTTTTGGTTTTTGAGGCTGTATTCTAAGGGGTTTTTAACTCTTATATTAATTTTCCTAGATTCTTACAACCACCTTATAAACAAGCCCAGACTGACTTAATGATGAAAAATGCCTGACCCAGGTCCTTTATTACAGCAGCAGCTAGCTACTCAAGCCCCAGAAGTAGAATTGCATGTAGCCTACAGGTAAAGCACAACTATGTGAGTAAGCTTAGCTTACTCATGTCAGCACAGCTTAAAGTGGTGACCAGGCATGGTAAAAGTAATTGTTTTTTTTTCAAGTCATCAAATACTGGGATAGTGTTGTGTAGTTATTTCCTTTGAAATAAAACAACCCCTCCTGGAGTCAGGGTTATAAAGCTCAGAAAGCTAATAGAATTTATGGGGCTAAGAAAGTTCACATATACTACAAGACTTGGAAAGTACAGAAAGTTAAAACAACAACAAGCAATAAACAATTGCTGGAAGGGTGGAAACCCTTCAGTGGAACTGCCTGAAGGCTTTGCAGGAGGCCCCAGGGATGCTGCTTTCCAGAGCTGTCACCCATGTTGCTACTGGCTTTTTTGGTAATGCAGTTGCCTTTGAGTCACCTGCACTCTTGTAATCCATCTTTCATCCATTCTGCTATAAATAATCCTAATAAACTCACAGATTCACCATTCTAGACTTGGGTGGGATAATTTCTTTCACCAGTTATTGGTTTCCTGTCTTGGATACATAGACATTTGTAAATCTCTTTCCAAGAAATGTTCCATAACTGATAGGTAATCCCCATCTACTTTGATGAAAAATATCTTATTTTGTGAAAGATTTTCTTATTTGAAAAAATAGGAAAAATGTTGTAAAAAGTAACAGGCAAGCTGTGGAAATCAGTATGGCTATTTCTTAGAAAATAACAATCGACCTACCTCAAGACCTTGCAATGCCACTGTTGCACATATACCCACACATTCACTCCACAAGGACATTTGCTCAACCATGTTTATAACAACATTATTTGTAATAGCCAGTTCTTGGAAATACCCTAGGTGCCCCTCAACTGAAGAATGGATAAAGAAAAATGTGGTGTATTTACACAATGGAGTGCTACTCATTGGTAAGAAACAATGACATCCTAAAATTCACAGGCAAATGGACAGAACTAGAAAAAAAGCCATCCTAAGCGAGGTAACCTTAAACCAAAAAGACAAATATATCATGTACTTACTCATAAGTGGATACCAGACATAAAGCAAAAGATATCCTGCCTGCAACCCATAATCCCAGAGAAAACTTGAACCCTCTTCTAGATACAGATGGAAGCAGATGCAGAAATCCACAACTACCCTAGTGCCAAGCTCCTGGAGTACAGTTGGAAGTGAGGGAGGAATGACAATACGAGCAAAGGAGTCAAGACCATCATGGGGGAAACCCACAGAATCAGCTGGCCCGAGCTAGCGAGAGATCACTGACTCAGGCCTAACAAATGGGGAACCAGCATAAGACCAAACTAGACTCCCCTAATATAGGTGACAATGTTGTGACTGGGACAATATATGAAGCCACTGGCAGTGGCGCCAAGATCTAACACTAATGTACAAACTGACTTAGTGGACCTTGCCCAGCCTAGACACAGGTGTGTGGGATGGAGACATGCGTTGGTCCTGCATCAACTAGATGACGGGACAGACTTAGTAGACTTCCTAAGGGAGGCTTTACCCTCTCCATGGAGCAGATGGGAAGGGGAGAAAGTGGGAGGAACAGGAGGAGAGGAGGGAGGGGGAACTGGGATTGGAATGTAAAAAATAAATTAATAAAAATGGATAAAGTTGAATGGGAAAAAGTAACAGGCAAAAGTACAAGACCACAGCATTATATTTTATAAAGTGGTAGAAACAAAAACATGAGGGTTGGACCCCCCCCCACCAGTTGTTATATGTAAATGAGGCCCTGTAAGACAGGTCTAGAACTCCCTTAGGTGAGCAATTCTCAGGGAATGTGTGATAAGAAAGATTCCAGGGTTGAGAGTACAGCTATGGAAGGTGTAGTCTTAATTACACAACTAAAAGCCGGGTGAGTTGGGACAAGTACAAGAATAATGCATTTAATAATAAGTCCAGACTATCAGCGCTATAAAATCTATTTTGAGCGTCTTTCAAGTCAACATACCAGATACTGAAGTATTTATTTTTATTCCTCCCTCAGAAACCCTTAGTGTTCCTGGCCAGATACTACATTAGATATTTGGATTCTCTCAAAGTTAAGAGCTTTTCTTCACTAACAGACCCCATGAAAAAAGTGACAGAGCAAACAATAGAACGGAAGAGGGAATTTGCACCATTCAGAAACCTACCATATATCATGAACAGATCCTCAGGAAAAATGATATCTAAATGGTCAATAAACATAGGAAAAGACATGTGAAATCACCAGTCACCAGGGGATTTACATCAGAATGGTAGGGAGCTAAATTCTAAGAATTCAGAAAACACTCAGGTCAGAAGGACTTGTCACAAACAAAATGGATTGGGAAAGGAATCTGAGAGCCAGAACTGTCATTCAAATATCTAGGTATATTACAGACATGGATTGTAATGTAAGGACACAGATTTCTACAAAGGCAGAAATCCCATGTATTTGGAAATAGGTGGTGGGCAGGGCTCAGACATGCAGGCCAGGGAAAGCATATCCCTGTGTATAGGAAGACAGAACGCAGCCCTCAAGCTTGCCTATTGAGCCAAGGACTGAATTTCCTTGCCCTGGTAGGTGGGAAGTTTCCTTTTTTGGCATGGACAAGGATTCTCAAAGGGAGGCCAGCCTCAGTAGGGGGATGGGTTGAAGCATCTCAAGATTGTTAAGAGTCTCCAAGAGAACTGGCAGTTCCCATGCTGGGGTGTTTCAGGAAGGATTGTTATTTCTGAGAATTCTTTTAGAGACAGGGAAGATCTCGCTGCTATGTGAGTGCTGTGTAAGATAATTAGAACCAAAGCCATGTAATTGGAAGAAGGCCTACCTTAGCTGCTATGGCTTCCAACGTAAGAACAAACAACAGTTGGTCCTCAGATGTGAATTGTGGTATGGCCAGCATCCATCTCCTCACTCAGCATGAAGCAAGCTCGTGATAAGAAACTGCAAGTGAGATGCTAACACTGGAGGGATGTCTCATTCTGTGCAGGACTGTGACTGTTCAGAGAACATCCTCAAATGATTCCATCTGAAACTTAGAGCACCTTGAAGGGCAGAAGGCTTGTAGATCTCACCTCATGACAGACAGGAAGGAAGCTGGGGCCCAGAGGTCAATCGGAACTAAAGGAAGTACAACCTGAGAGCAAGCCCTGCTGGCCCAAGCAGCACGGAAGCTGGATGAAGGAGGGCAATGGGACACAGAAATGGGTGTTAAAGAATGACCTTAATTTTTAAATGTAGGAGATTTTGTAAATTGCAACTAATTTGAAATTCTGTCTCACTCCAGTCAGAACGGTCCAAGAAACAGACAATAACAAAGGCGGGCGGGAGGTTGGGGAAGACCAGTTTCTGTTCCCAGCTACCATGAGTATAAACTGGGGCCACTGTTACAGAGATAGGTGTGGAAGTGTCTAAAGCACCATGTTACACTGCTCCTGGGCACATACACAAAGGGCTCTGTAGCCTACCACAGGGATACTGGTATGTCAATGCTTGTTATTGTTCTATCCACAATGGCTAGGCTGCGGAATCAGTTTAGACGCCTGCCAACAGATGAATAACGAAAATGTGGTACCTATACACAATGAGATTGTATTTAGCATTGAAGAAAAGGGAGGTTACGAAAATTTCAGGAAAATAGATGGATCTGGAAATCATTGTATTAAGGGAATTATCTAAGACTCAGACAGTTTTTTTTCTCATATGTGGGCCTTACCCTCTAATTTTTTTAATCCCTGTTTATTTCTGTGAGAGTCAGTGTGCTGTTGGTCATTAAACTAGAGTGGAGACTTGGGGGTGGTGGTTTAAGAAGCTGCGTAAGAGAACACATGGAAGTAGAAAGGGAATTACTCGGAGCTAAAAGGCACTAAGAAAGGAGGTAGGGGAGGTCCACACTGGAGCATAAGCCTAGCATATCCCTATGGTTGTTGCAGGCTGAGAGCTTTCCCGTGGCTTCTCAGGGTCCAAGACATTTGGAAACCATCATGTATCTGTTGGTTTCATTTAAGAAAATCTAAGTGCTGCTCTCTCTCCCACCCCCCACCCCCATGAGAAGAAAAAGAAGGTTCCTGCTGTGCCAGAGACCCTTAAGAAAAAGCGAAGGAATTTCGCAGGCGGAGCTGAAGGTGAAGCGCTTCAGAAAAAGTTTGCACTGAAGATGCTCCAGAAGGCATGGAGGAAGCTCATCTATGAAAAGGCAAAGCATTATCACAATGAATACAGGCAAATGTACCGGACTGAGATTCACACAGCTAGGATGGCAAGGAAAGCCAGAAACTTCTATGTGCCTGCATTCGTCATCCGAATCCGAGGTTATCAATGGTGTGAGCCCAAAGGTCCGCAAGGTGTTGCAGCTGCTCCGTCTTCCTCAGATCTTCAATGGCACCTTTGTTAAGCTCAACAAGGCTTCAATTAACATGCTGAGGATGGTGGAACCATACATTGTATGGGGATACCCCAACCTGAAGTCAGTAAACAAGCTCATCTATAAGTGTGGCTATGGCAAAATCAATAAGAAGAGAATTGCCTTGAAGGACAATTCCTTGATTGCTCGATCTCTTGGTAAATACGGCATTATTTGCATGGAGTATCTGATCCATGAGATCTACAGTGGGGAAACGTTTGAAGGAAGCCAACAACTTCCTGTGGCCCTTCAAACTGTCTTCTCCACTCATTTTGTGGAAGGTGGCGATGCTGGCAACAGGGAAGACTAGATAAACAGGCTTATTAGATGGATGAACTAAGATGCCTGCAGTATTTTTGTAATCTGGTCAGTTAATAAAGAGTCACAGCTTGGCAAACTGAAAAAAAAAAAAAAAAAAAAAAAAAAAGAAAAAAGAAAAGAAAAAAGAAAATCTAAGTGCTAGATTTACTGAAGAAAAGGGATGGGTGGGGCTAGAAATTTTGATTTTTCTCCCTTTTTTGCTCTTTCACAGGAAATAAAATTTATGATTTGGAATGATTACTTCATTCATTCAATTGTTCATTCATCCATCTGTGATGTGTCTCATCTGTAAAGGGCCCAAATTTAGACATTGGATATAGCACCGAAGACGGATGGAAACTGGTCCCAACATCATGAAGTTTGCAGTGGTGGGAAATGTCTGTGTATCAGTGTGCTAATGATAGGAACTAAACACTTTTGGAAGAACAGGGATGTGAGCTGTGGTTACAGTTTTAAGCACAGTGATTTCATTGAGCAAAGACAGGAAGAAGAGTGAGCTAGAGGTAGGAGGGTTGTCAGAAAAATAATTCATACCCAGGGAATCATGTGCACAAAAGAAGGGAGCATGGATAGCATTCCATAGCCCAGCAACAATACTGGTGTGGGTCGGATTGAGATGCAGGAGCAGTAGTGAGATGAGGCTGGAGGAAAGAGTCGCTGACGTTGACTTCCACTGAATAATATCAGTGGATATTATTGATGTTTTGGAGCATAGGAGATTAAGGGGCAGTATCTGACATATTTCACAAGCTTCATTGTAGCTTACATGCTAATTAATATATGTGGAGGAGAAAGTTTGAACCTATGAGATGAGGTAAGGGTTGTGAATTACCTAGGTAAGAGATGATATTACCTTTGGTTATGATGGCTTTTGATATGGTCCTGAAAAAAAAGTAAGTAAAGCATAAGCAGATATTATTTTCTCATGTGTATCCCCGAATCAATGACAACTATAATTTATTATTGATTAATTAATAACTCATTTTTATGGCTTGGATAATGGTTCTAGTTATAAAGGTTTCATTTTAATTTTAAATCATATAACTTCATTTTATTTCTGTTTGATTGCCGTTTCCTTATCAAGTAAAAAGAATGGAATATTTGAAGCATTTGAGGTTAACTTTCACTAATACCAACTTCAGAAGCATTTAGCATCTTGAATTCCATTTTTAAATCATGTATCACAGATGGCTGTCTTTCTATTAAACATATATCAGGAGTAGCAGCAATAGTCATTACTACTTTCCTTCATATAGTTCTAACTTGAGTTAAAGATAGAAGTTCTTTAGAGAATTCACTATCCTGGAAACAACAAACATAGAGGGAATATTGTCAGTCCATTGCTGTTTTTGCACGGATGGGAGACATTGCTAAATGATCACAGCATTCTTTCTCACTGAGTCCTGAAGGAACTTGGAGATCTTAATGAAATGGTCACTGATATGTTAGATTTAGAATGAGTTAAAACTTGCTTGCTAGTTCTTCAAGTAATCACTCACTCTGACAATTTAATGGTATTGGACAGGGCACTTTATAGCATAATGGTACAAGGATTTCACCTTTGTCTTCTTAAATGCTGTTTCCACTACCTGCTGCATCTTTGATGCTCTTTATATGACTTACCATTTCTAGGTCTCAATTTTCTCATCTATAATGTACTGAATTATTGCCTGGCATTATTTGTGGTTTTAGGTCACATAGTGTGTCAACAGATGAGCTCAATAGCTCAGGCTGAGATGAGGTATGTACAGAAAAGTATCTATTTGTAGTTTTGATGAGCATTGTGAGAAGTTGTGGACCTGAAATTAGTTTCTGTTAGTGTGTAGATTCTAGAGCAACACAAACTTATTTATGGACCAGAGAAAGTACAGGCCTGCAATTCAGATTCCTATAGATATATTTATTATACACATCCCATGTCCAATAGAGATAGATTTCTTTTACTGTAGTTTTACTTGTAGTAAAAACATTCATTAAAATTGTAGTTCTCACTTCCATCTCTTGCTGTTGGCCCAAAGCCTCAGCTCTGATTTCTGTGTGGTCATTAGCTTCCCATTGCAGTTTACTAAGATTGGTACCCACTATATCCCACCAACTATTCCCATGAGAGCCACAGCATCATGGAGCAGCTATGTCTGGTTCAAGGATGCTTTAGTTTCTGGCATTTGGAATACCCCTTCTTTTTAGTCCACTAAGCAGCAGCTAAAAGAATGTTTCTCTTATCTCATCTATCTCTGGTCATATTCAGTAGTAGGGTCTTAAAGATATGTTAGTTTTCTTTCATTTCACAATGAGAAACACTTGCGCATCAGATGAAACAAGTATTGACATGAAGCACTGAGCTTAGTAGACACAAATATACAAATATCCATCAGATAAAGTTACTGCTTACAAGGCAATATTCTTTTTTTTTTAATTATAACTGCTTTGTCTGATGGCTGAGGCTTATTACCAACTAGCTCTTACATTTTAATTAACCCATATTACTTATTTATGTTCTGCCATGCGGTGCTATTCAAGGCAATAGTATAGTAGGGTGGGGAGCCATGTAGTTTTTGTGTCTTTAAGTGTGATTGGTATAGGAAACTATTTATGTAACTTGAGAAATAAAACAGGCTACCCAAGCTTCTGTGTGAGATAATGTGAGAGATGGCCCCCTGGAAGAAGAAATAAATAATCAAGTACTAAAGTATGAATGGAGCAAAGGAAGGTGCATGGTAGATTTGAAAAAAAAAATCACAAGCATTTCATTTGTTATTAGCCTAGAGTTCTTATTACTGGACTCAACTCAGAATTCTGAATGGGTTCTCCTGATTCTTTGGCAAGAAGACAAAGGTGGTGCCATAAACAAAACACAAAGAGCTCTAGTTACAAGGAAGTGAGAGTTCCCTTGAGAAGTTGGAACTGTAGAAAATGATGCAAAACAAAAAAAGAGTTAGATGTGCAAGAGATTATTGGGATGAATTCTCATAAGATGGGGATGATAACTGCAGAAGGGAGGGAGAGCCTTCACCATATTCAGGGAAGATTTTTTTCTTTGTGAGAGAGGGGAAGGAAGCAAGTTTAGACAGTGGTATAATGCTGAGGAAACATTTACCAAGATAATAGGAAGTTATACATCATCCATAGATAGAAGAGTCTATGTTGGGTAGGAATGGTCAGACTATAGTATTCCACACAGTATTGTTAGGTAATAGTGTAGCTTCAGTGGACACAATGTGACAGATTTTGAATCTCTATAGCCATAATATTCTCACTGGAAACACTTCTTGTCTTATACACAAGTCTCATGTAAATTTAATTATCTTTCTTTCATCTAGAGCACTGGTTCTCAAACTTTCAAAGGCTGTGACCCTTTAATATAGTTCCTCATGTTGTGGTGACCCCCCAACCATAAAATCATTTTCATTGCTGCTCCATAACTGTAATTTTGCTACATTTATGAATTGTAGTGTAAATATGTTTGGAGATAGAGGGTTCCCAAAGGGGTCATGACCCACAGGTTGAGAACTACTGGGCTATCATCTATTTATTTATGTTTCCAGTTCTTACAGGCATTAGGCTGGGGATGAGAGTCATGTTATGCAGCTGTTAACTGGGGAGCCATGTGTTTCCTAGCACATTTTCAGACTGTTTATGTAAAGGTAACCTCTCCATATCCCAGGGCATTACAGGAGTACAATTGGGCTTTAAGTCCTGTCTTTCTAATGCATTGAACCTTTGTCTTACTAATCCATATATTGTATTTACTTGGCCTCTATGTTGACCTCTTCCCATCTAGAATAGAGAAGAAGACTAGCAGCTTAGCTATGAACACATGGAGGTATAGCTATCTACTGAGATATTTGATCTATTTTAGAAAAAACATCATTGACATCAAAAAGAAATTAGCATTATTTGCATGCCCTTTCTCAAAAGAAAGTTTTCTACCCAAAGAGATTCTTTTAACACATCATGGAAAAATTGTTCACAGAACTTGAACCTTTGAAATTACATGGTGTTTAAATTTGTGTTTTTACAGAGCGAATGACAGTGATTCACTCTGAATGAGTCATGTATGTTCCCTTTGTGTTCTGGCCACCTCATCAAGACTGTTCAGTGCATATCTTAAATGAAATTCTTCATCTATAGCTAAGAGAATATATCTCTGCTCTCCTTATTCTAGGGTATATAAAATAAATGTATAGAGGTAAGTCTCTAGATATTCATACAGGTGGAAGATGATATTTCTGTTGCTTGTTCAATCTTTCATCCTGCCATGATCTGCCCCAACACTGTTGTTTCTTATATTGCAGAATATTATTCACAGTGTCAAGAGCTTTGTTTTATTTTGCAAAGTTCTAGTTTCATTTAACTGCATTAAATGTTCTTTGCCTTCGCTTTGATGTCAGCAGTGTATTTTTATTATTATTATTTTTTATTATACATGTTGCTCCCAGATACCTCTCCCTCCCTCCCTCCCTCACTCACTCACTCCCAGCCTTCCTCCCTCTTACCCTCTCTTCCCCCTTACATGCACCCTGACCACCCTCCCCTCCCATCCACCTACCCCAATTCCACATGTAGGGCTATGCCTTCCAGGTGGGGTCATGTAAATCTGTCAAGTCATTTGAAGTAGGGACTAGGACTTCTCTCCTGTATCTAGGTTAAGGGAGTATCCTTCCATGGGGGATGTGTCCACAAGGTCTTTTGTGCACCAGGAATACATCCTGGATCCACTTCTAGTTGAGACCCATATTCAGGGGGTATGAGTCAGTCCCATGCTGGACTCCAAGATAACAGTCTGGGGGCCCATTAGCTGCTCCTTGTTCAGGTCAGCTATGTGTTTCTGCAACCTGGTCTTGTCCTCTCTCTCTATTTAACCCATTGTATCCTTTTAGCTGTTTTGTCGAAGATCAGGTGTTCATATATGTGTGTGGGTTAATATCAGGATTTTCGGTTCAATTCCATTGGTCTACCTGTCTATTTTTGTGCCAATACCAGGCTGTTTTCAGAACTATAGCTCTGTAGTAGAACTTAAGGTCAGGAATGGTGGTGCCTCCTGAAATTCTTTTATTGTATTGGGTTGTTTTGGCTATCCTGGGTCTTTTGTTTTTCCATTTAAAGTTGATCATTATCCTTTCAAGGGCAGTGAAGAATTGTGGTGGGATTTTAATGGGGATTGCATTGAATCTGTAGATTGCTTTTGGCAAGATTGCCATTTTTACTATGTTTACCCTACCTAACCAAGAGCATGGGGGGTCTTTCCATTTTCTGGTATCTTCTTTAATTTCTTTCTTTAGAGCCTCAAAGTTCTTATTATATAGATCTTTTACTTATTTGGTAAGCGTTACACCAAGATACTTTATGTTGCTTGTGGCTATTGTAAAGGGTGATGTTTCTCTGATTTCTTTCTCTGTCTCTTTGTCATCTGAAAAAAGTAGGGCTTCTGATTTTTTTTTTTTAGTTTATCTTGTATCCTGCTAGTTTGCTGAAGGTGTTTCTCAGCTGTAGGAGTTCCCTGGTAGAGTTTATTTGGTCTCTTATATAAACTATCATATCATCTTCAAATAGAGACAGTTTGACTTCTTCCTTTCCAATTTGTATCCCCTTGATCTCCTTTTGTTGTCTTATAGCTTTAGCTATAACTTCAAGTACAATAGTGAAGAGATATGGAGAGAGAGGGAGCCTTGTCTTGTTCTTGATTTTAGAGGAATCACATTAAGCTTATCTCCATTCAGTTTGATGTTGGCTGTTGGTTTACTGTATATTGCTCTTATTATGTTTAGGTATGTTCCTGATATCCCTGATCTTTCCAAGACCTTTATCATGAAAGGGTGTTGAATTATGTCGAAGGCTTTTTCCGCATCTAGGGACAAAATCATATGGTTTTTCTTTTTCAGTTTGTTTATATGGTGATGACGTTGATATATTTTCGTATGTTAAACCATCCCTGCATTCCAGGGATGAAGCCTACTTGGTCATAGTGGATGATTTCTCTGATGTTTTCTTGGATTCAGTTTGCCAGTATTTTATTGAGTATTTTTGTACTGATATTCGTCAGGGATATTGGTCTGTAGTTTTTTTTCTCAGTTGTGTCTTTGTGAGACTTGGGTACCAAGGTTATTGTAGCCTCATAAAAAGAGTTTTGTAATGAACCTTCTTTTTCTATTGTGTGGAACAATTTGAGGAGTAATGGTGTTAGCTCTTCCTTGAATTTCTGGTAGAAATTCAAGGCCCTGGGTTTATTTTTGTTGGAAGGCTTTTAATGACTGCTTCTATTTCATTGCAGGTTACAGGTCTGTTTAAGTTGTTTGTCTGTTCTTGATTACAATTTTGGTAAGTGATAGTTATCCAGAAATTTGTCCATTTCCTTTGAATTTTCAACTTTTGTGGAATACAGGTTTTCAAAGTATGACCGGAAAATTGTCTGGATTTCCTCTATGTCCATTGTTATGTCCCCCTTTTTGTTTCTGATTTTGTTAATTTGCATGTTCTCTTTCTACTTTTTTGTTAGCTTGGAAAAGTGTGTCTATCTTGTTGATTTTCTGGAAAAACCAACTCTTTGTTGCATTTATGTTTTGTATTGTTTTCCTGGTTTCTATTTTATTGATTTCAGCCCTCAAATTGATTATTTCCTGGTGTCTAGTCCTCCCGGGTGAGTTTTCTTCTTTTTGTTGTAAGGCTTTCAGTTGTGCTGTTAATTCTCTAATGTGACTATCCTCTGTTTTCTTCATATGGGCACTTAGTGCAATGAACTTCCCTCATAACACTGCTTTCAAGGTGTCCTATATGTTTGGGTATGTTGTGTCCTCATTCTCATTAAATTTTAGGAAGTCCTTAATTTCTGTCTTTATTTCTTCTTTGACCCAGGAATGGTGCAATTGCACATTGTTCAGTTTCCATCAGTTTGCAGGGTTTCTGCTATTTGTGTTGTTGTTGAATTCCAACTTTAAAGCATGGTGGTCTGATAAGGTACAGGGAACTATTCCTATTCTCTTGAATTTGTTGAGGTTTGTTATGCCACCTAGTATGTGGTCAGTTTTAGAGAAGGTTCCATATGGAGCAGAGAAAAAGGTATATTCTTTTGTATTTGGATGGAATGTTCTATAGACGTCTGTTAAACCCAGTTGAATCATAACTTCTGTTAGTTCTTTTGTTTCTTTGTTAAGTTTCTGACTGGTGGTCCTGTCTAGTGTTGAGAGTTGTGTGTTGAGGTCTCCCATTATAAGTGTGTGAGTTTTTGTGTGACATTTGAGTTGTATTAGCGTTTCTTTTACAAATGTGGGTGTCTTTGTATTTTGGGCATAGGTGTTCTGAATTGAGTCTTTTTGTTGATGGATTTCTCCTGCGATGAATATAAAATGACCATCTTCATCTCTTTTGATTAGTTTTGGTTTGAAGTCTAGCTTATTAGACATTAGGACAGCCATACCTGCTTCCTTCTTGGGTTTGATTGGAAGATCTTTTTCCAGCCCTTTACCTGAGGTAATGTCTATCTTTTAAGCTTAGATGTATTGCTTGTATGCAGCAGAAGGATGGATTTTTTTCTTCATATCCATTCTGTTTGCCTGTGTCTTTTTATAGGGGAGTAAAGACCATAAATATTGAGGGAGAGTAAGGACCATTGATTTTTTAATGCTTGTTTGTTTTAGATTTGTTGTTGGCAATGGTATTGTGAATATATTTGTCCTGGTTTACCCTTGGTTTCTGGTGAAATGGGATTATCTATTGCCAAGTCTTTGTGAGCATAGTTAACTTCCTTGGGTTAGAGTTTTCCTTCCAAAAGTTTCTGTAGGGCTGGATTTGTAGATACCTATTGTGAAAATCTGGCTTTGTCATTAAATATCTTGTTTTCTCCATCTATAGTGATTGAGAGTTTTGGTGTATATTAGCCTGGGCTGGCATCCATGGACTCTTAGTACTTGTAGAACATCTATCCAGGACCTTCTTGCCTTGAGGTTTTCCATGGAGAAGTCAGGTATAATTTTGATAGGTATGCCTTTGTATGTTACCGTTCCTTTTTCCTTGCTGCTCATAATATTCTTTCTTTATTCTGTATGTTAGGTGTTTTGATTATTATGTTTCGAGGGGTCATTTTTCTTTGGTTCAGTCTGTTTGGTTTTCTGTATGCTTCTTGTACTTTCATGGGCATGTCCTTCTTCAGATTGGGAAAGTTTTCTTCAATTATTTTGTTGAATATGTTTTCAGCACCTTTGAGCTGGGCTTCCTCACCTTCCTTTATGCCTATTATTCTTAGGTTTGGTCTTTTCACGGCGTCCCACATTTCCTGGATGTTCTGTGTTAAAGATTTGTTGGATTTAAGATTTTCTTTGGTCAATGAATCCATTTCCTCTAGTTTATCTTCCACACCTGAGATTCTCTCTTTCATCTCTTGAATTCTGTTGGTTATGCTTGCATCTGTAGTTCCTAATCATTTGCCCGGTTTTTCTATTTCCAGCATTCCTTCAGTTTGTGTTTTGTTTATTGTCTCTGTTTCAGTTTTCAAGTCTTGAACTGTTTCCTTCACCTGTTTAACTGTTTTTTCTTGGCTTTCTGTACTTTCTTTAAGAAATTTGTTCATTTCTTCCACTTTTTTTTTTTTTTTGTTTTGTTTTCTTCTTCCAATTCTTTAAGGGATTTTTCTCACATCTTCTTTGAGGGCCTGTATCATTTTTATGATGATAATTTTTAAATTGTTCTCTTCTGCTTCATGTGCTTTGTTGTGTTCCGGTCGAGTTGGTGTAGATTCCCTAGATTCTGGTGGTGTTATGCTTGTCTTTCTGTTGTTAGATGTTTTCTTGTATTGCCTTCTTCCCATAACTTCTTACAGTAGGTGTTGGTGGGGTCTCTCCCTCTGTCTATGGTACTTCTCCTGTGGGCTTAGGAGTCAGAGGTTCGAGGTCTGTAGCTCTGGGTGGTCCAAGCTCTCTAGGAGGTCTCTCCCCAGGCAGGGGCCCAGTGATGGGGGTCAAAGATCAGGCTCCAGCAGAAGACTGGCTGTAGGAGTTAAAGATCTTGAAGGCTGGGACTCAGGATGTTCTTTAAGCTGATAGGCAGATCTAGCCTGGGCCTGGCACTGTGCAGTTGAGGCCTCTTTGGCAGAGGCCCTGCTATGGGGGTCAAGGATCCAGCTTGCAGGAACTCAGAGAGGCCCCTGGAGATAGGTGTTTCTCTGTGAGGAGCCCAGGACTCCAGAAGTGGACCGGCGGTGGATGTCAGAGGCCAGGCAGGTTGAAATTTTGGGTGGTCCTGTGTGGATAAGCAAGTCTAGTGTGTTCAGAGCCACTCGAGGAAGTTCCTGGAAGGTAGCTGTATTGTTGGCTCCACCCTCTGTCCCAGTGCTCAACCAGAGTGGTGGAACAGTGGGCAGGGTAGGGCACAGGTAGGGGGAGGACACGCTCTAAGTGGGGGTGGGTGTGTGTGTATCAGAGCTCCAAGAGCACTCTTGATTGGGGTAGGACACAGGGGTGGCGAGATCCGGCGCCAACCCAGGGAGTTCCCAGGGAAGGGTGTTTATGAGAATCCACCCAAATTGTTCCCAGACTCACCTCTAGCCAAGGCCTGGCGATGGGGGACAAAGACTGGGCTGATACTCAGGTTGTTTCCACACTGATAGGCGAATCTAGCTGGGCCCTCCCAGCAGTGTATTTTTGAGAAGCATATTCTGAAGCACTTGATTTAATCTCAGATGAGGAGTCAAAATGGCACATTCCTTGGGAATTAACACAAATTGTCAAGTATTTGAGTAAGTGGCCTCATGAAAAAAAATGTATAGCTTCCTTGTGAGATCTGTCAAGAAGGAAAAAGAATAGACAAGGATTCTGAGGAAAGAAGGTCAGAGAAGTTGCTACTTCCAGAAATTCCTATTGGAGCTGAGGAACTGTACCTGCAATGAGGTCTTTGAAGATTGCCTGACTTTTTCTTTCACAGTTAATGATGGAAGCAATCTTGGTAAACTAAAGAGTAAAAATTCCCGGTGGCAGTGAATCCCAAGATTCTGTGCTTAATCTGGGAAGAAAAGACCTGACTCCATGCCTCATTCACATGCATGTGTTCCCTTTTGAGCATCCAGAATGTCCTATCATTGTGTGATATTTTGTTTGTGTTTTGACAAATAAAGCTTGCCTGAAGGTCAGAGGATGGAACTAGCCACTAGCTAACCACAGAGGTCTGGAGGTCTGTACAGGCAGGAGACAGGAAGTGATATGGCTGAGTGGAGAAAGTAATACTGTGGGACATAGTATCTTGGCCAGTTTTGGTATGAGGAGTCAGAGAGGTAAGAGGTGACTGTGACTGGTCCTTTACTTCTCTGATGTTTCAGCTTTTACCCCGATATCAGACTCTGGGTTTTTATTATTAAGACTAATTAGGATCTCACATTCTATAACCACTCTTTACCTGGGTTTCCAAGAATCTTGGTATATCTCTGAATGGATATTGATGTATAAGGTATCCACAAGTACTGGCATCTAAGAAAATATTCTATAGTATCACCGAACATGAAAAAGTTTGAGAAGAATATGATAACATGGACAGAAAATGTCATCAGTGCTTAAACCTCAGGATTTGCATATGTAGAGTAGGTCTTCCACTTGCTCTTTGATAACTGCTCTTGTGTTATAATTTTTCTGCTCCAAGTCCTTATATAATTACTCTATTTTTTAGCTCTGGTGATTTGGTTAGATAATTCAACTAAATGCTGAGACATCAAATGAGTAAATAGATCTACAACTGACTGGGGGTGACGCTGGCTCTGAGCATCATTACCAGGTTAAAACAAAGATAGGATTAAATGCTCATTGTATCCAAATACTCCAGTGGGGAATGTTATTAAAAGGTCTTTGGAAAGCCTACCCCCCTTTTGACACATAATATGTTCTTGTTGCTCTTAATGACAAAAATTTCAAGTGGGTTATTTATTTCAATAAGATATTGTAGATTTGAGATTGTCTTTTCCTTGGGAGACTTGGCAGGAAGAAGGAACAACACTTTTTTTTTTTCTTGCTATTAATTGAGTTCAAGTGAAAAAGGAATCACAGTTTTAACATATGACTTGAGTAATAAAATAAATTGAAAATACATTTATTATTTGATGGGTTTTATCAGTTCTTGATGATGTGCTTTATCCAGTGATGAGGATACATAGAAAATTCAATCAAAGAATTTTGTTCAATTGCTAACATAAATCTAGATAGAGAAAATTTAAAAAGTAGGAATCATGTAGAAAGCTAAAGTCCAAATGTTTTATCTGTGACAAGGCAAAAAAGGAAAAAAAGTATAACTGAAAACTAGATGGAAGAAACCAGAATAAGATTATTGGTTAGTTTTATAGTCAGTTTGTGGAAAGCAGAGTACAGTTGATTGATTGTACCACATTGTCAAAGGCAAAAATTGAGAAATAGTCAATCAGAGAGTTATTTAAAACATGCTGTAATTACATTAGTAACTACCAGAACAGATATTTAAGCTTTTCTAAACCCTCAAAACATTTCCATTAGGAGCAAAACAATACAAACAAAGTAAGGAACAAGAACCATAGCAAATGTAATTAAATGTAAGAAAATAAATAATGTAACTACTTGAGGGTGATTGTCATCAACCCTCTGTCACATCAATCAACATGAAAGAGTTTTGCTTACTAAAAGGAAAAGAATGTGACTTTATCTTATAGTAACTAATCTGCCATTTCTGACAATCTCACTCCCTGATCTTGACACAGGACAAAAGAAAACACGGAAGCCAATGCTATTTCTGATCACTGATGCAAAAACAACATCACATAAAATTCAACATTGCATTAAGAAAATGTTATACCATGTCCAGATGAGATTTATTCCAGGGTTGTATCAGCATTAACGATCCCATTAAGTTTGCAGCTCATGTTAGTATCTTCATGGGGAGATCACAGGCACATCTCCAAAGAGACTGATTAAGTCACTAATGAAAACCAATGCCTATTCATGATAGGAACAGCTGAGTAAACAAGAACTAAATGAGACTTTTTAATATAATAGGACTAATGGGAAACAAGAATATTTTCACTATTATCAAGAATGGATGCAATGATATAGTCATGAAAAGGCAAAGTCTTGCCATTTGTGTCAATGAATGGGGAAGAGTCATTATTTTAGTAATAACTAAAATAAGAAGGAAAGAATTGAATTTTTTATTAGAAATTATAAACCTTAAAAAGACAGGGAAAACTTGATATATTACACAATGTATGCATACATTAAAATATCACATAGTATCCTGTAAATATACACATGACAATTAGAAAAATTAATATTTCAAATGTTCACTATATTTACTAAGCTTCAGCCTCTTGCTAGATATATTAGTCACTGCAGTTAGACTAGAAAAACTAAAAATTGGGGCCGGAGTGATGGCACTGCTGTTGAGAGCACTGCTTGCTCTTACAGAAGACCCGAGTTCAGTTCCCAGTACTCCCATGAAAGCTCAGAACTATCTGTATGTTTAGTTCCAGGACATTCAATGCCTTTCTCTGACATCTATGGGTACCAATCACACATGTGGTAAGACTACACATAGGCAAAAGTACCACACACAAAATAAAACTAAATTGAAGAAAAGGAAGAAAATTGAAATTATGGAATAGATAAATAAAAAGTGTCACAATGCATATAATATGGTACCTTGAAAATCTAAGATAATGAACATATTGCTAGCCCAAACATCATTATTAAGATGTCAGTTCTCCCTGGTAATTTCTAAGTATGCCACAATACGAATAAATTTATGAATAAGCATGGTGCTAGAATTTTAAGGTTGATATTGCAGTGCTTTAAAAACAATCTCATTGCAGGAAAACAATGAAAAGGAAAACTGAGTGACAGGGAGATGGCTCAGGGTTTAAGAGCACTCACTGGTTGCTCTTCAGAGGACCGCAGTTCAATTCTCAGCACCCACATGGCAGCTAACAATGGTCTATAACTTGAAGATCTGGCACCCTCATACAGACATATGTGCAAGAAAAACATCAATGCACACAAAATAAATAATTTAAAAGTAGAAAATTGAGCTGAACATTGGTGGTGCACACCTTTAGTCCCAGCACTTGAGGGGCAGAATCAGCCTTGTCTAAAGATCTTGTTCCAGGACAGGTTCCAAAGCAATACAGAGAAACCCTGTCTCCAAACAGCCCCCCCTCAATTGCTTAATATGGAGTAACTATTAGATATTAAGTGACACTGTAAAACTTCTGTAATTAAAATAATGAGGTGATGGACATGTGTAGCTCAACTGACCAGAAGAGTAGGAGACTCAAGATTGGACCAAAGTTCATAAGACCAATTGGATATACAGTAAAGGGCAAAAATAGACAACTCCCCCCCCCCATGGACTTGAAGACCTAACTCAGGGACTTATAATTTGGGAGTCAAGAGCTCTACCACAGATCTGAATCCCCAGGCCCCAAAATAACAACTGAAGGTCAGACAACCTATTAGCAATTTTAAAAGGCTAAAAGTAGTCTCCTGCCTTATACAATATGACTAACTCAAAATGCATAAAAAATTTCTATGTGAAAGCAAAATCTTATAGTCCTTACTGTAAGATAACACCAGGTGATTCTTCTTTAATTTTGATATGGGAAAAGACTTTTCAAATTATATTTCAGAGTCCATGACAAATAAGAATAAAGGGTAATCTTTTACTAAAGTAAACTACCTTTGCTAAAGGGTAATCTTTTACTAAAGTAAACTACCTTTGCTTACCAAAAACAGTAAAAAAAGAAAAAAAAAATCAGGGACACAAAATACTAGTAATATAGATTGAAGACTAAAGTCCACAATTCCTTACATATGAAGAAATCCTAAAATAACGAAAAACAAAGGACCAAAAAACTCTGTAGAAGAGAAAAAGAAGTGATCAAGTAATTCAAGCAAGTTAAACATAAAGCAGTTTTAATTTCCTTACTTATTAGGTGGGAATACATGGGCCCCTTTGCAGATGCATCCTGACACTCTGGCTTAAGTTAAGATTATGGTGAGCTCTAGGCCCCCCTTAGCAATACTTATATCATGGTGGGTATCTTTATAAGGCTTTCTATGTAACCGCTTTTCTCTTTGTTTCAGATCCCATCCACGTCTGCAGCTTAGTTACTGGTAATTGCTGAATTTTTTTCAACAGTGGCTGCTTTCTTATTTATTCCTCCTTCCCTATAGATGTTCTTTCTATCCACAGCCTTGACTCTGAAGGAAACTGTAATGGTAACAGTGTTTGTGAATTGTTTATATTGATCAACACCACAGCAAAACTATTTGAATTTCCAATGCAGCAGCATTATTACCCAGCATTATTACCATCCTGCAAGACTTGACGTCCTAGAAGTTGCAAACCAGTTGTATCCATAGCAGTGTGTTGTATGTGAGTTGTAGATGGTATGGACAGTAGAAGAAAGGTCTACTGATTAGGACCAGGGAAATCTCAGCTGAACAAACAAATGTATCTAGAATGTACCTTAGAGAAGAAAAATTTCAGGAGGAAAGATTGGAGTTAAAAAATGTCTTGGTAATTGTAGTGAGATAGTCCTTCTGTGGCACTGACCACGCCCATTGGGGGGTGGAGCCATGGGCAGAATGACCTGTGGAAGGAGGTCGGAGGGAGAGCCAGGAAAAGCTCTCTTGCTGGCATGACTCGGACAGGAGAGGATCGGGTTGAATTTCCTGGTGTTCATCTGTCTAGGTTGTAAGTTATTTCTCCCTGAATAAACATCTATTCGGCCTATTTGTTTATCCTGATCCTTATTTAACCACGTTAGGTAATTTACCTTAATCTTAGGCGACCTTATAAAAGAGGTGGGGGAGGGTCAAGGAAATATAAGAAAGGGAGCTTCATTTTGTCCTTCATGTCTTATTTATATTAGACAGAACATTATTACAGGCATTCCCCCCCCTTGAGTCATTGCCAAGAAATCTTAGAAAAACCAATATTAGGAAATTGCCTCTTCTTTTATTGGGACTAAGGACTTGATTTAATGGGTGCCACTCATTAGGGAGGTACAGGAAGCAATGCAATTTCGACTACAGTTATCCCCATTCTGTTATGTGGGCACAGTAGAGGATGAGAAGCTGGCTATAGACTGGCAGCTAGAACTTGCCTATGACATCAATGGAAATGCACCTGAGCCTAGAAATACCACAAGAGAGACACCAATGTACCTAAAGAGTGACCTCTTCGTAGATTAAAACCATTCTTTTTGATAAAATGTCTCCATCTATTTATTCTCTTCCTGTTTATCCTTGGTCAAGCCTTTGGTGATTTTCAGCCCATGTTTTCTCTTGCCTCTTTCTTTCTTGTATACAATCAGTAGTTATAAAGAGACTGAGGAGCTCATATTAACTGAGTACTTGGTTTCTATTGGGCACCTTGCTACATGGCTTGAATATGATGTTTCACATAAGGAGTCTCAAGGAGGCCGTGTAAGGAGCTAAATTACCCATAGACCGTGTTTATTCAGAATAGTTCTTGTACCTCTTAGTTCTATCTGGCCCAAGTTCTCATGCTCTCTAATATATTCTTTACTCAATTTGAAATTCCTTGTGTGGGCACTCAGTGTGGCATTAGAGTAGCTATACTCCAGAATACTAACAGCTGTGTGATCTAGGGGCAGCCATCAAGACTCATCCATGGAAAGGACTTCAGAGTTCCAACCTGCTAATTTACAAATGATCTAATTAGACTCAATAAGGTTAAATAACTTCACTGGAGGCACAGGTTAATTAGTGATAGAACTTTGGGCATAAATCAGGTCTTGATTTTACTGAGGTGTTCTTTTCCTCCCCTTTAATAGCCCCAGGTCCAAGAAAGGAACGGGAAGAGACAACAGGATCCAGCAGGCAATTCCTTTTTAATCAATCAAGATGTTAAAGTCTTTAGATAAAATTGATTCTCTGACAATCCTTAGGATCATAAATCCCTTTTGAGTTTTTTTTTTTTTTTTTTTTTTTTTTTGAACTATCTTGGGTCGATATAGTTAGGAAAGCCCTTTTCTGGACGATTTTGTGTTGTGTGTATGCATAATCCCATTATGAGAAAGAATAAAGTTGTTAGGAGAGAGACAGAAGTCTTTCAACTAAGCCACTTTATCCAAGTAAATTCCTGACAGACTCCAGCTGACCAAGCAAGGGTGGAATTCAGAGTTGTCAAACTCAGGACTGGTGGAGCAGCCAGTGGGTTTTGAATGCTGGTTCTTCATCATGTGGTGTCCCTTCATCCATTTAATTGTCCTGCATTTCTCTGTTCAGTGATTCACTCATCTTAACTTTCAGGAGTTCTGTTATGAGCTTTATTCTTTTTTTTTTTTTTTGAAATAACAGACATTTATTGAACATCCTGTCTAACATAGCAAGAACATGTATTCTTTTCAAGTATCCAGACAACAACCAGGATAGTCCATATCTGGGCCTTTCAGATAACTCACAAGTAGTTTGTAGCAGTCTCATTAATGTTATGAATTTGACTAAGCTCAAAGTAGGGTTTATTTACCTCTGTCTACCTACCCAGTGACACCACTTACACATTCCTAGAAATGTGTTTTTTTCCATATTATTCTTCCTTAAAAAAATAAGAGATCGTTTAGGGTTCTGGTAGTTTTACAGCATAGACAGAAACTACCCCTTTCATGCTGAGTTTTCAGTTTTTAAATAAGTTAGTGTAGTATGTAAAAAACAATAAGTGTGCAAAACATTTTACATATAGGGATCATTGTGAAGTGCAGAATAATTGATGTGTTCACTTGAATTTTTAGATTAAAGATACACATCATAAACACTTGATTGAGAAAAACTCTGTCTTATACACATATTATCCTCACTGAATTGGCTGTTACTTAAAATATTGATCATTTCTGAAGACTAGATTTGTGAGTTCTTGAATAATTTTGTTTTAAACAGGAAAGGTCTCCCCCCTAAATCCAACATTTGTTTGTTTTATTTGGAAACAAAACATTCCAAAATATATGTGAAAAACAATGAACTTCCTTCTGCACCACTCATGATGTGCTCTTTCCTACCCTTTTGCCTATATTTGCAGTAAGACCTTCCCACCTGGAGTACTTACCCTGCCATGTCCTTGTCTGTAAATTATATCCAACCTTTACATCTCCAAAGCTTCCAGAGAGTACTTGTCAAATCATTGAGAAACAGAAAGCCCATGAGATGCTCTTCTGAATCATCATAGTTAACATGCCTGTAAGAGCCCTTCACTTCTGAAATGCCATTTGAGTTGTCTTAGAATAATAATGCCTTCCAAAGAAGAGAATACAATTGCTAGGATTTCTGCTACACTGTGAACACTCATACACACGGGCCTGCATTCTCAGAACTGTTTCTCTTAAGCTCTGTTTAGCATTTACATCTTCTCTCAATGTCTTGAGTATCTTTTTTGTAGATGCAAAAATCTCTCTGTATATGTTATGAAGCACCTACTGTATTAAAGGGTCATAGCGTTAGGAAAGTTGAGGAGCTCTGCCATAATCTGAGCTGTCAAGAAGTTGGGAGGCTGTGGAACTCAGGTGAAAATGCTGAGCACTGCAGTGGTGGAAGAATCAAGGAGCTAAGGATGTTTGGGGAAGTGAGTTAGGCAAGATCTCCTAGAGAAGTTTGTCATTTTACTTAAAAAACTGATGAAATGGGAATTCATCACATTAAGAGATTGCTATGGAAATACTAGACAAAAATAAAACAAAAAAGAAAAATGATGACAAATTGCAGAGACAAAAGCCTATTCAGTTTTAGATAATTGTGTGTCAGTTTCTATCATCTATATATTCTATCTATCTATCTATCTATCTATCTATCTATCTATCTATCCATCCATCCATCATCTATTCAATGTGTGTAAAATTCCAAAACAACTCCTACAATATATGTTTTTATTTACATTTCTAGAGCTGTTTGAAAAACCTGTGCCCTTTAAATATAGGCCCAAGGAGTACTGTCAGTTCTTGGATCATCTTTAAAGATGGCAGCTTCTGGACCTTCCTGTTTCCTGATGTTCTCACCCTCGGAACACAATCATTTATTTATTTATTTATTTATTTATTTATTTATTTATTTAATATAACCATGTCCATTTAAATGAAAACAAACATTCATAGACAATATTTGGGAATTTGGGCGTTGTTCTTTCCAAACTATTTCCTGCTGATAAGGGACGCTGTCATGGAGGATTCGAAGAAGATTCAGAAATCCTGGCTGTAGTCTGTAAGTCTGCTTTGTCCAGCTGTTTTGAATGTAGGATCACCTGGTACTCTGTTTCAGGTGGTCTGGCTTGATCAAACCACATTAGTCTGGAAGGAATCCACATCTTTTCATTTTCTGTGGAAACAAAAATAGAAATCCTTTTCCCTAGTAACTTGTCCTTGAACTTAAATTTTGGAGTCAAAGCATAGTTTTTTAAATTTAATTTATTATTTTACATATTGATCCCAGTTCCCTCTCCCTCCCTCCCTCCATTTTACCCTCTCTGTCCTCTCACATGCACTGTAACCACCCTCCCCTTCTATCTGCCCACCCCAATTCCATATGTAGGGGAATGCCATCCAGTTGGGGTCATGTAGGTCTGACAGATCATGTGAAGTAGGGACTAGGGCTTCTCTCCTGTCTCTAGATTAAGGCAGTTATCCCTCCATGGGGGATGTGTTCGCAAAGTCCTTTTGTGCATCAGGGATACATCCTGGTTCCACTGTCTGAGGTCCCTTAGACTGCTCAGTCCTTCTGGCTGAGACCCATATTCAGGGGGTGCTGAGTCAGTCCCATGCTGGCTTCCCAGCTATCAGTCTGGTGGCCGTTAGCTCCTCCTTGTTCAGGTAAGCTGTCTCTATGTGTTTCTGCAGCCTGGTCTTGTCCTCTCCATCTGCATCTGAGTTCTACTTCGACTCAGTGTTTATGTATGGATGTTTGCTCCTGTTTCCAACAGGCATTAGTTGAGGGCTCCATGGATAAGTTAGTTGTTGATCTCACTCTCTGGGAAGGGCATTTATGGTAGCCTTTCCACGGAAGCCCAAATTGTTAGTTGGCGGCAGTCTTGTAGTTGTCTAGACCTTCCTTTGTGTTCAATTTTATCTTAAAACCAATATTGGCTCCCTCTTTTATGTTCTCTCTCTGTCTCTCTCTCTCTCTCTTTCTCTCTTTCCTGTCTTCTATTCCTAACCAGGCTCAATCTTCCTGGTTGCACATGTTTTCCTTTCCTTCCTCTCGTTTTTTCCTACTTCTCTCTCCGTTCGCTGTCCTCCCCCACTTCCCCTGAGCTCTGGGGGACTTGTCCCTTACAAGGTCTGTGAGGGACTTTATATGAATCTCTTAGAATACACTTTGCATCCTAGTTCCTCTGGTGGTGTGAATTATAGGCTGGTGATCCTTTGATCTAGGTCTAAAATCCATATATGAGTGAGTACATACTGTGTTCCTCTTTTTGTGACTGGGTTACCTCATTCAGAATGATTTCTTCAAGTGCCATCCACTTGCCTGTGAAATTTCAAGAATCCATTTTTTTTTTCTACAGAATAGTATTCCATTGTGTAGATGTGCCACATCTTCATTAACCATTCTTCAATTGAGGGGCATCTAGGTTGCTTCCAGGTTCTTGCTATTACAAATAATGCTGCTATGAACATAGTTGAACAGATGTCTTTGTTGCATGGATGTGAATCCTTTGGGTATATGCCTAAGAGGGGGATTGCCGGGTCCTGTGGTAAACTAATTCCCAATTTCCTGAGGAACCGCCATACTGATCTCCAAAATGGCTGTACAAGTTTGCACTCCCACCAGCAGTGGAGGATTGTTCCCCTTTCTCTACATCCTCTCCAACATGAGTCATCATTGGTGTTTCTAATTTTAGTCATTCTGGCAGGAATAAGATGGTATCTCAAAGTTGTTTTGATTTGCATTTCCCTGATAGCTAAGGATGTGGAGCATTTTCTTAAGTGTCTTCCGGCCTTTTTGATTTCCTCTATTGAGAATTCTTTCTTCAGTCCTGTACCCCATTTTTAATCGTTTTTTTTTTTTTTTTTTTTTTTTTTTGGTGTTTTGTTGACTAGTTTCTTGAGTTCTTTGTATATTTTGGAGATCAGCCCTTTGTCGGATATAGGATTGGTGAAAATCTTTTCCCAGTCTATGGGCTGCTGTTTGGTCTTGTCCACTGTGTCCATTGCCTTACAGAAGTTTGAAGAGGTCCCATTTATTAATTGTTTCTCTCAGTGTCTGTGCCCCTGGAGTTATGTTCAGGAAGTGGTCTCCTATACCAATTTGTTCAAGGGTACCTCCTACTTTCTCTTATAAGTGGTTCAATGTGGCTGGATTGATGTTGAGGTCTTTGATCCATTTGGACTTGAGTTTTGTGCATGGCGACAGACATGGGTCGATCTGCAGTCTTCTACACACCCTCATCCAATTGTGCCAGCACCATTTGTTGAAGATGCTGTCTTTGCCCCATTGTATAATTTTAGCTGTTTTGTCGAAAATCAGGTGTTCATAGGTGCGTGGATTAATATCAGGATTTTCAATTCGATTCCATTGGTCTACCTGTCTATTTTTATGCCAAGAAAAACCATATGATTATGTCCCTAGATGCGGAAAAAGCCTTCGACATAATTCAACACCCTTTCATGATAAAGGTCTTGGAGAGGTCAGGGATAATAGGAACATACCTAAACATAATAAGAGCAATATACAGCAAACCAACTGCCAACATCAAAATGAATGGAGAGAAACTTAAGCCAATTCCTCTAAAATCAGGAACAAGACAAGGCTGCCCTCTCTCTCTATTTCTCTTCAATATCGTACTGGAAGTTCTAGCTAATGGTATAAGACAACAAAAGGAGATCAAGGGGATACAAATTGGAAAGGAAGAAGTCTAACTGTCTCTATTTGAAGATGATATGATAGTTTACATAAGCGACCCAATAAACTCTACTAGGGAACTCCTACAGCTGATAAACACCTTCAGCAAACTAGCAGGATACAAGATAAACTAAAAAAAAAATCAGTAGCCCTACTGTTTTCAGATGACAAAGAGACAGAGAAAGAAATCAGAGAAACATCACCCTTTACAATAGCCACAAGCAACATAAAGTATCTTGGTGTAACGCTTACCAAATAAGTAAAAGATCTATATAATAAGAACTTTGTGGCTCTAAAGAAAGAAATTAAAGAAGATACCAGAAAATGGAAAGACCTCCCATGCTCTTGGATAGGTGGGATAAACATAGTAAAAATGGCAATCTTGCCAAAAGCAATCTACAGATTCAATGCAATCCCCATTAAAATCCCACCACAATTCTTCACTGACCTTGAAAGGATAATCATCAACTTTATATGGAAAAACAAAAGACCCAGGATAGCCAAAACAACCCTATACAATAAAAGAACTTCAGGAGGCATCACCATTCCTGACTTTAAGCTCTACTACAGAGCTATAGTTCTGAAATCAGCCTGGTATTGGAACACAATCCTTTTGCACTGGTAAGAAGCATAAGGAAGTTATAGGGAGGATTAGTCCTGTTGTCAGTATACAAGAGTGTCTTTTAGGCTGTTTACCTGGATGCATCAAATGTTATAATCAAACTCCTGTAACTTTCATTTTCAAATTCAATAGGTTTGTTTAAATTGAGCTTATTGACTCAATTTAAGCCCATTAGTCCTTTACTTGGTATGTGTACACTATTTAATTTTTATTTATAAAACTCTTTAATGAAAGAATAATATTTCTTCTTATATTTATGGTACATTTCCCCTTCATCTTATTTGCTTTAAAACACCTCTCTGAATATTGGTTCAAATTTTTACATAAATGAATGTATTACTATATGACAAAGGTCATTGCCACTTTTCCAAGTGCAAGAACAAGCAGGGAAGATACTCTATGAGGACTGACAGAAATAATGCCTGAGGATTATTAAACAGATTCACAGACTAAGTGATCTGCAGATAGTACATCTGCAAGGGGAGAGACTATATGACTGTGTCCATGGTGGAAGGAGCACCTTTGGGAGGCTATCAACAAGTGATACAGAAACATTGTGAGTGAACACTAGTGCCCGAGTCTCTAGACTCACGGTACCTGTAATAGCAGACTATCACTTCTGTCACAATGCATCTCTTCACCAAGAGTGCATCTCTGTGAAACAGACTACCTTCCACTCTAGGAGTCTGCATTGCAATGGGCTTCTCCATAATGGAACAAGCCTTGACAAATTCAATTATTTATTTCTTCTCTGTGTTTCTTAAAAGTTGTAAGCTTGCACTGCAAAGTTTAAATTCAAGAAGGAGGAAAGAAAATTATCCACTTTCATCACCCAGACACATTGCTATTAACAGTTTTGTAAATTTACTTTTAAGCCTTTTTTTCTATGCATTTTTAATATAGTTGAATTAACTTTGTATAAACAAATATATGACCTGAACTTTTTTAATATTAAATGAAAGTGTGTTTTCTTTTTTTATTCAAGACTAGTCATAAACATTTTAATAACTATACAAAGTGATATTGTATATTTAATTATTTTGTATTTTCATTCAATATTTAGCTTTTCTATATTTTTCCCTGTTGTGGGTGATTTTCTAGTGAATATCTGTATTTTTCTGTATTGATTATTAATCCCTTAGAAGAGAATTTTGGGGTTAAGGGCCTGTGAACTTTGTTGAGTCTCGTAGTACATTAGACAGATCTATTAACTTCTCAGGAAGAAAACTTTGCTTTCTTTGAAGGACTTTAGTCCACGTTGATGGTTCAGTTCTTATGCTTAAGGGTTTTGTGTTGTTATTACCTTTAGACATTCCTTATTAGAAGGAAGGCAGTGAGAGGTTCCCAATGACAGTGACAGAGGATGGGCATCATGTGAGCCGTTAGGCTTAGGGATGTTGAGAGACTGCATAGAGATTAAAGGTTCCCTAAGCATTGCGATGATCAGGATGAGTGGAGCTAGAAGTTTGCTGCTTGTTCCCTGAAAGCTTTCTTAGACACAGCAGCAGTGTAGCTGAACTGTACTGGAAAGATAGGGGCTTCAGATGGCATGAGTTTCTGAGGAAGAAGGACACACCTATGCCTTCAGTCTTTTTGGCAGGGCGAGCCAGCCATTGGGGTGCAGCTCATGTTGATGTATTTGAAGCCCTGCGTTACTTTACATGTGAAAGCATACATGCAGGATTGAAGGACTGGATGGTCAGCCATGCTGTGCTCACAGGCTAAAAACCTCCTATACAAGTTGTTGAGGTGCCTGAGTAAATTTACTTGAGGCAGGAATTTACTTTATAGAGAATTTGAAATTCTCCTTTTCAAGGTCTTGCTTTGCTCTGTGGGAAATATTTCTTAGTTTCCTCATGCACATCCATATCCAAACTTTCCTGGGAATTATTTGGTGATGGGTGGGAGTCCCAGCAATGGTTACAATGGAAACAAAGTCTAGCACTCTGTTGCAGGCTGTGCTTGGTTTATGTTTTCATGCCTTTAGCCCATGTCCTTATTTACACCAGGAACTGGGAAAAGGGGGAAACCGCCAAATTCTGAAGCAAAACTTTGGAAATGAGATAAGTTCCAGCTGTTTCAGCAAAATGAGGCAGCTGTGTTCTTGCAAAGTAAATGATAAAGACTGGATTGCCTTCCCTAGCTGAAGACCGAAAGATAGTTAGGACAGAAATGGAATTAAAAAAATATTCTTTTCAGTTTAGCCTGAAGCTTCTCTTGCAATGCAGAGTCCTCAGCCTTAACTATTCTCTCATGGAACCAAAGATTATGGAAAAAAATGTTGAAGGCAACAAAGCAATAAACTCAACTTTTGTGGATCATGTCAGTAAACAACAGCACCATCCTTGTTACTGCCACAGTTGATAGCCAGTTGTAAGGCTGTACCCTGTGTCAGTTACCAGGCCATTTAGATCCTCTCTTCCCCCTGACTATAGGTTAACACCTCGGATACCAGACCCAACTGCCACTTAGTTCAACTCTTTGCATTCATTTTATCAGCATCACCATTTGATTGTTAATTAATTTTGCATTCACCCAAGTGTTAATTTATCCACTCATTTATTAGAGAACTGTTGGCATCTATCCAATAGGAACTAAGTTGTGCTAGTACTTAAAGCCTCATAGAGGAGAAGTGTAGTCACAAGGAGTCTCAACACAGGGGTACCTCAGCTTGATCATGATGCTTTCAGAAAGGTCTCTGTCACCATTACTGCTTAGGAAGTTTCATAGGAGTCAGGGACACCTCATAGGAGTAGAGAAGGGGGCCATAAATTATTACAAGTGAATAGGAGCCGTCATGCTAGTCAGTGAAATCCAGTATTACACCTGTGCTCTACAGGTTGTTAACAGGGCTTTTCCATGCTGAGCATTGTCTGCCCCCTCCTCCTGTTTACCCCACCCCACCAAGAGTAGGTCACATCTCGTGATGTGACTTCATTTTCTCACTGTAGTTGATTGTATCAGGTAGGTATTGGATTTCATGTGCCATGGCATTCTTAACACCACTGCTAGTCACTCATGTATTGGTTTTATGAGTCATATAATAAAGCCCATTCTTTTATTAATGGTAAGCCAATGTTATTAATAATTAAGAAAGAAAATGACTCAAGATAATGTTATGAGATAACACTATCAGAGACATCCACATGGTCACCCAAAGCAGGAAAGAGTCTTCATTGCCTACTGGTGGATGCACAGGGACCTTGCCCAAATCATGCAGCCCCCAAACTTATACCCTTTGTCTTTAATGCACAAAACCCATATCCTAGTTATTACAGTTCAGTTAGCAAGGAACAGAATTACAGAAGCCAGAAAGCAAGGTAAGCACATTTAGGGACTTTCTTGGAACTTTGGACTAAGTCTTTGATGGATTAGGTCTTTGTTCCCATTTTGGCAGGCACTGGGGCCTATGTGCCAGGCTTTGAGGTCAGAATAGTGCTGATGTCTGGAGACCTTGTTACAAGAGTGTGCAAACCAATACATTATATAGAAGTGGCTCAAGATCATGTGGCCCTTCACTTGCCAGAACCATCACCAAGAGAAAGGATCTTCATGGTAACCAAAATGTGTGTGTGTGTGTGTGTGTGTGTGTGTGTGTGTGTGTGTGTGTGTGTGTATGCAGTCTGAGGTCACTATCAGAAGGGATCTTTCTCAGTCATTCTCAATAATATTTTTGAGGCAAACTCTCTTGAGAATCTGAACCTGTAGTTCACTGATTCTTCTCAGCTGGTCATCCAGCTGGCCCACCAGAGATCTTCCTGTCTTTACCTCCATATTTGTTTTACATGGGTACTGGGGATAGAACTTGGGTCTTTATTTTTGCGGAATAAACACTGTACTGATTGAGTCATTTCTCCAGCCCTCAACACTTTTGACTAACCTGAATCTTTTGCTGTGTGGTGGTACACACTCAGGGTCTTAGCATCTAAGGTGCTAGGTGAGGCAAGAGGGTCACAGTGCACTTGAGGCTAGCTGGAACTAAATACCCAGTTCCAGACCAGTCTCAGAATTATAGTGACTTTTTCTTTAAAATAATTATATAAATGTTACCCCATTACAGAAAAAAATCTTCATTTGTTTTCCAGTGAGAAAATATCTGTTAGAATTGCCCTTCTTTACATATCCAGTTCTCTTCTGTGAATATCAATCACAATTAACTTGATTTCTAATGCTTTATAACTTTTAGGCCTCATCTCCCTATGGCAGAGAAGTTAAACATGAGTTCCTGAGCGATATAGGCATTATGAAAACATGAAAGGATCTTGTGGGATGGACACATTAATCTGGGCAAGGCTAGCTAACTGACAAACACAGCGATTTTATTTATTTATTTATTTATTTATTTATTATTTATTTATTTATTGCTACAAGAAACGTCAGAGTCTTTAGTGTCTAGTTGGAACATGAAAGGCAGGGATCTAGTTTGCAGCATTGTCCAGAGATATTTGGCCATGGAAACCTTTCCTCAGGGTTTCCACTAAAAGTTAGAGAATTGTAACCACTGTCCAAATCTCTGACCCAATTCTTAGGCACTTAATCTGTAGCAGCCAGGCTGGCTTGACATGAATAGCACACTTCAAGTACAGCAGGAGAGGAGTCCTGTCCCTTCCACTCTTGTCAGGTTTCTAACCTTTTTTTAAACAAAAACTTTTCATCCTTTTTTCTTAAGGTTTTAGACAAGTGCATGGCAAAATTAAATAAAAATTAAAAATATAAATTAATGGCAGTAGCTATAGAGGTAAAGAAGCTCTGTGTGTGTTTGTGAGTGTGTGAGAGAGAAAGTGTGTGTGTGTGAATGTGAGAGAGAGAGAGAAAGAAAGAGACACAGAGAGAGACAGAGACAGAGAGAGGACACCTATTCAAGATCGCTCTTTAGCTCAAGACTTGGCCCATAGAAATTCATTTTTTTTTCCTTTTTTTTGTTTGTTTTTCAAGACAGGGTTTCTCTGAGTGACAGTTCTGGCTGTCCTGGAGCTCACTTTGTAGACCAGGCTGGACTAGAACTCTCTAAGATTCACCTAGTGCTGGGATCATAGGTGTGTGCCACCACCGCCTAGCCTAGAAATTCATTTGTACAGCTTCATTAGTGCTACCTTCAAAAGAGTACCTATCAGCCACTGGGGGCATCTTGTGAGATAGATTTTATAATTTTCAAAGTATGTTTTCCTCCAAACAGTTGTGGATCAAGGGCTTTGCAAAAGTAAGAATATTGTCTGGGACTTCTGTATACTCTTTCTGGAACCTGTTAAACCTGATCCTCTGCTTGCCATCCTACACCCTACCTTGACTGAGGTGTTCCTGATCCTTGAGCCCACATTCTTTTTATTCTGAAAGCCTCCTTGGAATGTGAGAGAGTCTTGTACATGCTGACCCTCAGGCAAGTATTCAACAAGGCAGATATATGTGCCAACAAAGTTCTGTAGCATTGGGAGAGGGTGAACTTTCATGCTAAGTTAGGATAGCTGCTTTTATTTAAAAATAACCAGATGTCAAATGATTCTTAAAACAGCCCATAATTATAACTAAAAGACACATCTCCTATTGTGCCTGTTTCAGAAGCCCCTTAGGGTGTTGTTGAGTGGCAGAGAGCTTCAGACCCTTGTTCCATGGTGAGTTTTCTGTCTTCCAGCTCCATTGAATGAACATTAAGGAGAGCAGTGGATGAAAGGACATAGTGAGTGCCCTGAGGGGTGGAGAGTGATACAGGAGAGGCTTCTTCTCTCACTGGGACACTGACCTGTGTTGATGGAAGAAAACTTTTTATTACATATGACACAAATAGAGTGAATGACACAGCTGCAAACATTCAGTTCTACTGATCTGCAGCATTCAATTACCATCCTCCTGCACCTTACATCACAAGTTCATCAAGTTGTAATCATATCTGTTTTGCAGATATGTTTCCTTGCTTGCTTTCTTGCTTGGTTAGGAATTTTTAGCAAAGCTGGATTTGACATTTGGAAAAATTTGATGATGAGCAGAGAGACCAAGCACATAAAAAGCAGGAGCTTTGGGATGGAAAGGTGGCTTAGTTGTTCAGAGCACTTGCTGTTCTTGTAGAGGACCTTAATACCATTCCTAGCAATGGTGTTGGGTTGTTGATCTGCCTTTAACTACTGCTCTATGGATCTGATACTCTCTTCTGGCCTCAATGGGCACCTGCACTCGAATACACATGTCCTTTCATGCACCTCTATGCATGCATGCATGTATACATGCATACATATATACATACATACACACCTGTACTTACATACATGTGTCCATCTTGCACATGTATGCATACACACATGCACACACCCCACACCTATTTTTTAAAAATCAGAACAAAACCAAGAGTTGTGGATCAGATGAGGTTTTATTGAAGCTGTCCAGAATTCTCTAGAGCCTTGGGGTGGGCGCTATACACAGACCATTTGGGCTTGCATCTAGCATAGGACAGATATTAAGTCTGATTTTATCTACATTGAAGGGCCAGGAAACTGTGGTCAACATCTGGTTTTCACGAAAGTGATTAGGACAGTGATGGGGTTCTGTGGGTTCAAGTTGTAACCACATAACATCTGCTTCCCATAAGTTTCTTGGAGGGAAGGTCAGGGAGGCTCTCTTCCAAGGACAACGGCAAGTTTACTTTTCATTTACAGAGGAGGCCCTGGAAAAAATCGAATGGATAAACTTGCTAATATGGCAAATGTGAAAGCCTGGGATGAGTCCCTTAACTCTAGAGTCTGTTGCCAGCTGGCACATAGCAGCTGCCTGAGGCTTGAAGGCCTGGCTGGGGAGAAAGCAAGCATGGAAACAGCTCCCACTCATGGCTGAGTAGACATGCCAGGGAGCAAAAATGCTGACTCCTACAATGGGAGGGAAGGTACCTTTCATAATGGTACGAAATACAACTTAAAGAATTGATGTGGATGGTTCTGGATTCACCAGAAACCACTTTCCTCTTAAAGGACTCTAGCAGCCACTGGGAAGCTACAGGGCATGGTAGTCTTCTTCCTATTGGCCCCAATTCATAGCCATAAGAGACTTTCTAGCAGAGGGGAATCTTAAGAAAGAGACATCAATCATTGTGTACATTAGGACACATGTGAAACCTTCAGGAACAGAACACACACTAAGTGCTAACCTAAGGATGAACGTCACTTGACTAAATTGAATTTGCACTGTCGGAATTATCTGTGGCTGCGAGAAGTCCTGCAGTCCTCCTACCCCAGCAAATGTTTTAGGCGTCTGTTGTTGATTGAAATCAACCTGTCACTGTTGATTGTTTAAATATGAGTGTCATTTTTACTGCAGTGTCCCGGTTCAAAGGACATCCAAATATCACATCTCTTGTAGATGGTGAGTTACATTTTTTTATTATTTTTGTTTATGTTTTTTTTTTTTCTCGAGACAGGGTTTCTATGTATTGCTTTAGAGGCTGTCCTGGAACTCTTTCTGTAGATCAGGCTGGACTCTAACTCACAAAGATTCACTTGCCTCTGCCTCCCAAGTGCTGAGATTAAAGATATGCACCACCAACACCTGGCTTATTTTTTTTTTTATTTCGATTTTTTTTTTGGTGAGTTACATTTAAAAAAATACATGTAGCACTTTTTCATCTACCTCTGAGGTTCTTGAGATCAATCTGAAATATCAGAAAATAAAAGCCTAACATTGGCAGAAATTCAGGAGACTTGTACCTTGGGTAATTCAATAACATTTCTGATCCTTAAATATCATATTTATGAAGCAAGGGATTTGGAATATGAGATCTTGTCCATCCCCTCTGGTGAAATATATGACTCCATGTTTCAAAGCCCTGAGAGCCAGTTCCCTTTATCGACACTCTTTGTCTGATTCATGATGCAATTCCTTTCATAAACACGGGATCAAGTGTAGGTTGAATCATTCAAGAAAGAATTAGGACACATGATACTGATGAAACCAATGTACTAGGTGTTTCTGTTATCTGCTCTTATTCATTGAGAGTGGAGAGTGTTCCTACCTTTTATAAGTGGCAATAAGGAGAATACACTTGACCTCATCAAGCTGCACAGAACATTTAAATTTTTATTAGAAATATTTTTTATGTGAAAAAGTAAGTCAGAAAGCTATTGAAATGTTGGTGGTGAATGAACAAAAAATTATACCCACTATATGTAGAGATCTGGTTGGTGCTTGTTTGGTAGGAAGGATGGTGGCTGTTGGAAATGCATCTTAAGATGAACAGCGTGATATTTAAAAACAATGTGTTGCCATATATTGAATACTTGATTCTCTACACTCCCCCATTCTGTTTCTTGATTTGTCTTTTAGGGTTTTTGATTTAAGACAGACCATTTCTGCATGTGGGCCTTGTCCAAACCCCCCAATACCACATTGGAATGACTGTAGTTGTCTAAACTCTGGTGAGTCAGGGAGGTCTCATCCCACACTCACCCCCATCAGAGCTGTGGATTTCTCCAAATGACAGTGGATTGTATAGGCAGAAACACCTACAGAAATACTACTTCAGTGCCTCCCTATACTTTCTCTGGTATATGGCCTTGCTCTGGGGATGGAGGCTTAGATGATGCTTTGAAAGAAAAGATGATTTCATGCTGGATAAACTGAGAACAGGCTTTGATGTATGGGTGTGTCTTTGTGTGCTGTAGATTTGTGGGATGTTAGAAGAATACTGACCATTTGTTGTTCGTTTAGGTTATATGGAAATTAATCAATGATGTGATGATGTACTTTTGGGAAGACTCTGTGTTCAGCATCCCATTTTATCCTTACAACAATCATATGGATTAACACACTCATTTTAAAAGAGAAGAATCTAGAGATCAAAGAAACTAAACACTTTGCCAAAGGTAATTCAACAGAAAGATAAAAAAAATGTGGAGGTTGTATCCCATCTAATCAGCCTCAGGATACAGAGTCCTGAAGTGGCAGAGTCCAGAGGGTGTGTTCTGTTAGCACAGTTACCTGCATTAGATTGTAGACATTAGAGAGAGTAGGATATAGACAGCACTCAGCAACCTGCTTGCTTTATGGTTGGTCCACAAGAAGTAGGAGACACTGAAGTGATTATGCATTGCTTCGATTATTTGAACTTTAGAAAATAATGGAAGGAGATCTCCCTACTTATTTTGGGGATATGGCTCTATGAATTACCTCTTTTCTTTTTACCACTCCATTACTCCTTCATTTTATTGTTATCTTAATGAGCAAAACTTGCATTTCAAGTCCTAGTAACAACCACCACCAACCTGCTGTAGAGTTGCCCAAATAGGTTGGAGTTGCTGACAATGATTGAAGGTTCTGGCCATGACTGTTCCAGGAGGCAGTGATACGTGTCTGAATAAACTTGGCTTAATCACAGAGAGTCGTGGTTGGCTCACTTTATCAGTGACACAGCATCAAATAAATAAATGACTCCTGGAAAACAGCTCATTCTCAAGCCAGCTGCTTTATTGCTGAGCTCTGATTTCACTCTGATTAATGAGAATGAGCTCTCCCATCTTTGGAGATCCGGAGATGCTTCTCAGAGCCCTCCTCTGTCATCCCCTGTTTTGTCATTAATCCAGAGGACTCAGGATGCCATTTCATGAATACACCTTGACCTGTGAAACAAAAGCTATTCCTAGATAAACAGGAATGGTGTAACTTCGGATCAGCATAAGACACAGCCTCCATCTGCTGAGGAGGTTTAGTTCAAAATGACATTAGTAATTCTTTCCCCATTACAATGTCTCATACACTTTAGCACTTGAAAGTTTCATGAGAACTACTCACTGCTACTAAATAGAGAGGACATTTCAACTTTTCTATCTAGTTGAGGTCTAAACTCCATGTTCTTTGGTGTTTCCCTTTGGATGTCTCTCAAGATTTGGCTCTGTGAAAAACAGTACAGAGATTGATTTACAATAATCATACTTTTGGTTTTGAATGAGTGAATTTAGTAAGGACATAGAAAGCCAAGGTAAAAGAATAAATAGTGAGAGATAGATAGATGATACAAAAACATCATCAAATCAAACACTCAGACAATCTAGCAGAAATTGTCTGGGGTAAGCCCCATTAAGTCAGCCACCTGGGGTTTTCAATAGAATTCTGACACAAAAGAATGTTTCCTTGAGTGAATCTTCCAATAAAGGAAAAAAATAGCAACAGGAAGAGTTGATATCATCAAATAAGGCATTCACAGTGTCTAGTAGAACCAACTAGGGAAGTTGAGATAGTCAAGTACAATCCCCAGGTAAGCCTTTTCTGTGTGTAGGAGCATCCCATGGCTGAATGTCTCATAAAAGGATGAATTTGCATTACTCTTCCATGGGCATTTTTATGACATGGACAGCCTCTGTTATAAGTAGCTTATCTTTTATTTGTTCTCAAAAGAAAAATTCAATAGTTCTCCCTCTCTGTCACAGATACAGACCTGGGAGGACACTTTGAGACAGACATGCTTGGGATTGAAATGTGGGGGAGGTAACATTGTTTTTTGAGCCAGTCTCTCGGTGAGTACAAACAGCACACGACAATTTACCAATGTACACTACAGGCCCCTTTGGGTTTTTCTCATTGTTATTTCTTCTATTGTTCAAATAACCCCATATAAAATATATAGATAATACAAAGTCTACTGAGAAGAATCTGTATGTCTCTCTTCTTTCTCCATCTCTGTTTTTATTACTTGAGATTGATATGGTCAGTAGTCTGTATCCTTTAGGCCTTTGAGGGTAGATGAGTGCTCTTCCAGCTCATTTATTTTGCTGAGACATGAACATCTTAAATGCAGCATTTAGACATATTCTCAATAATACTCAGAGCTAAAAAGGTTATGCAGTATTTTAGGCACAGAAATCATAAGTAATTACAAAATAAATTGCCACCCAAGTTCCTACCTAAGTTTTATTAAGTGACTACAGGTTGCTTCACAGTTTTTAGTGAAGTTACCCATTACGGCTATTTGCTTATCCCATCCTCCCTCCAGAACCAATCTCAGCTTAGACTTTGCTGCATATTAATCCCCACAGATTTAACTTTTGAGTAAATATTTTTAAATATGTACAGTTGATCACTCTTCTGGCTAAAGAAAAAATTCTACAAATGGTAAACTGTATATCTATCTATCTATCCATCTATCATCAATCTATTTTAGAACTTACTTATTTTAACTTAACTGATTCATGTAACAATATACCGTTTTGTTTCTCTTCTTGCTGTGTTGTAGTGTTCCATGTGAACATATCACAGGTGATTTAATTATTGTCCCATTTAAGGATATTAAAAAGACTCTAATACTTGTTTTCACACTTTTTTTTGGCAGTGATTATTGCTATCGAATTTGGCTTGAGTAAGATACAAGTTTCTTCACTGTGCTCAGTTATGTGTGATATCATTGGATTGTAGCATGTGAGTTATTTTATCCTTAACAAATATTGCTATTTGGAGATGTTGAAATAAAAAATAATTTTATCTTTCTCAATATTTGGTGTTCTCAGACACTTCCGTTTTTACACATGATTTTTATATTAATTCTATCTCCCTAGGTTTTAGGAAAACTGTGGAATCCTCCTACATGATAGTGCATACTCAGATTTCTACTTCTTGTTAATTGTCTATTTATAGCATTTGGCAAGTTTTCATTTTCTAAAGAACTTCTAATACAAAGTAATTACTACAACATGCTAATAGTGAACTATTGTTTTGCTAGTTTATAATACATTTTCTGCATGAACCATAATATTTTTCATCATTTGCCATATTCTTTCCTGTTTTATCTGTTATGGACAAATTCACCTACTATGGACAAGATTCTCTCTCTGTTCTCCCTCCTTTTCTCCTTCTTCCCTTTCTTCCTGTCTTTGAAAAATATTTCTGTAATACTACTTACTATTCCAAGCACTATTCCAAAATTGTGAAAATGTAGCTGTGAATAAACAAGATATCCAGGTCTTGGTATTTTACACGGTAGAGGTAAATTTGCCAATAAACAAGGAAATAAATAAAATATGTAGCTTATTATATAGTGCTACATGTGAAGGTAAAAAGTAAACAGTCAAGAATGGAGAAGAGACTATTATGATATTGTAAAGGATGCTAAGGAAGTCTTTAGAAGGTGCTGTATGTAGTGAGGGAATGGGCCATCCCTGTTTATGGGAAAGGAGAATTCTAAGTAGAGAGCAGCTAGCTCAAAAATCCCAGAGCAGAAGTGTGATTGCTGTGTTCAAGAGCCTTCGGGATGCTTCATGTGTTAAACAAGCAGTGCCAAGAACAAACGTGGTCATAAATAAGGCCGAGAGATGGGGGACTGGCCCATGTCATTGAGGGCCTTATAGGACCCATAAGGATGCTGCATTCACAAGACCACCATGGCAGCTTGTAAGGATGTTGCATTCACGAGAGTGCTATGGCAAATCATCTCATTTGCATTTCTGCCAGCTTCCCACTGGTCCCCCTGTTGAGGGAAAAGGCTGTCTAGGCTCTAAAATATGGAGTGAGTTCAGCAGGAACCTGGGGAACAAGAATCCAGGCATGTTACTATGGTGATCTGATTATACTCCTCTCATTTCTCAAAAACTGTTGTTTAAGGTCATCATACCCATTTACTAGTGAGGAATGAGGCTCAGAAGGGACCAGTTAGTGCTCTGACTTGCTACTATATGGCCTGGCAGAAGAGGGCTGGGACCTATATTTAAATTTACTTACATTCTTGGGAAGATTTCATGCTCCCAAAAAAACTATTTTTTTCCATTTTTCTTTGTCTTGTTTAAAACCAAAACACAACACCTAGTTTTTCCTATGTACCAGGAATTGGGTTGGAAACCCATCTCTTTTGTTTTATCTCTCAGACACTCCCATCTATGTAGCAAACATGTAAAGAAAGGAGAGCACACAGTATTTCTACAATGCCTTTAGAAGTGTGACAGCCACAGCTCTCTGCAGGCTCGGCACTGGAAGATTATCCTGTGATAATTATAACTGGAATCACTAGGAAATCATTTGTTGTTGTCATTGTTGTTTTCTGTGAACTATACTTCAGCTTTCAGGAAGGCTGTGACAATTTGTGGCTCCCCAGGTTCGGGTTTTGTAATTGTGCATTAAGGTAATTGGTAACATAATGTTTAATCAATAGGGCATTAAGTAGAATTTTGCATTTTAGGCTTTCAAATGTATCTATAAATCGCTGTATGACATATTTTGTTATGAGGTTTTTCAACTGTGAAACCCATATGACAGAATAAAGATTTAAAGCAAGAGGGGAATTCAGAATTATTTAGTAGACTGTCTTCATTTTATAGACATATAATCTGAGGCAAAGAGAAGTTGTTTAAATTTATTCATTCACCCAGAACTGAAAAAGATGCTGTAAAGCAATCCAGCTTCTTTGAAAGAAACTATCTTTAGAGATTAAAATAGGTTTGGTTCTCTCTCCAGTTGCATGCTCTTGAGCATGTTGCCTATACTTTCTAAACCACGATTTCTCCATTAGCAAAAGCAGGATATGACTTACTTTGCAGGGTAGCTAAAACTGATAAATGCACCCAAAGTTGTCAGGTACTGCATAATACAAAATAAGTGCTAGCTAAAATTTATATCATTCATTATTTTTCAGTTCATTTTCTGAAGTCAGCTTTCTGAATGACTGCTCAAGTCCTAATCTGAACCCACCTTAAGCATCATTCACACTAGCAGATAAGGCAGGTTTTATTCTAGACATTCTTCTGGTAGGCCTCCTAGGTATGTAATCATAAAAGACATGTTTTATGAAGAGCCTAAATGACAGGGGAAAGGTGCCCAGTATCGACAGCACCGGGAACATCTCTGCAAAGGAAGTGAGACAATGACACCAAGCAAAGAGGAGTCACAGGCCTGTAATCCCAGTCCTTGGGAAGCAGATGCAGGAGGATCACTGTAAGTTTGAGGACAGCCTCATCTACACATAGTTAGTTCCAGGTCAGTTAGAGCTTGGTAGGGGGACACTGCCTGAAAGCAACAACGGCAGAGAAAATGATGACACTTTCTCATGCCCAAGGATCCAGAATCTCACACATGTGCCTTCCTGCATTGGTGTTCCAAGTAGTTTGCGTGTCAGTTCTTTCTGGATGTGTTTGGTGTGCTCTGGGGCATTTGGCTGCAATGAATTAGACTCCATGATTTTTTCTGGGTGCCTACATGAGAAATTATCAAATTTACTAGTTTGAGGCATACTTACCAGCTTCACAACGAAAATGTCTCCCTGTTCTAACATCTGCCTCGAGAAGTACTGTTCCACAGAGCAAAGTGTAACAGTGATAGTGGGAGATGCATTTGACTGATCTGCTGAGAACACAAGATGATGCCAGAGGATGTGGAAAAATTGTAGAGTCCTTTATCTGGGGAGACAATTTTGTCTTATTTTGTTTGTTTTGCCTTATGACTGAAGATACACACAGTAGTGCAGCCAGGAACAGTTCTGTTATAGCCTTCATGGGTGGTGCTGTTGGAAACAAATAAGATTTCTGGATTCAGTTTATTCAGTCTTTGTGAGATACTTTGGTTATTTAAGATTTAGTCCCAAACCATGAAATACATGGTAACCTGGGAGATTGATATGTGGATTTGCAGAAGTACCTTTCCAGTGAGTAAAACAATGTGGTCAGAATTGGACCCTCTTCCTGATGTCATGATGAAAAATTGCTTTGGAAATCTCAGAGTCAGAACAAAAGCAAATAAATTGTCCTTAAATATACACACAAAAGAAATGCTACATCAATAGGAACCTTCCTAACCTTCCTTGCCCTGTAGCATAACTGCTCTGTGGTAGAACTGTATTGTTTAGAAAGCATAGGCTCAGGATATACTCCAAAAGCATCTTTATGGGCCATTCCACTTCCGTAGTACACTGTTTCTTCAGACGGGTCACAGGAAAAAAGAACTCCTTTATTGTGTTCATTTAATACTGGCAGACTCTTTTTTTTTTTTTAATCTCATAGTTTTCTGAGTTCTTCAGAACAACAGCATGATTGGAAGTCACTTCTGAATCAGTAGATTCCAGGGATTATTTCATCTCTAAATTTTGATCTATAGTATTTACTGTAGACCACCAGACATCTCCTTGGCTCTAGGTATGCGAATCCTACATATGAAGGCATGCTAACAGTAGTGGGGCTTCCACGGTCCCACATAGGGATCCAAACAGAAATGGTAGGATGGAAGAAGAAATCTCATGTGTAGGCTTTCAGAGACATAAGCACTATGATTACAGGTTGACCATTCCTAATCAGAAAACCTAAAATACTCTAAAACCTGAAACTATTGATGTTCATTTAGAACTGTCATAGTTGGCCATATGAGATTGAAGGGTCATTAGGAGTATTGTATAAAATTAAATACAAGCTACATTTATACTTATATATGTATGTATCTATAAGGCATATATGTATAAGGTATATATAAAATGAATGTCATGTTCTGTTGGGTTCTATCTGTATGAATCTCATTATGCATATGCACATACCCTAAAATCTGAAATCAAAAGGACTTCTGCTTCCAAGCATTTTAGATGAGGTATAATCATCATGATAATTTCATTGTTTATCCACCATGCTTGTTACCTCCAGGAAAGGCTGCCTGAGGCTTTTCAATCAGCAGCTATAAGCTCAGGGAGCATTTACTTATTCACACATTAAATTATATCACCAGCATCTCTGGAGAAAGATGTTTTATGCACTTTAATTTTTTTTGTATAATTGAAGTGTCTCATTGAACAGACAGACTTTTTTTTTTTTTTTTTTTTTTTTTGGCCATCCAGGTGTTTGGAGGGCAATGAGCTGAAATTCGAAACCTAGTTATAGCTAACAACTTGTTCGATATGGTATAGTGGGCTTGGGTGGCAGAGGCAGGCAGATCTCTGAGGGCTTTGGAACCAGCCTGGACTACATTGTAAGTTCCTGGAAAGCCAGGGTTACACAGTGAGCCCCTTCCTCAAGCAACAACAGTAATAGAAACTAGTAAATAAAACCAATCTACTCTTACCTTGCTTGGGTTAGAGTCGTTTGGCTTTAGACTTTTGTCCTTTTGGAGGATCTCAGAGTTACCTTGAAATTAACAAACAAAAAATATACATGTAATGGCTAATCTTGGCTGTTGACTTTACACACCCAAGAAGTACCACCAATCAAAGTACTGCTTCCATGAAGTTGGCCTGTGGTCATGTATGTGGAGGCCTTTTCTTGATTGCTAAGAGATGTAGGAGGGCCCAGTTCACTATGGGAAGTGCCATCCCTGAGCAGAAGGCCCTGGGATGTAGATGAAAAAATGAGCCTGGAAGCAAGCAATAAAACGGAATTCCTCCATTGGTCTCTGCTCTCTCCAGGTTCTTGTCTTGAGTTCTTGCCTCGGCTTTCATGGATGATGGACTGAAACCTACAAGCCAAATAAACCTATTCCTCCCTTTCCTCCCAAGTTGCTTCTGGTCAATGCTTTATCACAGCAAGAGAAACGAGTAAACTAGTATAATACCTTATGTCCTGGAAAGGGTGAAGGGAGAAGTCCTCTGATGGTCAGAGGAATTAGAGAAGCACTCCAATGTGCTGGGAAGAAATGATCAGAACTTAATGTTGGCTCCTACTGAGGAACACTAGGGAGTCATGATGGAATTTGTTGTGGTGGTGGTTAGTTTTGTAGTAAGAAACACGATCAGATCGTTGGATGGGGTCTCTTCTCTGTCTTCTTTGGCTGAAGCCAGAGACCTGAAAGCCAAAGCCTAGCTGTATTTAACAGTCTACCCCCATGTCAGTTTCCTCATTTGGCTTTAGTGAAACTTAAACAGGGAAGCCAGAGTCCTGTGTTCTCTTAACAGTAAATATGTGTTCATTGCTTGCTTATGTAGGATAATTTAAGTTTATGGCACTATGATTTAAATTTTAACATGTCATGGGATGTGCATTTCAGTTACAATGTAAATGTTATTAAAATAATAGCTTTTGATTCTAGTTGTTCCATTGGGATTATTTACCCAATGGCCTCCAGTTTGCTCCTCTCATCTTGTGTCTATCTGTTTGTTCTTCTGCTTTCTTCTGAACACTGTTTCGGGTGGCAGACGATACACCAGTTACTGCCCAGCCTGATGTGCCCTGCAGTATGCTCAATAAATGTTTCTTCTTTCCAAAACACAAAATGACAGAAATACCATCTCTCTAGAATTAATAAGAAAATTATTCCATCTGAATGACCTGCCTATGTAGAAGCACTCTATCATGCTCTGCTTTGTTATTATTATTATTATTATTATTATTATTATTATTATTATCTTAATAATAATAGACATCTCAGCCTGTAGAACTTCTGGAGAACCCTCATGGGAGACTAGCTGTTCCTGCAGTACTCCTAGAAGCACCAGAGAGTATGAAAATCTCAGTGTGGCCATATACTAGCTCTGTATCCTCAGGCAAGCTATTCAGCTGGTCTCCCATTTCTTTGGTTTTGAAAAAGAGACAGCTATAATCATTTCCCTGGAGGGTGAGTGGGAGGATTGATAGAACAGAGGTGAAGCAGTTGGCACTGGACTATCCATACAACAGATGCTCACTCAGTAAATGCTCTACTTGCTCTTTAAGGTCTCACCAAGGCTTCAAAAGTTGGCAGAGTGCCATCATGAGAGTTATACAAAGCAAAACATAACACATCTCTGCATTTTTTTTTAGTGCTGAAATCCATTCAGAATGGACTACTACCTTTTTCTTAAAGTGAGCCAATGACCACAACCTGAAAGCAGACCAGTTTGATAGTTTCCTTTGCCCAGCTTTGTTTATTTTACAACAAAAATCTGTCTTTTTAATTTTCTATATGACTTTGCAAGGCACCCAGCCTCAGGCATCAGGAATACACACTGAGTGGCTGGTTGGTTGGTACCCACAGTCAGACCTTCCAGAGAAGTCTTCTGGTACAGTCTGTGTCATAATGTCCAGTATCACATGCTATGACTAATCTTTTCAAGGCGAAGAAAGAGAAGCAGACAGGCCCAGTGGCACACACCTTTAGTCTCAGCACTCTGAAGGAAGAGGCAGGTGGATCTCTTTGAGTTCAAAGAGAAACTTGTCTACATGTAGTGATTTTCAGTACAGTGAGGGCTACATAGAAGAGACACTGTCTTGGTTTCAGAGAGATAGGCAAATAAGGTACAGAGGAAGAGAAACACTGGTCCATATGTGGGGAATTCTTCTATCTCCTGGTGGTTTTATTTGTTGGTTTCAGAGAGACCTGACATTAGGTAAAGAATTAAAAAAAAAAAGTTTCCTTCAACCGCTGAACCTTGGCTCTTCTCTCTTCCAGGCTTAGTCTCTTTGCTATTTTTTTGAAATCTCTTTCAGTCTGTCTCCATCTTGGGTTTGTAGAGTACGAAGGGGCAGGGATGGAGGAGTAAGGAGGCCAATTGAATACTTACTATTTCCCTCACTGTACATTTGGTGGAGTTGAGAATCTTGGGGCTGATTTGTTAGAAAACTTTGGCCCTGCAAATCGTGGATGAGTGAAGAAGCAGCTAAAGGTTGGGATAATTAAAGCTCTTAGTCTCCTCTTTCTTCCTGTCTTGAATGCCACTGTAGAGTATTCGAGACATTTGTCACCATTTAATAGTTCTTAGCAAATATTCGTTCTCAGGGATGGGAAGTCTACTTGAAAATTTGTGTCTTGCTCAAAAATAAATATTCAATGAAATGGTTTTGGCTGCTCAGTTCTGCAGAAGTGATGCACATGACAAGAGTCAATAACCAAGCAACCCAGGGATGCAAGGCAAAAGGACTTCAGGTTCCCTTCTCTCTTGCCATTTTTTTTTTCAAGCGTTTACCTGTCAGGGAAATTTTAAGGGGTTTCTTCTTTGACATGAGAGTCATATTTGGAGATCTACATGAGGGTGGGAAAACAAGTGTCTGCTTCTCCTGAACCCTGCTCCATGTGGGCATTTGAGGGACATGGAGTATTAGTGCTGAAAACATTTTGAAGGCTGTTGTGCAGAAAACACATGCTACATCTCATCTCCCCCACCCCCAGCTCATTCAAGCCACTCCATTCTTAGGAATGCATTTTCACATCTTGCACCAATATTTTTTTTTTGCCTCAGAAATTACAATGCTCTGTAAAATGTGGCTAAGAAGTGACTCCTTGACAACCACATGACAACCCACATGACGAAGGGAAGAAGAAAAACAGCTTTGTTGTGCTCCCCATGGAAGCAGCCATGTTTAAGGTACAGGTTAGGAGTGTGGAGGTATGCTTTAGGTGTGTCTTCCACAAACTTGAGCCACATGGACAGGTGAGATTTCCCTGCTCCTTCATTACACACTTACTCCTTGCTCCCCATTTGCTGATTTTTCATGGATCTCCTCATGTCTTTCACTCACTGTCTCAAAGCTGGGTCTCTATCTGTGGCTGCCACCTCTTGTTCTTATTACATTCTTGTTGAGGGATCAAGTGATTTTCTTTTTCCTAGGAATGTCTGTGTCTGTCTATTTTGTTATAGGTTAGTACGTTTCTGGGTATTTTGAGAAATTCATTTGCTTTATATACCCAAGTAGTAAGAACCAGGAGAGGCAAGAGAACTTTTTATTCTCACAATGCCTTAGTCCTTGAAAGTTGAGGACATGGGATTTCTTGCCATTCTGTCAGAAGCAGGTATAGTTTCCCAGCTGAGCATCTATAGATATTGGGTGAGAAAGGTAGTGAGCCAAGGAATCTATGATACTGAGGATTGGGAAATGTCTTTCAAGAGGGACTTTTGGCCATTCTGAAATAGGGAGGCTCTCCAGCTTATTTCCTGGGGAACTCCTTGGGTTTTGCCTGAGTACCCCTGATTGGTCAGCTCTGTTTCAGAAAGTTGACTTGTGTTAGCAGTAAATCCTCTCATAAATTTCCCAGAAACATGCATGGTAGCTCTCTGGACCAGGAGGATCAGATGCTGAAGTCTAAATGGTTGATGGAAACTCCATGTCTCATCTTCCCAATGTCCCTGTTATCCATCACTACATAGACATGTACTGAAGTTGGAGCATCCTTTCCCCTATTATCCTTTCTTTTCTTTTTCCTATGTATGGAGGCATCAGGAAAGCTGAAACCCCAGCAGCATTAGTGTGTGCCTTATGCATCAGTGTAATCATAAGGTATTATAAGAAGACATACCTCCAGTACCTGTACATGGCAACCACACCTGTCCTGAAGGTCTCCAGGTGGCTTTGGTGATGATATACCTTTATCCACAGAAGCCCTGTAACCGTACATATAATGCCAACCTGTAACCCCACTACCATGACATATTTGAGTTCATGAATTTCCCCTTAGAGTCTCTATCTCACACACATTCTTCCTACTGCCCTCCCTCTGAGTTCTCTTATACCTTGTTATTCAGTCAACCCCATAGTTTTCATCAGTGGAATAGTGGCAATAATAACAAATAATGCAAATGATAGCAGCAGGAGCTTTATGGTCACTATGCCAGCCATATCTTCCCAACACTTCCTATGAGCCATTCCCCATCCTTGCAGAACTTACTGAAGGCTCTTCCTGTTTGTGAATGTGATATACACAGCCTAGAGGTGTCAATGACTGCTCCTTTGTGATAAGGTACTAGGCGAAGGATGTGAGATTAAAGCCTGTAATTCCATGCTCCTTTCTCTGCAATGCACTGTCTGACAAGAAAAATTAAAGTGTGGTCACATATGAGGACAGTGGCTTATCTTTTCTTGAGTTTCTTGTAAGTGTCCTTTGGAAAAGAAGTTGTGGTTTGGAGAGCTATTGATTTGTTCACAGACAGTGGCTTGTCCATGGTAGGAAATCCCGGATGGCGCTAGAAGGACAGGATGTAATATGTAATTCTATCCTCCCATTGCTTAAGAAACTAAGACTTGAGTGCCCTTTGGGTGTAGCTGTGAGGATCTGGGTATGGATGGCTCAACTGCTGGTTTATAGTTAGGTGAAAACTTGTTAAAAATTATCAGAGAAATTGCTGACTGTTTTATTCATATGTCTTAATGTGTCACATTTTCCCTGCAGTCTTGAAGCCATGGGTGTCAGCCAGCTCAGTTGCTCTTACCCTCTATTTTACACACTGTTGGATGCAGTCAGCCTGAGATGTGGTTTTTGTGGTGATTAAGTACCTGGCCATTATGCATAAGCTACTGAAGATAGCTACTTGGATCCTGTCCTCAGTTTTACCTATCTATTTCCTTTTTTGAAATTCTCAGGAGGAAGGATTGAAACATTAACCTTTAACATCAATTAAAACTTGTAATCACCTCTATTGCTTTTTTTGAGAATTTCTTTGATAGTCACTAACTTACACACAACTTACAGATCAGTAAGTGGTATGGCCTCCTTATCAGACCCTGTAGACTATTAGAATAGTCTACAAGTATCAGACAGCAGGCATGCTGGGGAACCCTCCATGCTGTTTGAAGATGGAACATTCTTGGACTTTCATATGCTGAATTTGTTGCTTTTTCTTTTAGTATATCTTTTGACATATTAATGTAATGTCTTTCTTTAAAAAATGTGTCATTACTTGATGCAGATACACTGAAGTGCTGATGAATTGTTCACAGTAGTCATTTGGTTATGTCAATCATGGAAAGTGACCTTAAACTCTATTGTGATCTTTGTCCTTAAAGTCCATTATTGAACTTATTCAAAACATATATTTGGATAATGTAAAATACTGGTTTAATAGTGTCATAGAGTATAAACCTTCTTTGTTTTCTTTTTTTCCATTCCCTGTATTATTTGTCTATTTCTTTGTGTATATGTTCACTAATTGACATTATGATTTAACATAATGGTTGTGAAAGATTCTGCAATGAACCACATGGACATGAACAAATGTGCTTCTTTTGTCAATGATGATAAGTAATCAATCTTTAGGCAGCTTGAAGAAAAACAGTAGATCTAGCCTGGAGAATTCATCATATGAAGCGTCTCTTTCATTTTTATAACACTGATTCTCAAGTGCACACATTTCCTGAGCACCCTGAGGTATTCTTTTGGGGGGGGCGCTCAGGACTTCACTAGATCAAATCTAAATTTAGTTAACAAGAAGAACTGAAGGAACAAAAAGAATCAAGAGGAACAAATGGTGGACAATCAGCCTATTAAGCTGACAACATACCTCGGGAAAGGTAAGTTTGGTTAAGATCTAGCAAGGCTCAACATCTGACTGTGAATAACAGTCCCTTTCAGAAGGTCAATCTTAGCAGTAGGGATAGTCTGCTTTCCTTATGTGTTATATTTCTTTCTGTAAATGCAATGTTTTTCTGATATATGTGTTTCCTTTTCATCCTTCTAAGTCTTGAAGCATGATTGGATAATTCCTTCAAGGTTGCAGTCTGCAGCATGACAGGACGTCTTGGGAACTGGCTGACCCTCCTGTCAGTGCCACGATACAGGGCATAACTGATAAGGTTAAAGCTCATTGATGATACATTTAGCTTTGGGCCTGAAAATGTCAGGGTAGTTAGTATTCAACAATGGCAGATTTTCCCTAATGAATCTGGAAGAACCCTGTGATGGATGCTCATGAAAGAAACAGCAGGAAGAATTGGGAGAGGTTGCATGACAAGATGAGACCTTCACAGAGTTTATGATTTGAACCATGAAGCTTCCTTAATTTTGCATTTTGGGGTTCAACTTGTGTTTATCATCATTTAGAATCAACATTTTACTCCTTTTGTGCCAAGCCTTATGCTGGGGCACTACAGCATAGGGAAGTAGAAACACAGTCCCTGTCTTCATGGGGCTTGTACTCTATGAAAACACACCCTGTTGTTGACTTTAACTCTTCCAAGATAACTTTAAATTTTTTTGAGGTAATTATCCCAGTGAAGTAATCGTGGTGATCCCTCTTGTATTTCCTTTCTTCTATAAGACATAGATATTCAAACATTTCATTTTGTCTTCAAGGAATAGTTGGAGGTAGAAAATTTAGAGGGGTACAGTGAGGTGCTATTTATAAAAGGATAAATGCTAAAGGCAATGCAATGTGTATGTATCTATGTATGTATTATGTATGTATATATGTATAAATATTTTGGTTTTTTGAGACAGGATTTCTCTGTAGCTTTGGATGTGTTCCTGGAACTCACTTAGTAGACCAGGCTGACCTCAAACTCACAAAGATCTTTCTGTCTCTGCCTCCTTAGTGTTGGGATTAAAGGCTTGCACTATCACTAGCTTTAAAAGGGATAAATAGCCTCTTTTCCCACTTGCTTCAGGGATATTGATATTGGCTCAATATGCATGGGCCCTGTAATGATGTTGATTGTAAGGTGAGTTTTCTGGCCCAGTGGGCCCCAAATGAACATGCAGACGTTATATTAATTATAAATCTGGTGGCCAGTGATGAGCATTTCTTATTGGCTAGCTCTGTCTTAAATGTTAACTCATTTCTATCATTCTAAGTATTTCCATGTGGTCTTGGCTTACCAAGAATTCTGGACCTGTAGCTTCTTTGCCTGCTACATCTCCACAGAGAAAAGAGCAATTTCCTGTTTGTTCCTGCTAATATTCTGATTCTGCCCAGCTGCATCACTTCCTGGGATCACATGATGACTCCTCTCTGCCTACACTTCCCAGAATCCTCCTTATCTCCTAGTCCTACCTATCATCCTGCCTGGCCAATCAGTGCTTTATTCATCAACCAATAAGACAAATTATACACACACACACACACACACACACACACACACATATATGAACATTCCCCATCAATTGATGGGTCTTGAGGTCATTATTCAAGTATTATTCACCTACTGTGTTAAACACAAGATGTCAATGGCCTGAGTATAAGGAAGAAGAAAACCATACCTTTCCTTTGTTCAGAATTCTTAAACCCAAACTCATCGCTTGGTAAGTATAAAAGAAAAATACAATGCTGATAGAAAAATTCAAGTCATAGAAGTGGTGTTGAGAGTGCTATTAATGTAAATAAAACATATATATTACTGTATGTTGTGTATGGATCACACACACACACACACACATACATGTACACTCACACAATTTCGTGCATGGAAAATGCAGTGTAGTTTTCAGTTAAGGGGTGGGAAAAATGGTGATACAAAGGAAAAGAAAATTCTGTTTCATAAGTATTCATGTTTCATTTCTTAAGAGAAAATGCAATACCAGTGAGGAATATTTCACATGTGTTTGTTTTCTTATATTAGTGAGGGTGCAGATAGTCATCACATTATTCTCTTTACAAATTTTATTTTTCAAAAGTTCTATATACAGAAAACACAAAAACATTTTAATGTACTTATTAAATCTATCCTCTATCACTTACCTGTCATCCTTCTATCTGTCATCTATCTATCATGTATCCATCATCTATTTATCGTTGTACAAAGACTCTTCTCTCATACAACACAACTTGACCACATCTTTCCTCCCTTCCATTCTTCTTAGTTCTCCCCCAGCCCCTCTCTTCCCTTGATCCACTTCCCCTCCAGTTCCTCTTCAGAAAAGAGCAGGCCTCTAAGAGATGATATCCAAACAACACAAAACAAGACACAATAAAGCAAGGCAAAAGACCTTATATAGAGGCTGAACAAAGGCAACCCAATATGAGGAAAAGAATCCCAATACATACATATTAAATCTTTTCTCAAGTCAGTAATCTTTCATTTCTCTTCATTTCCATTAATGGTTCCTGTGATAAAAGTATCAAGCTGTATGACCCTGAGAATACTTGGCTCTATTTAACATGTCAAAATTTTGTCAGCCTCAGTTGCAGGATGCCTGGTTATTAAATGCTGGTTTTGAATGCTGACTACACTGTTTGCACTATTCATGTTGACTAATGATCTCTTCAGTATTGATTTTGCATCTGTGTGTGTATACATATATATTTACACACACACACACACACACACACACACATCATTACATAGGATTTTTAACAGGGCTCAAAATCATTTTGCAATGTTAGAATTTTAAGCTGTACTTAAGCTGTATTTAAGAGGTACTAGAACATTCTTTCCTTGGATGGCATTCTAGCTGCAGACCAAATGTGAGATAAGTTGGAAGCTGCACACTTGAATATACAGCATGTCAGCTCTGAGAATTTTAACAGAGTTGGTCATTTCAGGTTGCTTTTGAGTATTATTACTCTCAGACTAAGGAGTACACATTTTTGTTTTTCCCCCATTTGATTTGAAATTACATTTTAAGTCATTTCTCTTATTTTTCAGCTTTCGCTAAATATGAGCAACACACACATTTCTTTGTTGTTTATCTATTTCTTGTGTCTCTCCAAATGGCTTTAAATACACAAAGAAGCAAAGTATATAATATGTACTTAATGATTACTCTCTATTCCCAGGACTGCTCTGTGGAACCTGCTGATATGAACATGGGAGTACTAGTAAGGAAAAGATGTGGTAATATCCTTGCCCACTCCCACCCCCAGGCCTGTTTTTAGAAAATAACCTACACACTCTTTATCTGAAAGTCATTTCTATATATTAGAATTGCTTGATTTCAGCAGCGCAGTCACATTGAACCTGATAATTCTATATTGTAGCTACTGTTCTTTGTGTTGTAGGAAGTGTCAGCGTCTATAACTTCTGCTGTTAGAAGGCTGTAATATCTACACAATTTTCACAACAAAAAATTCTGCAGGAGCTTCTGTCATAAAGTGATGTTGAAGGTATTTTTGACATCTGTTAGGATAACTGTGTATTTTCTGTTCATAGGTTGATTGATGTGCTGATTGTTATTTATTGTTTTGTGGACACTGAACCAACTTGACATCCTTTCATTGGAAACATGTCTTAAATGATTTATGTTCTCCTTAGAGGGCTCATGAATTTTATTGAGAACAATTCTCAATTTTACAGAGAATTTTTGCATCTACATTCATGAGAAAAATTAATCTAGAGTTTGCTTTTATTGTTGTGTCCTTATCCAGTTTTGGTATTATGTTAACACTGGTTTCATACAATGAGTGTGACAATAATGACAATATTCCTGAAGGTGGGTTAAATGAAGTTCATGAATACCCAAATAAAGATTTAGTAAATTAGTAGATACTTATTTGGGGAACACTTACACAATGATGGTAAATACCACCACGGTCTTTTGCCCCTGGAGGCTCAGTGTCTGCCCTGCAGGATGCAACACCATAACCCAAGAGAGATTGATTAAGCCCCTCTTCTTCCTTATAAGAGGTTACATCTACACACTGAAGTCACATCCTAAGGCCATTGCCTCAAGTTTATTGGCTAAGACGCCACTATATAGTCCATCTCTTCTCTCCTACTTTATGAAACAGTTTAACAAACTCCTATGAAATGGTTTAGTAGAATTCAGAACTGAGTTTATCAACTCCTGAGCTTTTCTTCATTGAGAGGCTTTATTATGACTTCAATGTTATTGTTAGAAAACTGCTTAAGTTGTTTATATGTCTTGGTTTAATTTTGGTATGTCTTATGTGTCTAGAAATTTATAATTTCTTCTAAATTTTCCAGCTTTTTTAAATGTACTTTTCTTTAATGGTTATCTGAACTTCATTGGAATCTACAGTAACCTCATTTTAATGCTAATTTTACTACTTTTAGGTATTCTTTTAGCTGGTTTAGCTTAGCCTTAATTAGTTTTTCAAAGATCAACAAATTTTTATTGATTTCATGTATTTTTCTTTTAGTTTTCATTTTAATTGTTGTCTCAGTGTCCATTATTTCTTAGTGTTGACCTCTTTGGGGTTTGTATTTCTAAGACCTTGAAGTGTATCATTAAGGTACTTATTTGAAAATTTTCTTTTAAAAAATGTAAGCATTCATATCTAAACTATCCTCTTTAACTCTTCTGGCTGTATCTCAAAGGTTCTGATAAATTCTGCTCTTATATTTATTTAACTCTATGAATTTTTCAGATTTCTCTCTCATTTTCAGTGACACACTGACTATTTAAGAATACATTGCTCATGTAGGAATTAATGAAAAAAGAGGTCATGAATTTGAAAGAAAACAAGGATTGATATGTGAGTGGGCTTGAAGGGAGGAAAGGGAAAAGAAATATAATTACAATATCAAAAAAGACAGAAATAAGTAAAGTAAAAAACAAAAGAACACATGGATCTGTATACATGTACTTGTTTAGTTTCTGTAAATTATGTACCTATTAACCAAACAGAAGAGACATTGTTCATCCAAGTAGACATTACCAGAAAAGGACAGCTCTATGACATATTATATCAAGATGTCACAAATAGTAAGCAAAGTAACAATATTTAAAGCTGTAAGGGGAGAATGCTACCTCACTGCTATGTAAATTATTTTACTTTTGTCTTAATCTCTTTATTGTTGAGTTTAATCCATTTACATTTAATGTGACTCCCCACACTAGGGTGACTAAGCTTGTATTGGACATGTACTTAATGTCCTCCAGTGTTACCTTCAATTTGTTGACTTCTCTTCTTTGAATGAGGGAATAAAGGGACTTCATTTGATCACATTTAGCTCTGAAATCTGTGGGCTAATCCTGAGTCATAGATAGGGACACATTGGATTGATTCTACCTCTGACTCTGTGGGAGGAATCATTGTCTCACCAAAGCCTATTCCTGAACTTGAGGCTTGAGACTTGTGAGGGCTGTGGGCTTATCTGGAAGGTAGGACGGCCTGTTCTGGCTTACTTTTCTAAGCAGTTTCTGTGCCAGTTGCCTCAGGTAAGGGAAACCATTCCTTTCATGGCTTAGCACTGTGACACCTGTCCTCACTTCTCTCTGCACTCTCACTTCTGTGTGGATTTCAGTAGCTGGGCTTTTTAAAGTAGCTGCCAGCCCCCAAATAATGACACAGAAACTTACTATTAATTATGGAAGCTTGGCCCCTAGCTTAGGCTTGTTCCCAATTAGCTCTTATAATTTAAATTAACCTGTTTCTATTAATGTACATTCTGCTATATGTCTCTTTAACTTTCCTCCATAGTGTCTGACTGACTTGCTCCACATCTGGCTGGCTTCTCTCATGCACCTAGATTCATCTCCAGTTCCTCTCTTCCCACTGAAAGCCCTGCCTATTCTCTCCTGCCTAACTATTGCCCATTCAGCTCTTTATTAAACCAAATAGAAGAGGCCTTTCTCATAGTATGATCAATCCCTCAAAAGATTTCTGAACCTCTTTCTCTTTTTTCTTTGCAGTAGTATCTTTCAACCTATCCTGACTCTCCTTCACTTTGTCACACAGTGACAGCTTTCATGCTACCACTTTGTGTGGAAGTCAAGAATAGCTCCACTGAAGATCTAAGAGCCTTGGATCAGCGTAAAGTTGCATTCTTACCTAGTATACCAAGGCCTATGTTCCTGTGCTGGCTCTGCCAGCAAAAGTCTATTGGACTCTGAATAATTTACTCTTAAACTCCCCAAGTTAATTTTTGTGTATGCAAATTGTCATAGTTATACTTTACACATTCTTGATTTATATTTCTACATTGTACGTTTGGAGGTACACGTTAGATCAATGGTTCCATTTCATATAATTTATTATAGCAAAATGCTCACACATGTATTCTAAATTTCTATGCATTTATGCTCACTGTAGTGTTGCATGCAAGGACATATGCTTGGAAATAACTCTAGTCCTAATCTTTAAGTGGCTAAAGAAACAAAATTTAGCACATCTATGCTATATAATGTCATTGGGCTTCTCTAAAGTACATGGGTTTTAAATACATGTTTATATCCATGGGTAAAAGCTATTCCCAGCCTTGAGAGAAACCTTCTTTTCAGTGGACATCAGTGAATACAGATACTCCACTTTTAGTTCACTGGCTCAATGATGTTTTCAGAGTGCCATATTCTTTCCATCTTTGGAGTCTGTCATGCTCCATGTTGGCTTCTCCTTTAGCCTTATGGCAAGGAGGATGTAGCAGGACTAGATGTCAGAGAACACAAAATATCCAAAGGAATTAGAGGAGAAAACTTTTCCTGTGGTTTTGGTCTTACAAATGACTTATGCTACTTGTTTCACATCTTAATGCCCAGATGTGGTCACAGAGCCCATCAGTGTTATAATTACTGAATCCCTGCAGATTAGCTTGAGGCTTGGACAGCATCTATGAAGTAGATTAGCTTCCTGTGTGTGTGGGGGGGGGGGCGGGCAAATAGACAAATGGCGAATACAGTATGTGTATTCTATAAGGAAATAAAGTGATGGATTGGCTTGTGAGCAGACAGCTCACAATGTCACCTCTAAGAGCATCCTTACATGCTCTCAAATATCTCAGTGATCTTCTGCTCAAGGACAGCCCACCATGATTAACTTCCCAGTAAGTTGAGTTAGTTATGGCTCATAAACACCCTGAGTATGGAGACAGACATTTGTTCATGGGTTTATTAATTATTTATGCCTTGTCTTCTTTCCGAAAGGGCTCGAGATGACTTACAACAAAGATGTGAACAACAGAAATCTTAAAAACCATAGTCATCTAGCTGATATTGGATGATTAAATGGTAGCAATAAAATTCTTCCTTTTACTTTTCACATGCCTAGATAGGTGCTTTGCACATTATCAGTGTTTATGAATAAATATTTAATTTAATAAATGGCTATGCCTGCTCTTGGCAGAGAGCATAAACTTTCTGAAATGCTGACAGGACCTCTTTGTAATTAGCAGCCAGTGCTTCCTGGAGAAAGGCTTCAGAGCAGCTCATTAGGCTAAGGTTGAGCAGAGTTTTCATGCTAAGGGCAAACAATGCAGATGACGATCGACCTTGCTATTGGCATCCACAGATGGATGAGCTGTGTCCTTACTCTGATCTTCCCAGTGAGACACCCTCAGTAGTATCATCTAGACAGCAGTATCTAAAACATTCTCTATCAGGAATAAGTGTTAATATATATCTTGCTTTATCCCTGTTACCAATATTTCCAGGAGCCTCTGTGAGAATCTTCATTTTAGCTCATCCTAATGGAGGTAAGTAGAGGCACCCAGATTTCCCCTCTGTATTCTCTACCCCAACCCTGCCATCCAGGAAAGAATAAATATATTTACTTAAAATGTAAATAAATGAAATTTATGGATGTGTTCTTTGCTATTTTTAGATTCTAAGAACAGGGGAAACTTCCAGTCATAGACAGGGCTCTCTTGCCCTGTCTAGACATTGTGAGATCCACTTCTGGTGATGGAAAACTAGGCAATTAAGGCCAATATATCCACAGGAATAATGTAAAAAAAAAAAAGCTATCATATATGGAAAGCATCTCTTCTGAGGCTTAAGTAAATAAAGACAGTGACTAGAGATCCAAGACAAGGAAGCCCAAAGGGGTGGGGCTGGCTGGCCCTTGGAGCTGTTTCTCCTTCCACAGTTCTTCCGTTTCTACAGGGGAAACTTCACAGTCTCAGAAGACAAGCAAAGCTTTGAGGATCTCAGGGTTGGTGAGGTAAGTATTTGAGGTAAAGGTTTACCACAAATGGGGATCTGCCCAACTCCTGCCTTTGTGCTATTATCTTAAGGTTATTTCTAGGAGTAATGGTAGATGGGAAATTGTTTAGTGTTGCAGGTCAAACTTAAAACCATATACAAATTAGGCAAGGGTTCTACAACTGACTGACATGAGTATACAGCCTTTCCAACCATTCTCTGTTTTGTTTTTACAGGATCTTACTCTTTTACCATGTAGCACTTTGAACTCACTTTGTATCCCAAGCTGGCCTTGAACTTCCTGTCTCTGAAATTATAGGCCTGAATCAATACTCTAGATATTAGAAATAGATTCTGTTTCATGTCAAACCTTGGTTAAAAAGCCATTGGAAATGCATCTTACAGTCTTTATCCAGAAGCAAATTTAAAACTCTTTTAGAAAGAATACTTCTAATGGAAAAGCCTTACATTTTGTTTATATTTTCTGTGTAACTATGCAGAAATGTCTACGGACCAGGAGAAGCAAAGGGCCAAACAACTAGACCCATGGAGGATTCAGATAATGGAGTTAACAAACATGGATGTCAAAATCCTTATAAAATGTTCAAGATGGGCTGGTGTGGTGGAACATGCCTCATATCCCTACACTCAGGAGGCAGAGACAGGCAGACATCCTTGAGTTCCAGGCCAGCCATGGTAAGAATTTACCTCAAAAAGTAAAACTAAATTTAAAAATGTTCAAGGAAAGAAAAGGCAAGGATAAGAAATTGTGATGGAAATAATATTTAACAGGTAGCTGGAATTTTCTCAGTGACAAAGCTTTCAAGCCAGATACTCACTCTATGCAGCAGTTGTACAAACACTGACAATAATAAGGGGAAGCAGACAAAAATAAGAGAAGGGAGGAAGTAGAAGAAAAATAGAAATCAAAGTGTAATATGGTAGCTTAAAATCAAATACACAAGTAAGTTCACTTGACATCAATATGGTGAAATATTCCAACTGGGGATAAAATTCAAACCAAATGGAAAATAAGTTAGGATTTCCAGGGTTCAAACATTATAAAGGATGCTTGGAGTTCCACAGTATAGGGATACTTCATCTATCTGGTAGATCAGTCATCGAGGGAGGAGGTGATATAGACCAGTCACTGAGAGGGGAGCTGGCATAGACCAGTCATTAAGGGGGGAGCTGGCATAGGCCAGTCATTGAGGGGGAAACTGATGTAGACCAGTAATTGGGGGAGGAGCTGATGTAGATCAATCATTGAGGGAGGAGCTTTCATAGACCAGTCATTGAGGGGGGAGCTAGCATAGGCCAGTCACTAAGTGGGGAGCCAAAGTATTAGGATATTGTGTAAACCCTGACCAGACAATTTTGTGCTAGTTTATGTTAATAAGTTTGAACAGCTGAATAAAGCTTTCTAGTGAAATACAGTGTTTTTATGTTTTAAGGTATTTTATGTCTCACATTATAGTGTGATATGTAAGAATGAAAGAATATGCATCCCTTTAAATGATGGGATAAACACTGAATTTCAAGGCAAACTTGGAATTATCTAGGAGAGTTGCCTATATTTTCTCAAGTTGTTAGAAATGGTGAACTGTTTGGACTCTGTCAAGTGATGTCTTGTCCTGGAAAAGCAGAGGAAGTCTTATAAAAACAAAGAAAACCATCTCCATAAGTGGGTCTCAGGTAAAAGTGAACTAATATAATACTCAGATCTACTTAGAGGTGCACAAAAGGTTACACAATGTCTCCAGAAGTCTGTCTCAGACTTTAAAATGTGCATGTTCTGAAGCCCTGCCACCAAGGGAATGCAGGTATTGAAGGATAAAGGAAACAGTTTGAATAACTCTATGATTGCTTTTAAAACTAGTCATTAGGATGGAATTCAGCTAAGTAGTCTTTACTCTGATAACATCTGCAATATAGTTCAATATATTTAATGCATTTAATCACTCTAACAATGGTCATGGTGTTATTATTCTCATGATTATTTTTATCCTAACAGGACAGTGACTTCCTCTCTGCACATGACGCCTGCTCTGTGTGCTTAGGGCCAAAGGGCACCGGACAAAAGACAGTTTTGCGTTTAACAGCACCTCCTCTGCCTTCAATTCCAGCTCACCTGCACTTCAGTTTTAATTAAACTGGGTTTTCATGTCAGGGGTTGCTCCATCTAGTTTATGAAAACAATAAGGTTAGTTCATTTGGGACTCCTTTCAAACAGTGACTGTAGTCTTAGGATTTAAGACTGTTCAGAATAGAAGGAAAAAAAAAAAAAACCACATTCTGTATCCATAGGTATCATGAGGTGATACTGTGGCGTCTCCCTGTACCTCTAATATTTTCCAGAGTCAAATTCTCTGATAAACCTTTTGGAATTAAACTGGAAAGTTGAGATTCTGGAAGACTAGTCTTGGGGCACTGTATTAATTTTTCCATTGCATTAAGCCCTGTCTTGTTTTTAAGGTATCAATGAACCACTGAAGAATACATTCAGGGCATCTCATGTAAAAGAACAGATAATTTTACTAATTAAAAAAAATCCCACTTTCTTCTCCCACACATCATTTACATACAGATTTGGGAATGAAATATCAAAATCATATTAGTTGGGTTTCCTCACAGTAGAGGATGCTGTTTGGTAGAAATGGTGCTTGAGAGATGATTCTTTCCTTTACATGACAAATATTATATCTATTACTATTTTGGCCAAGGATCAGATGATGGATGGAAAGTGTAAGCTGTATGGCTAGGCATTTTTATATGCTAGGCACACGGTGAGATTCAGTGAAGAGAATAGGAAATTATTTTTGATAAGTGAGTACAAAGTAGTTATTCTGTGATTTCTCACTGAGTCCATTGCAATTTCCTGTTTGTTTGTTTGTTTCCTACCCTAGACACCCACCTGACATTTAAAATTTGAAGTTTTTTTTGTTTTTTTGTTTGTTTTTCATTTAAGATAAATGAAAATCAGCATTTTTTTTTTAATCCAACACAACTGTTGACGAGAATGAAAACAAATCACACTGGATACAATTCTGGTCTCAGCAGACATGTCCTGGTTGGTTCTACTAGGCTTGAGAGTGTGTCCACTGACATTCCAAGGTAAGGACTAGGTAGAATTAACATAACTTTATACAATGCTTCTCAATTTTGGTAGCTACCAACCATGTTCCTCTGATCTTCATTATCATCTGAAAACTAGACCTTCATTTCCCTCGAGAATATGTGACCTATCAAAAACCCAATAAGATTCAATACACATTTAATAATCATAAATTAGCTAGACACAGTAAGCCATTTGTGGGGTTTCTATCTTCCAAATAAACATACATATAGATGAGTAAGTACAGCATAAATACCACTAGCATTGACCTTCTCTTTCTTTGAACCATTGAGCTCTCCACAAAGGAAAACAAAACAGAGAGAGGTGTGTTTTTGTAGTGATTGTTTAACAACAGGAATCCCTCTTTTTCTATTCTGTGATTTTCCAGTGAGAAAAGAATGACATTCTCAACCTGGCTCTGCCTTGCAAGCAAAAAAAAGGAAATAATTCCAGCTTTTTCCATTAGGGTATTTTTGCCACATCAACTCTTTTACTAGATTAGCCAGGGGCTGCCAGAGTAGGCCTCTATCAGAAACTAAACTACCACACTACTACAGCAAGAAACATTTTCTTTTCAAGATACACACAGGCATGCGTGCACACACACACACACATACATTAAGACCTTAGAAATAAGGATAGTTTAAACGTGTATTCTAATTGAGGACAGAGATTTAGGTTGTTATTTTTGAACATCTAAAGGTTTTATTCAGAAAAAAAATAAAACCTCAAAAATTGAAAAATCAAAGGCCATTGCAGCAGTTGGCAATAGAATGGTGTTTAGCATCTCCTACGTGTTGCTACACAAGACAGCAAATGCGATGAGAAATTCTGCTTCAACCATATAATTGAAATTGCCCAACAATGTATAATTTCCCCTTTGATCACAGCATCCACGGATGGCTGCTCCAGCTCTCACAGAAGAATTCAGCTTCTTTTACAGTGAGGAGGGTCATATCTCCACACTTCCTTGGAGGATGGATTCATTGATCTCCTTCTCCTCTGTCAAGCTATAAGTGACACAAAAGCAGATGGCATATTTTGGCTGATCACTGAATCATAGTGTTCTAACACATAGCAGGACTTCAATAAATATCTGTTTAATGAAGGAACTTTTAACCCTCAGGAACAGCATTGATTATATTCCAAAAATAAAATAAAATAAAATAAAATATCATGGTGGGTAGAGTCGGTGGGAGTGAATGGTAAGGAATTTGGGGATGAGATTTTCTGAGTTATTCAAATTCCAAGAAGCAGTATGCCTATAAATTTATGAGATGAGATGTAGTTGCCAGCCACCACAGATGCTGTCAGGTAACATGACCACCGCCACCACCAGCATTATTATCCCAGGTTATTTCTTTTCTTTTCTTCTCTTTCCTTTCCTTTTCTTTTTTTTTTCTTCCTTTTTGTCACTTGTTTGTTCTTCATTCTTTTTTTAAAAAATATTTATTATTTCATTTTTTTCTTATTTTACATATTGATCCCAGTTCCCTCTCTCTTCCCATCCTACCATGCCCCCCTAACATCTTCATTCAACCCCATCCACTCTCCAGGGAGGGTGAGGCCTTCAAAGTCTTTTGGGATAAGGCCTAGGCCATCCTCCATGTCTCTAGGTTAAGGGAGTAATTCATGGGGAATGGGCTCCCAAAGTCTGTTTGTGCACTAGGGCTACATCCTGGTTCCATTGTCAGAGGCCCCATAGACTGCCCAGGCCTCCTAACTAACACCTATATTCAGGAGGTCAGGGTCAGTCCTATGATGGTTTCCCAGCTATCAGTCTGGTGTTCATGAGCTCCCCCCTTGTTCAGGTCAGCAGTTTCTATGGGTTTTCTAGCCTGGTCTTGACCCCTTTGCTCATCACTTCTCCCTCTCTGAAATTGGATTCCAGGAGCTTGGCTCAGTGTTTAGCTGTGGATGTCTGCTTCTGCTTCCATCAACTACCAGATGAGAGCTCTAGGATGGCATATAAGGTAGTCATCAATCTCATTATCAGGGAAGGGCATTTAAGGTAGCCTCTCCCCTATTGCTTAGATTGTTAGTTGGGGTCATTTTCGTAGGTCTCTGGACATTTCCCTAGTGCCAGATTTCTCTTTAAACCTATAATGGCTCCCTCTATTATGGTTTCTCTTTTCTTGTTCTCCTCTATTCTTCCCCCACTCTTCCTGATCCCTCATGTTCCCTCTCCCCTCCTCTTCTCCCCTTCTCTTTCTGCTAACTCTCCCCTCTCCCAGGCTCCCAATTTGCTCAGGAGATCTTGTCCCTTTCCTCTTCTCTAGGGGACCATGTATGTCTCTCTTAGAGTCCTCCTTGTTTCTTAGCTTAACTGGCGGTGTGGATTGTAGGCTGATGATCCTTTGCTCTAAGTTTAAAATCCATATATGAGTGAGTACATACCATGCTTGTCCTTTAGTGACTGGTTGTTACCTCACTCAGGATGGTTTCTTCTAGTTCCATCCTTTGCCTTTGAATTTCAAGATTCCGTTGTTTTTTGTTTTGTTTTTCAGCTGATAGTACTCTATTGTATGATGTACCACATTTTCTTTATCCATTCTTCAGTTGAGGGTCATCTATGTTGTTTTCAGGTTCTGGCTATTACAAATAATGGTACTATGAACATAGTTGGACAGATGTCTTTGATGCATGAATGAATATTCACCCCTTGGGTATATGCCTCAGTATGTAATTGCTGGATCTTGTGGTAGGCATGTTCTCATTTTCTTGAGGAACTGCCATACTGACTTCCAAAGTGGCTGTACACGTTTGCACTCCCACCAGCCATGGAGGAGTGTTCCACTTTCTCCACATCCTTTCCAGCATACACGGTCATTGGTGTTTTTGATTTTAGCATTCTGACAGAAGCAAGATGGTATCTCAGAGATGTTTTAATTTGCATTTCTCTGATGACTAAGGATGTTGAGCACTTTCTTAAGTGTCTTTCAGCCACTTTAGATTCCTCTATTGAGGGAATTCTCTATTAGTTCTGCACCTTACTTTTTAATTGGATTATGTGGTGTTTTGGTGACTAGCTTCTTGAGTTCTTTGTATATTTTGGAGATCAGTTCTCTGTCAGATGTGGGGTTGGTTAAGATCTTTTCTCATTCTATGGGCTGCCAAGGCTATTTCTGTGTTGGGTGCTTTCTAGGTATTATCCCTTATCTCTGAGAACTATTTCAGGTGCATCATACAACTCCTGTGTTATAGCTGTAGAGATGAGGTAGCAATATGAGAAATTGAGTTCAATGCTACTCTAATTACACTCCCTCTCCTCCCCAAGACTGGCTCAACAATCCCATTTTTTTTCTTCAGAAAAAACTTTGCTGCAAAGGCAATTTTAAAAATCATGGCACCCTGGTTGACTGTCCTTATGATTTGAATGGACCCCCATTGGTGGCCATTGTATGGATTCATATTGCTATGTGTTCTCACTTGCGTCTATGTGTGTGCATGTGTGTTTGTGTGGGGGTGTAGTTTGCATCACTGTGCCCAGACCTTAGAGTTTTACTAAAGTCAGTCTGAATGGCTGCACACACTGGTTTTTCAGTGCTTACCAGCTCAACTGACTTAGCTTAGAAACAGTGGCAGTTTTAGTTCCTTCAGCGTTAATAATTCAGTGTGTATGTTAACTGGCTGGAAACAGTTCCTAGTGGCTTAGCTCTTAGATGGCTTTATTCACATTATCAGCACATTTTCTCATTTTGATAGCATTGGCTTGATGGACCTGCCATTTTTGGAAGGCTTTTAATTCTAATATGTCTAGTTCCTTCTCCTAGGGCAGTGTTTCTCAACCTTCCTAATGCTGTGACCCTTTAATACAGTTCCTCGTGTTGTGGTGACCCCCACAACCATAAAATTATTTTTGTCACTACTTTATAACTATAATTTTGTTTCTGTTAAGAATCATAATGCAAACATTTTCAGAGATAAAGTTTATCAAAGGAGTCATGACCCACAGGTTGAGAACCCTGCCCTGGTGCTTCTAGTATGCTTTTATGTCTAAGTACGGACACTTTAAGAGCCTGTTGGAAAGAATTCAGGAAAAGAGATCGTGAAAAATCCTTTTGCTATTTTCAGACATGGGAAATTTTCTATTTTTAGATCCATGTGTCTAAGGGAAAAATGAAGATGGCCAAATGCTGGTGCTTTGAGTCTCCATTGGTAAGAGATGTAAGTTGTTTTTTCTCAGTGTTACATTGTAACATCTCAGGGTAACTGTATTTTATGTCCTAGATAAATATTTGTTGGGTGAGTGGATAGGAATTTCAAATGTGACTTGATTTCATGCATGCTGACAACTTAACACAAACCTTCTGTGGATTGGTAGAAGTAATTCTGCAAACCTAACCCAGCACAGGGATTTGCATTTGTTTCCAGCTACATCCATTCCTATTTCTTCTGTCGATTCACCTCCACTGATTTTCACGTGTGAATCACACCAGGCCTTCCATTGATCTCTGTTGCTTTACTAACTCACTTCCTCTTTCTTTATTCCCCTATAATTTATCCATTTCAACTCAATCTGAACAGCATGCAAACGGGCCTAAGTGTATGTACTGAGAAGCTAGAGAGTGCTGTCCCTTAAATATGGTATGGAGAGCAACATCAGCAAGGCAAGAAGATGCACAATCAAGATGCCATTTGGGGATGGTTTTAGTGAAGGGTTGGGAGCTGCCACTGCTGTCTGTGTGAGAGGGGTGACATGAATGTCAGGTCAGAGAAACCGGTCAAGCCTGTTTTTCCCACTAGAAGAGATTCTATTTGATAACACACACAGGAAACACATGCAGTAAACCATGGAAAAAGAGAAAAAATAAAATGAAAGGTTACTTTAACATACAAACTAAGAATAAATCTGAATTCAAAATCATCCTCTTTTACTATTGCAGTTTATGTTGAAGTACAGTCCTTCTATGTGAATGTTTGTGTGTATTACCTCATCTCATAACCATGATATTTTATGGTATAGGATTATCATGTTTTATTTTCATTGACAATGAAATAAAGCTTATAACAACTAGTGGCTGTTGATACCTACCCAAAGCATATTCTGTATCACCTGCTCAACTAGGGTAGATTGGTCCTTTTAACCATCATTGAGGATGATACACTTATATATGTTTTTAATTGTGCTGCATCCAATATTGCCCTTGTGTTTAACTTAATAACAAAAATTTGGGCAAAGAAGAACTTAGAGAACTTTACTAGCTATTACTCTAAATAAGAGGAAAATAACAAGGGAGCAAAGGGCAACTGCTTTGAATTTAAACAGGTATATTAAATTATCTTGACTAGTGCTTATCACATAATAAATAAATCCATCACTACACACTGCAAAAAACAAACTCCCAAGCTACCATAAGTATGTTTTCTTATGATCAGGCTCTTGAGAGAAAAGACAGAATATGGAATAGAGAAGGTAACTGTAGTAGTGAAAGAAGGAAGGAAGAAAAGACAAACCAAGAGAAAGTGTACTTGGAGAATGAGTACTCAAAGGATACTCCTCCCAATGAGGAGTTGGGAAGAGATGTGCACTAAAGTCCCAAGCTCTCTCCCTACCTTTATTTTGACCTTGTACATTCAGGAGGAAATGTGAAGATTGTGAAGTGGGAGAATGAATGGCACTGGAAGAAAGAATCATGACTTTTAACTTTGGCAAGTGCAATCCTAAAGGAATCCCATTTTTCAAATACACTGGGGGCTGAAAGGAATTCTCTAAGACTTTTAAATGCTATTGAGTTTCCGAGACTAGTGCTTAAGATGGTTGTGGAAATAATTACCATAGTTAGCCACCTTCCTTGTTTATATGATGTCACATTGAAATATCCAAGTCAAATGCTAGTCATAGAAAGGGGTGGTTTTTCTACCAGTGTGAGGTACAGGACTCAGTGTCTTCAGTAATACATAGTATGAAGTACTAAGTCAGCTGAAGACTTGCTATCCATAAAATGTTCTAGCTAATGAAGGCTTCCAGATGAACTGACAATTTTTGAACCATGATTCTACAATTAAACTTAATTCAATTTTTCTTTGTTAAAAACACTTGAGGGTCATGAAATTTATGCTTGGTTTCATCTGTATCACAATGAATTCACGTTGTACCAGCAGACTAGAGATTAAAGGATAATGGAGAACTCAAATTAAGAGAATGCCCATGAGCCACTATTTACTCACCAAGGGTAGCTTGTCCACTGTGGGAATACTGCTGCTGGCTCAAGATGAGAATCTTCTAGAAGGTATGAGCATAAAAAGTAATCTTGTTTAATATGTATAATTATTGAAATGGTACCACCTGAGCTACAGAAGCACCCATGCCCCTGTGGCTTTTTAGATACATCTTTTGAATTTGGTGAGTTAATTTCCCATATTTGGGGATTAATTGCTTTAAAGATTTAGCTCATTATTGGTGTGTGTGTGTATGTGTGTGTGTGTGTATGTGTGTATGTGTGTGTGTTTGCACCCACATGTGTGTGCATTTGTTTGAGATGCACAAATACATGTAGGTGCTCTGAGGCCAAGAAAGGGTGTTGAATCCCCTGGAGCTGGAGTTGTAGATGGCTGTGAGCTGTTCCACGTGGGTGCTGACACTGAAAGCTGGGGTCCTCTAAAAGAGCACCAAGCACTCTTAATTGCTGAGCCATCTCTTCCTTCACAGATTGCTTACCTTAAAAGAGATGTTAAAAACAAAGCGACTAAAGTAGAAAAATTTTCCCATTTATAGTACAGAAGAAGGGAACAATAGGGCAGAAAGGAATCATAGTAAGTAGGCCAGATATGTTCTATACATCAAGGAAGGTAAAACTCCATGAAAAGAGCTTGCTAGGGCAGACACTTCATGATTATTAAATGAGTGGATGAACATACAGCCAAACGCATTAAATGACACAAGCTACTTTAGGAGGAAATACAGAATCAGCTCGCTCCTGGCTCTTCCAGAATCCATTTGCATTTATTTGTTGACTTTATTTCATGTTTTGTTTCTTTGGTGTTTTTAAACCTTCCAACTTTTGCACAATTTTTTTTTACCTTCCTGTTTTTGTTCATTTTAAAATAAAATAAAACATATATAAGAGGATTTTAAAGCAATTCTAAATAATAAATAAGTAGGTTTTTAAAAAAGAAAGAAAAGCATTTATAATTCTCATCTTGTCACACTTCTTTCCCAGGGGTTTTTTTTTTTTTTTTTTTCTGAAAAGCTCAGAGTAATAGATTGTCATAAAGAATATATCATAAATGCTTCTTGAGAGAAGACATCATATAAGAAAATAAGGGGTTTTCTTTCACAAAACATTTTTAATTTCTATTCTAATGGGTAGTGTAATATAATTTTATGTGTTCTCATTTAATACTGCATTAAGAAATGAGTATATCTGGTGAGATAGCTCATTGCAGGAGATAGCTTATGCATAAGCATGGGGGTCTGAGTTAGACCCCCAGGGCCTACATGAAAGGCTGTGGATAGTGGCATGCACCAACAGAGAAGGAACAATTCCCCCCCCCCCGCCCACCCCCCCCCCCCCCGGCCAGACAGAACAGCCATTGAGAAGCTCTGTCTTTAAAAGCAAGACTCCTTAAGAATAATGGCCTGAGATTTGCTTCTTGTCTTCATACTACCACATGTGAGCACACATATAAGCCACACACACACACACACACACACACACACACAAACACACACAATGTTGGAGAGTGTGTGTGTTAGGTAGTAATGGTGGGTTTGGACTTTGAATTTTAAATCTTTCTAAGTAGGCTCAAACACATCTCTATTAATCTAAATAGGAACTATTAGAGTCAACACATTTTTTGTTAATGAGAAATACATTTGTTTATTTCTGTAGTGCAAAAATATACATGTTGGAATTTGTCAAATCTCCAAAAAAAATGACTTGACCGATTTTGATGATCCCTCCTGGAAGGTGTCACTCTCCCTGTAGAGTGGGGGGGGGGTGGGATGGGAAAGGGGTCAGGAGTCGTGGGAGGTAAGGAGGGAGAGGGAACTGGGATTGATATGTAAAATAAGAAATATATATATTTCTGGTGGATATAGAAGCATTTTCCCTGAAGATAGGTGTTGAGAAGCTTAATGAAGTAAAAATTGATAGATGAGGAAAGGCCAGGTGAAAATTGGTAGGTTGGGCAAAACGCCATTGCCCAGTTTATTCAGTCTTTGAAATGTGGATTGCATGCATTTCTGTCAGGTATTCTAGTGAAGAATGACTGAGCCCTTTTCTTGTGACAAGTGCCAGCTGCCAGCAAGGAAGTGTTGTAATCAGCAAAGATGAAGATGACTGGGCTTTTATTTTGTAATGGTTCTAAGACTGTGTCCATTAAATGCAAATAAAAAGAAGCGTCTTGGCAGAACAGAAGTGATGTACACTTGATGAACTGATTGGTTTAAATATTATTCATGGCATATAGCCTAGTCCATGCTCTTGCTGTTTCTATGGCTTGGGGTTCATTGATTTTCCACTGCTTGGCTACAACATCTGCTAATGGATCATATGGATTAGGAACACTTAACAAAGGCTGGATTGACAGCACAACTGTGCAGATCTGCAGTGCTGGGGACCACTTATCTTTCAAAATATCTAAACATATTCTTCCCAACTTGTTTACATTAGGATGGCAAATTTTGGTCATGAAACACACTTTGGGTGCTGCCCTTGGATATTTTTGTGAGCAGAATATTTCAAGTTGAATTGTCCATCCTTCAAAGGGAGAATCCTGGGGCCCAACAGTTACCACATGAAAATAATGGGAGTTGCTCTCAGCTGGTTCTGCTTTAGCCAGGGACTGGTTCTGCCAGCAAATATTGGGTTTCTTTGATGATCCTGTGGGGCAGTCCAGCCATCTTGTCAGAACCAGAATTCAGCCTCTTCTCTTGTCCTGTTATGAATCTTAATGTAAATATTTTTGGAAATAGATGTTTGTCGAAAGGATAGGGACCCACAGGTGGAGAACCACTAACTTTGAGAGTATTTTGTTTTTCATTCCAACTGGCTTCAAGTGCAGAATAGCTCTTAAATGGTCCACATGGAATTCTTTGACAATTTCCCATCTAGCCATAAGATGAACAACTTCTATGACTGTTCCTAATTGGTCATTGTCAACTTCTGGTGGCAGGCTACACTGCTCATGCCAAGGCTATCTGCTCCTTTGCAAAACTTCTAGAACCATCCATTTAATTATATATTGGTTAATAGTTTCTGGGACATATGTGGTTTTGGCATTGAAAGTTGTCATTGGGCCCCCCACTCAGGGGAAGTTGAGTATGGCTCCTATCTCAGGCCCAACTTCCACTTGTCATCTTCGGGATCTTCTAGCCCTGGAGAATGTGGGCAGATCAACTCAACCCAGCAACCGGGGCGTGGACCAAGTAACCCAGAGTCTGCTGACATCACAGTGCTAGTCCCATCCCCACTCAGGGGAAGGAAAGCATGGGTCCCTGTCTCGGGTCTGATTTCTACTTGCCCTCTTTGCGATCTCCTGGCCTGGGGACTGTGGGTAGTCAACTCACCCCCAGAGGACCAAGCAATCCAAAGTCTACTGACATCACCGTGCTAGTCCCACCTCCAATGACCGGGAAAGAGAGTGTCTCAGATCTGCCTGCATCAATTCTGAGACCCATCAGAATATTTGACCTGCTTGTATTCACCAGAAGAGAACACTGGGCCTGTAACCAACAGGAGAGGAAGAGACCCCACCTGCACATACTGGAAGAAGGGATGGGAAGATGACAATACAAGAACACATTCAACAACAGAAAAACCAATATGATTCCACCAGAGTCTAGGGATTATACACCATCAAGACCTGAACATCTAAACACAGATGAAGCAGAAGAGAATGACCTTAAAAACAACTTCATGAAGATGATAGAGACCCTAAAAGAGGAAATGAGAAAATCCATTAAAAAATGGAAGAAAAGACAACAAAAATTGCAGGAAACAATTCAAATAGTGAAAGGTTTGAAAGATGAAATAGACAATTAAAAAAAACACAGTCTGAGAGAATGATGGAATTAGAAATGCTGGGTAAATGATCAGGAACTACAATGCAAGCATAACCAACAGAATACAAGAGATGGAAGAGAGAATCTCAGGCATTGAAGATACACTAGGAGAAATAGATTCATCAACCAAAGAAAATCTTAAGTTCAACAAATGTTTAACACAAAATATCCAGGAAATATGGGATACCGTGAAAAGGCCAAACCTAAGAATAATAGGTATAGAAGAAGATGAAGAAACTCAACTCAAAGGTGAAGAAAACATATTCAACATAATCATAGAAGAAAACTTTCCCAATCTAAAGAAAGACATACCAATGAAAGTATAAGAAGCTTACAGAACACCAAACAGAGTGGACCACAAAAGAAAGCCCCATCACCACATAATAATCAAAATACCAAACATACAGAATGAAGAAAGATATTAAGAGCATCAAAGGAAAAGGGACAAGTAACATACAAAGTCAAACCTATCAGAATTATACCTGACATCTCCATGGAAACTCTAAAAGCCAGAAGGTACTGGATAGATATTCTATAAACACTAAGAGATCATGGATGCCAGCTCAGACTAATATATGCAGCAAAGCTTTCAATCACTGCAGATGGAGAAAACAAGATATTCCATGATAAAACCCGATTTAAACAATACTTATACACTAATCCAGTGCTACATAAAGTACTAGAAGAAAACCTCCAACATAAGGAGGTTAACTACACTCACAAAAACTTAGACAATAGATAATCTCACTTTACCAAAAGCCAAAAGAAAAAGCAGGGTAAGTCCACACACAATACCACCACCACCACCAAATCCAAAACAAAAAAGAATTAACAATTAATGATCCTTAATTTCCCTCAATATTAATGGTCTTAATTCACTTATAAAAAGACACAGTCTAACAGAATGGATACTAAGATGGAATCCATACAAGAAACACACCTCAAATTCAAAGACAGACATTACCTCAGAGTTAAGGGTTGGGAAAAGGTTTTCCAATCAAATGGACCCAAGAAGCAAGCTGGTGTAGCTATCATAATATCTAACAAATTAGACTTCAAACTTGTAGAGAGCCACCGGTGCCACTCCCGAAGATGGCGCCGATTTCCTGTCCATGAGCCAGCAAGGCGTGGTTGTTTTCCACCCGAAGGATAGCAATGCACACACACTTCATGGGGTGTTTGTCACGAGTATTGTGGGCTGCACCAATCAGTAATGGACACGACTCCTCTGAGCATATATAAGCAGAGCCCTTTTTCCTCCTCGGGGTCCTTCCTTATCTCGCGGTAAGAGCTTCACAATAAAGCTACGCTACAGAAGAATCCTGTTGTTGAGCATTGTTCTTGCAGGCAAGGCGACAGCATTCGACACAAACTAAAATAAATCAAAAGAGATGAAGAAGGTAATTTCATATTCATCACAGGAAAAAAAACCCATCAGGATGAAGTCTCACTTCTGAATTACTATGCCCCAAATACAAAGACACCCAAATGCATACAAGATGCATTACTAAAACTCAAATCGCACATAAGACCTCACACACCTATAGTGGGAGATTTGAATACCCCAGTCTCACCACTAGACAGGACCACCATATAGAAACTTTACAAAGAAGCAAAAGAACTAGCAGAAGTTATAACCCAGTTGGGTTTAACAAACATCTATACAACATTCCATCCAAATGCAAAAAATGTACCTTATTCTTAGTGCCACATGGAACTGTCTCTAAAATTGACCACATACTTGGTAACATAGCAAACCTCAATAGGTACAAAAAATTAGAATAACCCCCTGTATCTTATCAGATCACCATGTTTTAAAGTTAGAATGCAACAGCAACACAAATTGCAGAAACCTTACAAACTCATGGAAACTGAACAATGCACAATTGCAAACTATTCCTGGGTCAAGAAAGAAATACAGAAAGAAATTAAAGACTTCCTAGAATTCAATGAGAATGAAGGCACAACAGACCCAAACTTATGGGACACCTTGAAAGCAGTGCTTAGAGGAATGTTCATAGCACTAAGTGCCCACATGAAGAAACTGGAGAATAGTCACACTAGAGAATTAATAGCATGACTGAAAGCTCTAGGACAAAAAGAAGCAAACTCACCTTGGAGGAGTAGACACTAAAAAAATCAAATTGAAGACTGAAGTCAATAAAGTAGAAACAAAGAAAGCAATACAAGGTATCAATGTAACAAAGAGTTGGTTCTTCAAGAAAATCAGTAAAATAGACGAACTTTTACCCAAACTAACCAAAAGGCAGAGAGGCAACATGAAAATTAACAAGATCAGAAATGAAAAGCAGACACTGAGCAATTCCAGAAACTTTTCAGGTCATACTTTGAAAACTTGTACTCTACAAAATTTCAAAATTTAATGGGAATGGACAATTTTCTGTATAGATATCGCTTATAAAATTAAATCAAGACAGATAAGCAATCTAAATAGACCTATAACTCCTAATGAAATAGAAGTAGTCTTCAAAAGACTCTCAACCAAAAAAAGGCCATATGGTTTAAGTGCAGAATTCTACCAGAAATCCAAAGAACAGCTAATACCAATACTCCTCCAAGTGTTCCACATAATAGAAGCAGAAGGTTGATTGCCAAACTCTTTTTACGAGGCTACAATTACCTTGGTACCCAAGCCACACAAAGATACAACTAAGAAAGAGAATTACAATATCCCTCATGATCACTGATGCAAAAATACTCAATAAAATCCAAGAACACATCAGAGAAATCATCCACCCTATGATCAAGTAGGTTACATCCCAGGGATGCAAGGTTGGTTCAAAATATGAAAATCCATCAATGTAATCCACCATATCAACAAACTTAAAAAGAAAAATCATGTGATCATTTCACTGAATGCCAAAAGAGACTTTGACAAAATCCAACACCCCTTTATGATTAAGGTATGGAGAGATCAAGGACAATAGAAACACACCTAAACAAAACAAAAGCAATATACAGCAAACCAACAGCCAACATCAAACTAAATGGAGAGAAGCTTAAGGTGATTCCTCTAAAATTGGGAACAAGACAAGGCTGCCCTCTCTCGTCATATCTCTTTAATATTGTACTTGAAGTTCTAGCTAAAGCAATAAGACAACAAAAGGAGATCAATGAGAGGATACAAATTGGAAAGGAAGAAGGCAAACTCTCTCTATTTGCAGATGATATGATAGTTTACATAAGTGATCCAAAAAACTCTACCAGGGAACTCCTACAGCTGATAAACACCTTCAGTAAAGTGGCAGGATACAAGATTAACTCAAAAAAATCAGTAGCCTTACTATATACAGATGATAAAGGGGCTGAGAAAGAAATCAGAGAAACATCACCTTTTACAATAGCCACAAACGACATAAAATATCTTGGGGTAACCCTTATCAAACAAGTGAAAGGCCTATATAATAAGAACTTTGAGTCTTTAAAGAAAGAAATTATAGAAAATACCATGAAATGGAAATACCTCCCATGCTCTTAGAAAGGAAGTATCAACATATTAAACATGACAATCTTTCCAAAAGCAATCTACAGATTCAATGAAATCCTTATCAAAATATGGGCACAATTCTTCACAGACCTTAAAAGAAAAATACTCAACTTTATATGGAAAAATAAAAGACCCAGGACAGCCAAAACATCCTATACAATAAAGGAACTTCTGGCAGCACCATCATTCCTGACCTCAAGCTCTATTATACAGCTATAGTCTTGCAAACAGCTTGGATTTGGCATAAAAATAGACAGGAAGACCAATGGAATCAAATTGAAAACTTTGATATTAACCCACACACCTACAAATACCTGATTCTTTACAAAGAAACTAAAAGTGTACAATGGAAAAAAATCATCTTCAACAAATGGTGCTGGCATAACTGATTGCTGGTGTGTAGAAGACTGCAGTTAGATCCATGTCTATCGCCATGCACAACACTTAAGTTCAAATGGATCAAAGACATCAACATAAATCCAGCCACACTAAACCTCTTAGAAGAGAAAGTGGGAGGTACATTTGAACGAATTGGTACAGGAGACTGCTTCCTGAACATAACACCAGTAGCACAGACACTGAGTTTGACAATTAATAAATGGGACATCCTGAAACTGAGAAGCTTCTGGAAGGCAAAGGACACAATCAACAAGACAAACTGTATCCCACAGTAGGGGAAAAGATATTCACCCCCCCCCCAGGTAACAGAGGACTGATTTCCAAAATATACTCAAGAAGCTAGTTACCAAAACACCACATAATCCAATTAAAAAGTGGGGTACAGAACTAAATAGAGAATTCTCAATGGAGGAGTCTAAAATGGCCGAAAAACACTTAAGAAAGTGCTCAACATCTTTAGCCATCAGGGAAATGCAAATCAAAACAACTCTGAGATACCATCTTGCTCCTGTCAAAATGGCTAAAATCAAAAGCACCAATGATAGTTTATGCTGGAGAAGATGTGGAAAGAGGCGAACACTCCTCCACTGCTAGTGGGAGTGCAAACTTGTACAGCCACTTTGGAAATCAGTATGGCAGTTCCTCAGGAAAATGAGAATCTGTCTACCACAAGATCCAGCAATTACACTCTTAGGTATATACCCAAATGATGCACATTCATACAAGGACATCTGTTCAACTATGTTCATAGCATCATTATTTGTAATAGCCAGACCTGGAATCAGCCTAGATATACCTCAACTGAAGAACAGATAAAGAAAATGTGATATATCACACAATGGAGTGCTACTCAGTGGAAAAAGTCAATGGAATCTTGACATTTTCAAGCAAATGGATGGAACTAGAAGAAACCATCCTGAGTGTGGTAATCCAGTCACAAAAGGACAAACATGGTATGTACTCACTCAAATATGGATATTAGACATAAAGCAAAGGATCACCAGCCTACAATCCACACCGCCAGAGAAGCTAGGAAACAAGGCGGACTCTAAGAGAGACAAACATGGTCACCCAGAGAAGAGGAAAGATGCAAGATCTTATGACCACCTTGGGTGCTTGGGGAAAGTGGAGAGGGAATTAAGAGAAAGAGAAGGGGAGAAGAGAAAGGGAGAGGAGAACATGAGGGAGCAGGAAGTTTGAGTCAGGGGGAATATACAGGATAGCAAGAAAAGAGGTACCATGATATAATGAGCTATTATAGGTCTAAAGAGAAATCTGGTACTAGAGAAATGTCCAGAGATCTAGAAGGATGAACTCAACTAACAATCTAAGCCATAGTGGAGAGACTACCTTAAAGGCCCTTCCCTGATAAAGAGATTTATGACTACCATATATGCCATCCTAGAGCCTTTATCCAGTAGCTAATGGAAGCAGAACCAGAAACCCACAGCTGAACACTGAGCCAAACGCCTGGAATCCAGTTGTAGAGAAAGAGAAGTGATAATTAAATGGGGTCAAGACCAGGCTGGAGAAACCCACAGAGATAGCTGACCTGAACAAGGGGGAGCTCATGGACCCTAGCCTGACAGCTGGGAAACCAGCATTGGACTGGTCCAGATTCCCTAAGTGTGTGTGTGTGTGTGTGTGAGTTATGGGTACTGCGCAGTCTATGGGGCCTGTGGTAGTGGATCAGTATTTATCCCTAGTGCACAAATGGACTTTGGGAGTCCATTCCACATAGAGAGATACTCTCTCAGCCTAGACACATGGGGGAGGGCCTAGACCCTGCTCCAAATGATGTGACAGACTTTAAAGATTCCTCCATGAAAGGCCTCACCCTTCCTGGGGAGCATAAAAGGGATGTATTAGGGTGTCCGTATGGGGCACGAGAAGAGGGGAGGGAGAGGGAAGTGGGATTAACATTTAAAACAAGATTGTTTGTAATATAAGTAAAAATTAAATTTTCTTTGTTTCTTTACAACTTCATTGAACTCCAGTAAGGAAACCATCCAAATCTGTTTTTTGCTTACAGCATTTTTTCATAGTATAAAATAAATAGCGAAAAATATCATTAGTAAAGAGATAGTGACAAATGCGTATTAAAATATTATATAGCATAGCCAAATTTCTTTAAAAATATATCCAACATCAAACACCTTTTAACAATGCAAACCAAAATTATTCTTGTACCAATCTAATAAGCATATATGTGTACATATATGTATACAGTTGTAACTCTTCATAAAAATATTTTTGCAGGATCCAAGAAGATATAGTTGCCTCTTAAGGAAGAACTTGACAATTTTCCTTTTAAGATTTGGGGGGGGAAAAGTAAAGCTGATGCTGGTGGTGAAAGCACACATAGCACTCAGGAGACAGAGGCAGGTCGATCTCTGTGAGTTCGAAGCCAGCCTAGTCTAGGACAGCCAAGGCTACACAAAGAAACCCTGTCTCATAAAACAAAACAGAACAATAATCAACAACAATGAAAGAGTTGGAAGAACTTGGGTTTTTGGTTTTTGTTGTTGCCAGAATAAAAGTTTTCATCAACTCTACTCCATAAGTTCTTTCTCATGTCTGTCTGAATTAAAACATAGAATCTTGTCTTAGCCATTTCCATGCATTGCTGAACATAGGTGAAGGTCCGTCCCACTTGACAGCATCTGAAAGTTACAAAATTTGCAGCTCCAACACTGGAGGTTTCCAGGACACCCGTGGCCTATGGAATAGAAACACAGTGCCCTTTAAAGCCAATGACTAGTTTCTCTACTCAGAAGCAGAAAAAATTGATGATGAACATGGGGCTAAACGACTAGAGAATGGGATTATGTGGGGAAATGGTAGATGTGGTGACTGATCCTTAGTTGCGTGCTCTGCACCTATAAGCATGAAGCAATTTTACTGGCTTGGATGTCCTAATTTATTTTTCACATAAACAGCAGAAAGATGGCCTAGAGAGATGAAATAGGCCATGCATTTTCCTTTGACAGCAGGTAATGTCTATCTATGCTGTTTGCAGAGTGCTGTCAACAGATACTGGCTTGAATAATTGCTTGTACCTTCAGATATCACTCACATGCTAATCCAAACATAGATTCAGCATGGTGAAAATGATTTTATAAGAACACTATCATTTCCCTTCCCCTTCGTTTGGAATGGTAGAGGAAACAACACATGAGGAAAATACTTAAATGAAATGAAAATGCTGCTTTCTTGTGTCATTGCTGGTGTCAAAGTATATGAATTTCATTTCTCAGGGCATTGGACAATTTGCTTATTGGGATCTTCCTTCATTTAGGTTTCATTTACTACAGACATTGGCTGCATCATTCTGACATAATTTCTGTCACATTTGCCATGGAGTTTGAATATGTCTACATAGTTATCAATCTCAAATAGAACTAAGTTCCTGTGCTTAAATGAGGTAAGCAATTGTTCCCAGAGTTCTTCAGTTACAGGACCTTGAGTGTGGTAACTGAGTAGTCCCTGTTATGATTTAACTTGTCAGATATTCTAGTGCTGGCAGTCATTTATGTGTTTATTTCCTGTTATTTTTTTTTTCCACTTTGGAACAGCTGTTTAGCTTATACATAGTATTTTTGGAGCTAATAAATCAACACCTTTACCTTGTTGAGTGTGTTAATTCAATTCTCATCTTTGTTGTTGGTTCTAATAGGCTAATTGAAAGCCTCTACCAGACCATAACTGTAATCCCAGAGGTCAGGGGGTGAGGCAGGAGGACCTCCATGAGTTCATAAGGAGCTTGAGTTACATAGTCAGAGCCTGCCTCAACCCACTCACATTCAAAGCAAATAAATAAAGGAAGGAAGAAAATACAGAAAAGGAGACCTATAACTGTCATGTTTAATTTGGTGAACAACTCTCTTAAATTCATACAGGGAGTGTGTGTGCATTGGGGTACTTCATGAGAATTGTTTTATGTGGCTTCTTTTAGCTCTTCTAGTGGCTTGCATCTTACCTTTCACTGTTCTTTGTCAGGTTTTGGAATGGCATTAGATTTTCCATACGTGAAATCAGACTTCCATATCAGTGAGAAAGAACAGAAAGATGGACTATGTTGGCTAGAATAGGCTGGAAACCCCAAAGAATTCTGAGTTCAATATCAGCTCTTTTTAGTAGTACCTTTTAGGGTTCCTTTTGGAGTTTGACACTTTTAATTTTATTTACTTTTAGCACATCTGCTTTTATGAATTCTATAATGCAGAGTTAGTTACACATATGATTTAGGATACTATAAATAGTCACTGTTAGAGACAGACTATATTTTTTGCTTTGGGATGTAATTTTGTTTTAGAATTTCCCATTCCAGTGCTCTGGGAGTTCTGTATATTTCCACAGGAATTATGATGTCACTAATGCAGGGTGCTGCTGGGAAACAACCTGAATCAACATCTCCTCAGTCTTCCAACTCTGCCTCATTTTTGCAGGATTAGAGTGTTCTCAGAATGATAGCAAGGACCAAAAGCTGACTTGCACTCATCCTTCTGTATCCATCTCCATTCCAGAGTAATTCTTTTCCTGGAATAGGGGAGAAGATTCAATGCCATCCCTTAAATATTTAAACTGATAGGCTAAAAAGTCTTATAGACGATGTAGCAGCCAGCTTCTTGATTTAAACAAATAATTTTCAGCAATCCATTTCCTTGCTAATAGGGTATTGCAAGGGAATCCCTGAAATGGCAGGAGAGAGACAAAGAGAAACCAAGAGGGTCCTGAAGGTATAGGAGCCAAGATGCTGAGCCAGGATTCTGCTGTAAAACACACGCTTTAAGTGCTGCGGGTGCTCCCCCCATCACTTATGATTAATTTGACTTCTATCTATCTCCATGCCTTTGTTGTTGTTGCTCAGGATTTCTTGTTTTGAGATAAGCATCCAACCATCTGACAGTAGAGTCTATGAGTTTCCACAGGAGAGAATGAGGGTGGTATTACTACTCTTCCCTAAGCCCAGGGTTATTAGAAACTACTGTTCCCTAAACGATTGTGCAATAGACTATTCTGTCTATGAAATACTGTACAGGGCTGAATGGAAGAGGCACACAGGAGGTTAGGTAGTTGCAGATAAATACATATCCAATCAATAACTGGTATTTCAACAGAGAATAATTGTGGAATTTTCCTCAGAATCAAAGTCAAGCAACTAGTCCCTGAAGAGGGAAAGCTAAACTATGTATGCAGATCCTTGTGGCCAGACACATAGCAAAGGGATCCTCATTAAGGGATTACACAAATGCTAATCTGAGCCAAACTGCATTGAAGGAAAGTGAAGAGAGACCCTTCCTGGGTTCACTGGCATTCCTGCTCATTTCATTGAACTGCCAACCACACTACTCATTGGATTAGATGAAGAGAAAGAAACATTACCTCACTCCATTTGGAAGTCCTCAACATCTCTGCAGCTCTCCTAGATGCACTCAAAGACCTGACCTCCCACCACCCCAACTATCTTGCTTTATATTGCTATTTATCTCAGCTGTTTTCCAAAAGAGGGTTCTCAATGCACTTTTCTACTTCTCATAGGAACAGACTAATGGGCATGCCAGAATTCTTGGAGATGTTGGGAATGGAGGGCTAAACTTTTCTGTGACTTCCTTATAAGAAATTTAAATTTGCTTTGTGTCAGCAAATACTCAAAAATAATACCTTCAGCAAGATTTAAGTGTAAATTTACACACACACACACACACACACACACACACACACACTTTCTTCTCTACCAACTTCATCTTTGTGCCTACACATTATATCCATCATCGAAAATCAGCCAGCTGGCACCTCCTGTCTCAGTTGGCTAGAGAAACTGAACAAGGATGGAGCCGTTCCATTTGCTGAAAATGAATGATTTATTATCTGAAATTCAAATACTTAATATGCTCTCCAAGAAATTATCTGGTTTGGAAAAATTGTAAGAGGAAAGTTAAAGGATGAGGAAGAGAAGAAGAGGAGGACAGTTGACAAATGGGGAACTTCCGACATGAAAAAAGAAGGATATAGCATTCATTTTAAAAAAGGATTTTAAGGCTGAGTCAGGAAAAGGGAGAAGAGCTTTGGAAGTCCAGACTATCTATCCTAGGCACTGTGGATATTGTCCAAGTCACAGCAGTACTCTGACAACTAATATTTTTGTTTCCATTCATTTCCCTTGGAGGTTAGGGAATGAGTTCCAGGTCTGGGAGCCCTGGTTAGGATCCTGCTTTTTTGGTCATGGCAGATCATTGTGTCCTCATTCAGAGGTGAGTAGAAAGAAGACCGCCCTCTCTCTCTTCTAAGCCCTGAAAGCCTCCTGTTATCTGGAGGGAATCCTTTCTTTGTGTTTTTCTTCAAGTATTCCCTCTCTTTAAGTCTTCTAAAGTATCCAGCAAAGCCTAAATAAAATATTGAAGGTCTTCAGAAACAATGCTCTAGGGGAATTAAGTTGTGTAGCTATGACTGTTTCCAGCCTTTCGTCAACTACCTACCAAGGTGGGAAACCCCATATCTTCAGATTGGGGTGTCAGACAGTCTTTTGTCTTTGGGAGAAAGAATCATGACTCTTTTTTATATCTACCTTGTGATATCTGTGGTCTATAATGTACAGAACAGTAGGTTGATACAGTGGCATTGTTTCTGATATCTGTGCACTACAATGACGTATGGAATAGTAGGATGATACAGTGGTATTATTTTAAGTCACCATGAATGTGCTAACCTGTTTGTGCAGCAGTAAGAACAATAATACACATGTAAGAGTTTTTCTTCCTGGGTTCAGAGCCACCTGAGGACAGAAATACAGGAGGCAGATGGGTAGAGACAGGAAATTACTAGTTTTACTACCAAGAAAGTATTTTTTTTTACATTGTGTTCTCTGCAGACTACTACTCAACACTTCATGCTTAAATTAGAAAGTTTTAGGAACACAGCCTCTGCAAGCAGTCTATCAACTCAGTCCCCTTGAGCAACCAACACAGAGCTGTTTCTTCATTAGAGAGCAGCTGGTGGGGTTCATGCTGATAGCAGGCAAAAATCAAGAAGGAAAAATACTTGTGGACTTGTCTCCAGTTCACCAATGTCTTGGGAAGGGAAAACGATGGAGTTAGGAATGTGGCAAGCCTTCTTCCTTAAGCAACATGTGTCTCTTAGGGAAGCCAGGTCCTCTTGCAATGTTCATTCTTTGTCTTGGTTACTGAGAAGATGAAAACTCAGGGACATACTTTTTTAAAATATATATGTTATTTTTTTCTTGTTTTACATATCGATCCCAGTTCCCTCTCCCTCCCTCCCATGCCCCCTGACCCTTCCCACCCCCACTTCACAGGGAGGGTGATGCCTTCCAGGAGGAATCATCAAAATCTGTCAAGTCATTTGCAGTAGAGTCTAGGACCTCCCTCCTGCCTCTAGGTTAAGGGAATATCCCTCATGGGGAATGTGCTCCCAAAGTCACAGGACATACTTATACCTCAAAAACCATCCTTCTGTGTGTTTAATGCGAAGTCAGGCTTGATGGTGTATGTCTGTAATTCCAGCACTAGAGAAACCGAAATGGGAAGATTGCAAACTCAAGACCAATCTGTCTAAACAAACAGAGAGATAGACAAAAAAATTTCATGTGCTTAATTTAAATATTAACTTCCCTCTTTTTTACATGACAAATATAGATTTTTATCAACTGGATATCAATTATCCTTTGCTGTCTTTTGATAAATGTTGATCAAATTCATAAAGAAATGTGATGATATTGTCCTGAAATCACTGGTATCAGTCATGCCTCCTGTTTTAGCTGGAAGCTATTTTTACATATTGCCTATTATATAATTCCTGATGTAACCCTATTGATTTCATTAATTTGACATTCACAATTCTTACTCAGTTGATAACATGTCCCCTCCACTGCCAGTGTGTTCTACATATTTCCTTAAAACTCCACCTCTTTTTCTGGCTGCAGCATGTACTCAGGTCCCTCCTGAGGAACATTTCTTCTCTGCTACATCTCAATACCTATATTAGGCTCCAAGATTGTGTGACAGGTATAATCTTCATTTCCAAAGGTTCCCAGATCATTATTTTGTACCTTCCAGAAACAACTTATGGGAAACAATGTTTATTCTGGATCATGGTTTCAGAGGAATTTCAATTTTTCATGGCAGGGAGTGGGAGAGGCTCAGATTGTGATGGTTGGAGCCTGAGGCAGGGGTTCTTCATAGCATGCAAAGTAGAGAACACAACTATGGACCAGAATGAGCAGTTATGAACTTCAAGGTCCATCCCTAATGACATGATTTTCCCAAGAAGTACCCCACATAAGATCAGCACAGTCTTGAGAATGGCTTCCCAAGATGGGAACCTAACATTCAAAGCATGGGTCTTCAGGGGTTGTATCTGATTGAAACCACTGTAGGACTCAAGAGTCTCGCTTCTGTTACTAACTTTTCTTTGCAGTTACCTACTGACCACATAATCATTCCACATTTAGTTTTCAATACTGATTACTGCACGTGGTGGTGGAGAATATCTTTAATCCCAGCACTCAGGAGGCTGATGCATGCTGATCTCTGTGAGTTCAAGGCCTGCCTGGTCTGCAGAGCAAGTTCCAGGAAATCTAAAGCTACACAGAGAAACCCTGTCTCAGAAAACCAAAACCAACCATACAAACAAAATCAACCCTGATCACCATGTACCTCTACTTCCAATGTCCAGTCATCATCTTGAGAGCCTTTCATAGTCCCCACATTTTGGATTCTTTCTTTGCAGGGTTCCTTCCTGATAGTTAGTTTCAGCCATGAACAACCATAGTCTAGATTCAAAACTGTTCAGAAATAGTAACCCAGACTCACCTCTTAAGGCTCTGGCTCAATTATTCTCAGGACACATTGGGTTTTATCACATCAGGTTCTGCATTAACCAATTCTGCTACTTCTTACTATCTCTCATTCTTAACTAGTATATATGCTATATATTCTATCATTGAAATGTGTCAACCTCATATACCTATGTTCATTTCATAAATCCAGGAACCTGAGAGCTCTGGATAGATCCACCTGACATTCTCATGCTCTTCCATCTGATCTGTTAGTCTTGACAGAAAGCCATGTTTTTGTGCAGACTGGGACAACTATGCAGGTATGAGCACCATTGCTAACAGAAGGTACAATATTAGCCAGAAAACTTTCATTAATTCATTCTTCCATTTCAAGTTGTCACACTGTCCTCAAGCTCCTAAAAGTTGTGCATCTCAATGTTCCATGAAGCTGATGATCCAACTCCTCTTTAATGGGGACAATAAAAATCACTGGACAGGAACCTCCTCAACTTCTGCTACCAATTTCATAGCTCTCCTACACTTTAATGGACTTTCCCCTTCTGTTCTACTACAAGGGAGTGGGTATCTCTTCTAATAGTGCGATTCTCATTTCCCAAAGTTCATCCTTTGGTTAAATTCTTTCCGATGCCAGAGGCTGCACTTTCTCCACATGTGCTACCTCTCAGCCAAATTCCTCTCCTTCAGAAATAACAACAAAGAAAGCAGCCAGATAGAGTAGGGATGAGGGAGACAAGTCAGTATAACTTGCTAAATTGCTGGGGTAGGGTTAACTTGCAAGTAGTGCTTGTGGGGCTCACCTCCCTCCAATGTGCTAACAATCCACAACAATTTCACCTGGACCAAATTATTTCTTGGTGGTCCTGCTTTCTACCCATTTTTAACTCTAGCTACTTCATCCTCATTAAGTCTCCATAGTGTTTACATCCATCACTGTATTGCCACAATCTTCACCAAGGCTGCCAACGACCTTCAGTCATGTGGAACATACCAGGTGGTTTTCAGTCAGTACCTCACTTGACCTTATGGAAACATTTGCCATTGTTGACCACACTTCTTCCTCAAGGTTCCAATCTTTCCAGCTTCTCACATTTTTTTTTCACTTTCTTTGGGAAACTCTAAGTAGCTACCAGCTCTTTGAGTCCTTTAAGTAACCATAAAATTAAAAATTCCTTGAGGTCATTTTTTTTCACTTTTTACATTGCCCTTGGTCAAAACTTACCTTTTCATAGTTTTGCTGAGTAAGCAGTCATTTGTAAGCAACTTTTTTTTTTTTTTTTTTTGTTTTCTGTCTCCATTTCAATACTTGGAATCATTTTGGAAGCAAAACTGACCTCACTGCCATGTCTCACACACTTGTTCATCCCTCCTGTTTCTTTAAAAAAAATGCAGATCCATAAAATAGTTCAAAACAGGGATTTGACAATCATTTTATTGTTTCTTGCCTATCAGTTCATGTTCCCCTGTCTTATGCAGGTCACTTAAAAATCAATTTGTCTGCTCTGTTCCCTTATAGCTAACATTCTAGCTGATCTATGTTTACTTCTTCTTTAGACTATTAATTATTTTGACCTTGTCTATGGCCATACTACCATGAACGTGTGTGACCTTGTCTGATCTCACAAGCTAAGTAGGGTTGGGTCTGGTTAGTACTTGGATGGGAGACTACTGATTATTTTGACGTTATTACAGTTTGTTATTTTTCAAAGCTACATCTTTAGTACCTAGAAAAGAGTTGATGATGATTCATTGGTATAGGGATGTAATCTTTGTTTAGAGAGCAATAATAGTTTTTGGCACCAAAAGATGTATATAATACATTGGCATGTGAATGACTCATTATCTTTCTTAGCTCCCAATTCTGGTATACAACAACAATAACAAAATACTCACTGGAAACTGCAAATCCAAAAAAGCTTCAGTGTTACTTAGGTTGTTGTTATAGCTGAAATGTCTTTTGTGGATCTATTTGCAGAACTAGTAAGTCTAAAACTTGGCAAGCAGCCATTTACCTCTGCTATACTGTATCCCCTTAGCTCCATAAGGGGTGCCCTTCAGCTTGTCACTCTTGCCCCAGCCTATGAAACATCTCTGCTCTCTGACAGTATAGGGTGTCCGTTGACTCATTTTTTTTTTTTTTTTCATGCTAGCTGCTTTTCATTCAGACAGGCACAATTTGACCTCCAAATGACTTTCCATTTGTATTTTCTGCTTTACATTTCATAGCACATCTCATGCCTTTTTAAGTGTCTGCAGTGTCTCTATTATACACTGTCTTTAAAACGCTCATCAGTTTTCCCAACACACATGTTAGGAACTTCTGGTTAAGTAAATGAAGCAATCAAATGGTTGCAAAAGGTAATAAACCATCTATCTTCTCCTGCCCCATCCGCCATTTTGTTTTCCTCTTTATTCTTTCCAGCTCTTGGATTTTCATTTCTTCCCCCACCCCCACTCCCCCTCCCCACCTCCGGCAGATGGAGAAAACAGAGACAAACTGGAATGGACATAAGAGGTGAAAATGTGCTAGGTGTTTTCCTGTTAATGACAAAGTTCATTTTGAACCCATCTAAGTCCTCTGACTGTTGGACATAATAAAATCTGAACTTCTCTAGGTTCTTTTTAGTGATTTCTAGTGTAAATCACCTTCTAGCCCTCTTGACAGCAAAGGGTTAACTTTTTAAAACATATACTTGATACTAAAATAAAAATTTTGAATATGGTTTAGATTAGATAATTCTGTGAGGGTTTCATTTTTGCAACTGGTTTCATTAGAAGTTGGCAAATTTGTCCTTAAGTCAAGCTATGTTAAAGCAGTTTTAAAGGAATTGACACCAAAGGCCATTCTAATATTTTTTCTTATGAAAGGGAATCACAGGCCATATTCATTTAATAAATCAACAACTCTAATCTTTTTCTTCAATGTTATCTTTGGAGTACTTTAAAAAACGAGAACAATCTCTTTGGAAGCATTATATAGGGCTCTTATTTTTGGCCTTTAGGAAAGGAGGAGGGATGGGGAGGCTGAATCCTTTGGCTACATTGGTGTTCAAGTGTCTTGCTGCCACTAGGACTGTGCAGATCTGGGTGGCCTGTACTGCCACATGGGGCCATTGTGTCATCTGGGCCCTGGCTGCTGCTGTAGATCATGTCTGAGTTTGTGGCCCTACCAAAGCTCAAGGTCTGTGGCTCTTGACACTATTGAAAGCCATGTTGATTACAGGGGTCTGGGCAGTCACCTGGGACTATGTTGGTGTCTAAGAGTCTTGCTATAGCCAGGGCAGTCCTAATTTGCATGGCCTGTGCTGCCACTTGTGCTATGATGATGAATGGGCCTGAGCTGCTTCAGAGGGCCACACCCAGGTCCATGTTCCTACAGAGGGTCTATGATGATGTCCATGGCCTGTATTACCACAAGGGGTCATAGGGACCATGCAGGTTGAAATCCAAGGGCTGTGATAAGCAGGTCCAAATCCTCAATGGCCCTAGGATAGTTGTTTCTGGACATTGCAACAGGAGAGCTGACCCCACTCCTAAGGGAGAGCTAGTTCCCACACCCAGAAGAGAGTACCCCAACTCTCACCATGGGCATGGGAGAGATAGCTGTGATGGCATTGTCCTAGGAGAGCTGGCTCTACCCCTCACATGGGGGGGTGGTGATCCCACTGACCCAGACTGACCAGATCAGCTACCATCCAGACTCACATCCTGGGTCTTGGGTTAGCTCACCCTAATGTCTACCCCATCTATGACCTGCTAGAGTATGTGAAGGGACTGGTCCTGTGGACTTTGATAACCACAGGATCTCTGTGACTAGGGTCAACAGCAGGATATTCCAGAGGAGTGTTAGCCAAGGGCTAGTGATGATAGTTTGCCAGAGCCTTGAACCACACTAATGATTTATTACATTGAACATTTTGAGGATAGAGATGATTGGACAAAAGAGTATACTGAACAACACACCACACATGCCACTAGGATGAATGAAGATGTGTTGGAAAGGTAAAGGAGCAAGTTGGGGTTTGTTGTTTTGTTTTTAATTAATTTGGGGGTGTTTCTCTTGGGGGATGCTGCAGGACTGGGGGTGGATGTGGAGGGACTGGTAGGTGAGTGGGATTGGGGTGCATGATGTGAAATTTCCAAAAAAATCAATAAAGAATTAAGTTATAAAGATAACTGCAATAAAGGACATTTGAGGGATAACTGGAGGGAAAAAAGGGTTCACAATTATTGACTTGTTTTATCTTTATACCCTAGACTCCAAATTAACATTGTTTCCAATTCTCCAAATAATAAAACACAAATAGCTTTAGTCTCAAGCTAGCTTCAAATTTTTGGTGTAGCCAAGGATGACATCAACCTTCTGATCTCCAATCAGATGAGGTTGTATGTGTACACTGCTATGCTTACTTTATCTCAGCCTGGGGATGGAAAGCAGCACCTTGGCCCATTCCAAGCAATCACTCTACCAACTGAGCTTAGCTACACTCCAGTTTCACATTTTCATTTTTAATAATAAATTATGGGAAGGACATTGCTGAGCATCAACATTAGAGAACGAGGCAACCATCCAACTCTTAAGGACAAAATGGAGGGCAGATCTGGGAACTTAGACAAGATGTTGTCTTTGTTTTATCATTTGGAAATTTGGAGATGTTTCGATGCTAAATTTATGGTATTGTAAAGATAAAACAAGTCAGTTTCTGTCAATAGTTAATTCAGTGGCCAGTGCAAAAGTAAGAACTGCTTGTAATTTTCAAAAATTACTTGATATTCTGAATGTGAAAAGCCCACAGGCTCTGCCCAGAGGATCTCTGGTCAGTGGAGAGTTGAGTCAGTCTTGTATAAGGCTCGGGTTAGCTTTGATTTTCTATGTAGCCAAGGATGGCCTCAACCTTTTAATTCTCTTATCTCCACCTCCTCCATTGGATAACAAGTTCTAGTAAAGGTGACAAGTAATATCAAAGAATGGAGGATTCCAACTGTATTTGCAAGTAGATTAAATGTGATTTACAAAGAAAAGAGAAAATGTTGTGGTTCCAAACCTGAGCAAATGGAATGTTGGGAGTCAGCCATTATCCACATAAAGACAAGGGGCAGATAGAGTCTCATTTTGGAGAGAATGTATTTACCTTCTAACCTCAATAAATACATTAAATTTAATGCTAAGTCTTTTATACTTCTACAGGCTGCTATAAAATATACAGGAGTGTGTTGCACATGAGGGTTTAAGTGGTAAATGCAATATAATGCAAAGCAAACAAGAAGAACATATGTAACTGCTTTTTTAAAAGTTAATTTAAAGGGTACCACTGATGTTAATGAATTTCCTCTAACATTATTAATGATGTTCTCTTTGCTCCAGTCAAGGTCTCAACTGGGTAAATTTCCTTGTCTAATAGAACAGTATAAACTTAGATTCTGGAAGTTTCTGTGCCAACTGTAGAATTGCTTGTAGTACATTGTTAACATCTTTTCCTGGAAATGGAAGATCAAAATGGTACCCAGAGGACTCTGCTGGATTGAAAGGTCTTGGAAGTGGAGAAACTGGCAAAATGAGACTATGACCAATCTCTTGGAGGGAAGAGGTCCAGATGGGGGGAAAGTAATGCAGATGAAAGGGGATGTTGAGAGATGTTGAGAGAGACTCTGCTCCACTGATGATTATTCAGTCTTTCTCTAGGGACCTGAAACCATCACAGAGGCACACAGCTTCTTTTCGGTGTCCTGCTTCCTTCTCAGTGGGAGCCACAGCAGGAATACCTGTCTTCACCCTCTCTTTCAGTACACAAGGTCAAGGCTGGCTGTGCTTGGACTACTCAGTTATTCATTTTCATTATCCAGAGTCATTAAATGGAGCTCAGCCTGTGCTTTTGTTTCTCTGCTCACTGTTTATTACCACCACCTGACTAATTATTACAAAGCAAGCAAGCATGAATTAGCTCCAGACACATACATGACAATTACACTGTGGAGAAACAAGAGGGTTGAATAGTACATCCCTTCAGAGCACATACTAATCAGGCAGAGAGCAGTCATCTGTGTTTTAGCCACACATGCATCTAATTGACTTCATAGGAAGTCAGGTCCTCATGTCAAAACATCTGGGTATAATTTTCTGGATGTTTAAACAACTAACCATGGCTCTGGAGAAGTGGCCTGGGGTGGTATTCTGACCAGATGTAATCACCCCACCCCTTTCCCTTTGCCCTGTATCCTTAGTCAAATAAAGTTCTCGCTTGTTCTCTTGGTCAGACCCATCTATTGTGGCTTGAAGTGATGGCCTCTTCTCCCCACATCTCATTACCTAGTCCTCTGCCATACTTAATTTCTGACTGTCCCATTGGCAAGACAAAGTCTGGTTAGGCTTTTGCTAAAGGACTGCTCTTTGATGCCTGATTTTGTGAAATCTATAAACTTACAGCTGCCCTAAAGTCACACTTTTACTGTCCTCCCCAAGCAATTAGTTACTGTGTGCTACGTATGTTTTCCTCTTCCATCATGGAACAGTACCTACCAAGAGTATGCCGTAATTTCACTACTCTCACTTGTGTATCCTCAAGTAGCACGTGACCCACAGGGGCTTAGGGAATGAATTGCCCTTAACTTGACACCTAGATTCCCAGGTTATGAATATTTGTTGTTTTTTGTTTGTTTCTTTTCTGTTTTAGATATAAAGCTTTAGGCCAGTTACTTGTTTCTTATCGGCTAGCTCTGTCTTAATTATTAACCCATTTCTATTAATCTAAGTATTTCCATGTGGTCTTACCTTACCAGAGAGAGGGGCTGGCATTCTTCTCTCTATTCTCCATCTTGGATCTCCTCCCTCCTACTTCCTCTCTCCTCCTAGTCTCCTTGTCCCGCCTATCTTGCTTTGCTATTGGCCAATAGTGCTTTTTTCATTAACCAATAAGAGAAACATATTTATAGAATGACATCTCCCATCATCTTCTCTTTTCTGTCTAAAATAAAAAGGGTTTTAACCTTACCATAGCAAAATGTATAACAAAACAGTTATCAAATAAGAACCACAGTTAACAATATTTAGTCCATTAACATTTAGCAAGATTTAAAGAAAATATTTCATCATCTATTCTATCTTTGTGAGTCTGAAGTCCTATATGTAACTTATCTTTAATCCTAACTAAAGAAAACTATAACCATAACTATCTGTCTTCAACTCCTTCAAAGACCACAGAAGGATAATATATAAACTCTAGAAATGACAAAGACAACTTACCACATGGTCAGTCAACTGAAGTTCTTCTGTAATGTTCCATCTTCAGCCCATAGGCCATAGTGTGTCTGGCAGATTCCTCAGCAAAGCAGGAAACTTTAAACTGTTCATCTGTATTGGCAGTTTGTCAGTCACTTTTCTCTGTGTCCTGCAGACTGTCTGGCAGACTCTTCTATGAAGCAGGAACCCTGTAGCAATGTCGATCTTGTATCAGCAGTCACTTTCCTGTGGGTCCTGCATGTCCAGTTTATACAGCATAAAGTCAAACAGGCCAGACAAGAGCAGTAATCTTGCCCAAATGGCTAGTCTTGCCATATTGAAAGTGAATTCTATAACATGTTTCTTCAAGGTACATCTTCCTTTCTGATACAGGTGATGTTGCCAGGAGCAGTTTTGCCTCACTGTTGAGAAAAACCCTAAACCATTTCAAATGTAGGTATTATGTAGGTCTTTGAAAGGTTTGAAGAATGCCTATCCATCTCAGATACATCTCTGTGTATCTTGAAAACCTAACTACCTTAACTCTAAGTTTTGACTATCATAGGTAACTGTCTATAATCTGTGTTAAATTATACATTACATTTTTACATGAGCTATATAAATATAATACCTAAACAAGAGGAGAAATATACACGTCACAAAATTGACCTTAAATGAAAATCCATTTTAAAACAAAGTATTCATCTCTATACCATAATCCCATTTTTACCTTTAAAAGAATTGGTTGTGATTATTAACCATTTATAACCCATTTATAAGCCCATTTAAATGACAACAAACATTTATAAACAATATTTGGGAATTTGGGCATCATTATTTCCAAACTGCTTCCTGCTGGTAGGGGATCTGTCATGGGGGATCCAAGGGAGATGCAGAAATCCTGGTTGTAATCTGTAAGGTTGCTTTGCCTCAACTGTTTTGAATGTTGGATCACCTGGGACTCTGTTTCTGGGGGTCTTGCTTGATCAAACCACATTAGTCTAGAAGGAATCCCCAGCTTTTTAGTTTCTGTGGAAACAAAATTAGAAATCCTTTTCCCCAGTAACTTGTCCTTAGACTTAAATTTCGAAGTCAAAGCATTTTTTTTCAAGCTGATAAATTTTATTTTCTCAGGGGAGGCTATATAGGACCATGAGCAGGATGTGAGCAGGGTTTGAGCGTAGCCAGGGCATGGGCACTGGCACATAGGCAGAGTAAGAAGGTCAGTAGAAGGAATGCCCTGAATTGTTTAACCTGTAATTGGCTGTAAATTGCAGCAGAAGAGATAGCCCTGAGCTGGTTAGCTACTCTTTAGGTGGCTGTTAAACTGCAACAGGAAAGCCCTGAGCTATTCTTTAACTGGCTCTGAGACCACAAGCCTGTACCTTGGAATGTTCTGCTGAACATTCTATTTATTTCATTAAGAGGCAGTAATTTTCTGCCTGAGAGACCTGAGGTTGTGAGGATGGTGATAGTCCCCAACAGTACGAGGCATGGCATGACTCATTGTGACACTGGTGTCCTCTTGCTGTGGGTGAAACTATTCTTCCAAGGCTGCTCTATATGAGACACTGACTTCTAGACTAAAGACCTTTAGATTAATATTCAAATATTCTCTACCTGTAATTGCATTGATTTTTATCTATGTCTATTCTACCTTACCCCTAAAAAGGAGTTAAGACTATTGTAAGTTAATAGATTAGCATGAAAAGGGAGCTTATTATTTTAAAGAGATTTTGGTATTTTAACCTGTGGATGCTGCTTTGTGGAATAACATATTTAATTAGTAAAGAAAAATGGTGTGCTTAAGGAAATGCAGGCATCTGGGAAATACATTTGGTATTTCAGTGTTTTATTGATTTGCATGTGAGCCTCAGTATATCATTTATTTGTATGGCTTAATTTGTTGATTTGTAAAATGAACTATTGTGTCATAAAATTTGAAATATGTCAGTGTATCCATCTGAATATGATGTAGTTAAATTCAACACAAAGCAAATTTATAGTGATTAAACCGGTCTGAACCTGATTGAACAGGATACAACTGATCTGAACTGGATAGAACCGGATTAAACCAGTCTGAATCAGTCTCAAACTGATCAAACTAGTCTGAACTGGATTAAATTGGTCTGACCAATATGAACCAGATCCAACTGGTCTGAATCGGATCAAACCTGTCTAAACAGGATAGACCCAGTTTGATCCATTCTAAACCAGTATAAACCGGATAGAACCGGTCTGAAACGGATCTAGCCTGATAAAACAGGTCTGTACTGATCTGAACCAGATCGAACTGGATTGAACCTGTCTAAACCAGTCTGAACTGGTTTGAACCAAATAGAGCTGGTCTGAACCGGATCCAACCAGTCTGAACTGGGTTAAACAGGATCGCCCCAGTCTGAACTGGATCAAACTGGTCTGAACCGGATAGAACCAGTCTGAACTGGATTTTTAAAATCTATAAATTGAATTAATCCAGCAGTATTTCTTTTTAACAGTTATTTCCTCAGCAGTCAAACAATTTAAAGATAACAGAACAGCATGTAGTATCCAAAGTTCCTCTTTGCTTTCCATCTTTATGAGACTTTTTTATTACTCTTTCTTCTACTTCTATTTTTTAATTTTTTGAGATACAGTTTCTCTGTGTAACTTTTATCTGTCCTGGAATTAACTTTGTATACCAGGTTTACTTTGCAATCACAAAGATCTGTTTGCCTCTGTCTCCTAAGTACTGGAATTAAAGGCATGTGCCACCACACCTAGAAGTCAACTTCTATTTTTTTTTTTTTTTTTTTTTTGCCTTTACAAGCATGTTTTATTTATTGTTTAGAGTAAAACTTCTAATCGTTTCACTCTGCTGTTCTGTATCAAATATTTCTTTCTTTTTTTAAGTATTTATTTTTTATTTTATATGTCAATCCCAGTTCCCTCTTCCTCCATCCCTGCCTCCCTCCCTCTTACCCTCTCTGCCTCCTCACATGCACCCTGGCCCCCCTCCCCTCCTATCCCCCCAACCCAATTCCACATGTAGGGCAATGCCATCGAGGTGGGGTCATGTAAATTTGTCAAATCATTTGAAGTAGGGACTAGGACTTGTCTCTAGGTTAAGGCAGTTATCCCTTCATGAGGGATGTGTCCACAAGGTCATTTTGTGCACCAGGAATACAATCTGGTTCCACTGTCTGAGGTCCCTTAGACTGCTCAGTCCTTCTAGCTGAGACCCATATTCGGGGGGGGGGGGCTTGAGTCAGTCCCATGTTGGCTTCCCAGCTATCAGTCTGGGGTCCTGTTAGCTCCTCCTTGTTCAGGTCAGGTGTCTCTATGTGTTTCAGCAACCTGGACTTGTCCTCTACCTATGCATCTAGATTCTAGTTCAAATCAGTGTTTAGTTATGGGTGTTTGCTTCTCCATGATGGTGGATAAGTTAGTTGTTGATCTCACTATCCCAGAAGGGCATTTTTGGTAGCCTTTCCGTGGTTGTTCAAATTGTTAGTTGGCAGCAGTGTTGTAGGTCTCTAAATCTTTCTTTAGGTTTAGTTTTGTCTTCAAACCAATAATGGCTCCCTCTTTTATGTTTGTTCTCTCTCTCTCTCTCTCTCTCTCTTACTCTCTCTCCCTTTCTCACTATCTCTCTCTCTTCTGTCTTCTCTTCCTACCCTGACTCAATCTTCCTAGGCTCACTTGCTATCTTCTCCTGCCCTTCTCTTTCTCCTACTTCTCTCTCCATTCACTGCCCCCTCACTTCCCATATGCACTGGGGGACTTGTCCCTTCCACCTTTTGTGAGGGACTTTATATGAATCTCTTGTATTCTGGTATTCTTTATATGAATCTCTTTATATGAATCTCTTGTATTCTTGTATTCTAGTTCCTCTGGTGGTGTGAATTAATACTTTGTCTAGGTCTAAAATCCATATATGAGCGAGTACATACCATGTTCCTCTTTTTGTGACTGGGTTACCTCATTCAGGATGTTTTCTTCAAGTGCCATCAACTTGCCTGCGAATTTCAAGATTCCATTATTTTTTTCTGCAGAGTAGTATTCCATTGTGTAGATGTGTCGCATCTTCATTATCCATTCTTCAGGTGAGGGGCATCTAGGTTGCTTCCAGGTTCTTGCTATTAAAAATAATGCTGCTATGAACATAGTTGAACAGATGTCTTTGTTGCATGGATGGTATATGCCTAAGAGGGGGATTGCCGTGTCCTGTGGTAAACTAATTCCCATTTTCCTGAAGAACTGCCATACTGATCTCCAAAATGGCTGTACAAGTTTGTACTCAGTGGAGGAGTGTTCCCCTTTCTCCATATCCTCTCCAGCATAAGTTGTCATTGGTGTTTCTAATTTTAGCCATTCTGGCAGGATTAAGATGTTATCTCAAAGTTGTTTTGATTTGCATTTCCCTGATAGCTAAGGTTGTTGAGCACTTTATTAAGTGTCTTTCAGCCTTTTTTGATTTCTTCTATTGAGAAGACTTTCTTCTGTTCTAGAACCCCATTTTTAATAGGGTTATTTGGTGTTTTGTTGACTAGTTTCTTGAGTTCTTTGTATATTTTGGAGATCAGCCCTTTGTCAGATGGAGGATTGGTGGGCTGCCGTTTAGTCTTGTCCACTGTGTCCTTTGCATTATAGAAGCTTCTAAGTTTGAGGAGGTCCCATTTATTAATTGCTGATCTCGGTGTCTGTGCTCCTGGAGTTATGTTCAGGATGCGGTCTCCTATACCTATATGTTCAAGGGTACCTCCTACTTTCTCTTCTAAGAGGTTCAGTGTGGCTGGATTGATGTTGAGGTCTTTGGTCCACTTGGACTTGAGTTTTGTGCATGGCGACAGACATGGGTCTATCTGCAGTCTTCTACACACCATCATCCCCCTACCACTTCCTGTCAGCTATCTGTTGACTCATCCTTCTGACCCCAGGTTAATTATTTAATCAAACAAATGTAACACGACTTTGCATCATTAAACAAATGTTCCACAGCATGAATGAAACATGGATTAATATTCTACAATTTGTAGCATTGCTGAACTGATTTTCTTGTGGACAGGGAAAATAATTAGGTCAAAAGATATAGCTGAAATGCTTTATACCTGTACAGATAGTTGATACAGTTTTCCAACTCAGGTAATTGGGGAGGATGTATATTCTCCATAAGTTTGAAGAGTCATGGGAAATATCTAAAGTCCTGGAAAAAATCAAGCAGGGATTTTCTATGTGACTAGAGATGATCAGAATCATATGGTGACTCCAAGAATCAGAATCTTTGAAAGCAGAGATTAAGACCATATCTAATCAGATAAAATAGCTGTTGCAATTTCCTGTGAGTCCATTCTCACTGTCTTTACCTTAGCTTATTACATTTGGGTGAATGTGACTGATTGGAAGAGAAATAGGTGGCAAGACAAAAAGATCATTACAAATAAATGACAAAGCTTATGATCTTTGCTTTAATAAACAAAACAACAACAAACAAGAAAGAAAGAGAATATTTACAGGCAGTTCTGTTAAAAAATCTTATTCACTTACCTTTTGTTTTTCACAATAAATGAGAGGTTACAGCAACTCAATGGACAGTTCCAAGTTGCCATGTGGGTTCTGGCAATTGAACCTGGGTCATCTGGAAAAACAGCCAGTGCTCTTAACCACTGAACATCTCTACAACCTCTAGTGCTATGACCCGTTAACACATTTCCTCTTGTTTTGGTGACCTCCAACTATAAAATTCTTTTCTAGTTCATAATTTTGCTACTGTTATGAATTGCACATGTGCTTTCTTAGGTGACCCTTATGCCAGGGTCATTTGACTCCCAAAAGGGTTGCAACCCATAGACTGAGAATCACTGCTTTAATGGGTTCTATTGCATATGGTTTAATATTACTCTTTTTATTGTTGTTGTTAAACCTACTATCCTTTAATATGTGTATTCCACATTTAAGAAGTCCACCAATTGGTTAGTGGACATTTAGGTTGTTTATATATCTTAATTATAGTTTTGCAAAACACACAGGAATACTAATAGCTCTTTGGGATCTTGATTTCAAATTCTTCATATAAATACCCAGAAATTATATTGCTATGCCATCTGATAATCATATTTTTAGTTTTTATGAATATCCATGTTGCTCCCAAAGCAGCTATGCCATTTTGCATTCCCAAGAATGTTATGAAAGTTTCCAAATTCCCTACATTCATGCTGAAGCAGGCATGCTTAAGAAATAGCTTAGCCACCTGGGGCTTTCTTGGTTCGGGTCCCTCTCCTAACAATGTACCCAGCAACTTGGAACTCCCACCTGCATCAAGGTATGTATATATCACACTTCAAACAATGGAATAAAATTTTATTTCCTCTAACAGCCATCATAACTTCCTTATATTGGATAGCATTATATTCAAATGCATTCCAGAAAATATCCAAGTACAAATATCCAGGTGGCCGGTCTAGTCAAGGCTGGTTTTTGGTACATTTGCAAAAGGTAGAATGTGTCCTTTGAGTGCAGTTTGATGGTAAAATCCCTATTATCATCTTACACCTATGCATGATTGGGTGTGTATGTGTTTAAAATTAGTTATATCTTAGGAAGAGAAAAGCTTACATAAGTCAAATTATCCATCAAAATAGAGGAGCAACTGGATGTGGTGGCTTATACCTTTTAATCCCAGCACTGGGGAGGTCAAGACAGGCAGAGAGTTCTATGCAGCTCTAGGCCAGCCTGGTCCACACACCAAATTCCAGGGCAGTCAGTGCTACATAGAAAAACCATGACTCAGAAACACCAAACCAAACCAAAACAATACAAAAGTATAGAAGCACTCAAATTATTTCTCTTAATTATCAGACCTTTTTTCTATACTCCCAAAAGGGAAGTCCCAAACAACACCTGGAGCTCTTGAGTGTGTTCTCACTTAGGTGGCCACAGAATATCTTGGCAGTGTGTTCAGAAGGTGTGCTTTGGCTTTGCTCTTAGGATAATTCCTTGCTGTTTTGCCTCTTGTGCATCTTTTTTGCTTCCTTGTGTAAAATGCCAAGAACCTGGAGACAACCAGTCCAGATGCTGACTCTGGTAACACTGCTGATACTCATGGTTTTTTTTATACTGGACATCCTGTCAGATTGGAGATTAGATGTGCAAATTTGAATTGCATTTTTCATGATTAGTAGCACTTAGTATTTTGTACATATATCTGTTGACCCTTTCGTCAGTGACACATGTAGCTAAGGCTGGTCTCAACTTGCTACATAGCCAAAGATGACGATGACCTTCTGATGTTCATATTTGTACTTCCTGCATGCTCGGATCACAGGCATAGGCTACCAGTCCTGTTTTATGTGATGTTCAGAACTGATCCAGGTATTTTTCCTGCTACACAAATGCTCTACTGACTGACCTATGTTCTTAATCTCTCAATGCCAATATTTTATTTACAAAACACAAAAGGCATGGTTGTTAGGAGATTCAGCTCTGTATTTATAGGTAGCTTGACTGGGATACAAAAGGGTTGCCAGGAAAAGGTAACCAGTAAATGGTTAGATAAGGTGAGGCAGTCATACATTAACATGTCACCTTTCCTGCTCTTTGGGACTATGCTTGTTAAACTCCTGTGACACTTTGTTTAACCACAAATGAGGGGCAGTCATCTCTTTGTATTCATCTGTTTGTTTCCCTTGCCTTTGAAGTCATGACTCTTACTTTGATGTCTGCTATTGTCTGAGCTGGGACACAGTATTTTGCATTTTTATTTGCTCACCCAGCCCCACACTTACTGTGATGGCTCTGTGTGTATCTGCCAATTAAAGTATGAATACAGTAATTATGAATCTTAAAGCCAGATACTCATTAATCTTGACCTGTTGCCATTGTGCTGTTCAGTGGCAGAAAATATAGATGGGCCTGAATATCAGTTTCAAAAACAGACAAGGGTTAGAGCAGTTTTACTGTAGAAATAGTATGCATGAAGTATATGCCTATGATAAAACCAAGTCTTTTGTGCTTGCCACCACTACCCCTTAGTTATTTTTCTATTGCCATGACAAAACATCATGGCCAAGTCCAGTTACAGAAGAAAGTGGTTAATGGGGTTTACAGTTTCAGAGCATAAGTCCATGATCATCATGGTGAGAAGCATGGGAGCAGGCAGGCAGGTAGGCATGGCTTTCTAACAACATCTGAGAGCTTACAAGCATGAGGCAGAGAAAGAGAGGGGGAGAGGGAGCTAACTGGAAATCGTGTGGGCTTGTGAAACCCCAAAGTCTATCCCAGTGGCATACTTCTTTCAATAAGGCCACACCTCTAATACTTTCCAAACAGTTCCAAAAATAGGGATCAAGCATTCCAATGTATGACCCTATGGAGATACTTATCATTCAAGCCACCACAGCTCTTAAGAAAGTAGAAGGAGGTGATTCTGGAAGATAATTCAACAGAAGACGAAGAGGCCTTGGAGTCTGGAGGACCAGCATCTACTTTCTGGGCTCACAATGCCTTTCAAACAGCATTTTAAGTGCTTGAAGTCCAGCTAACTCAAATAGTATTTTGCTAGTTGAATTTTCCATTTGCTTCTCAACTCCTTTGTGTTCTTACTCATAGCCCCACACTAACTAGAACAAAGGCTCACCTTGTTTTTTTTTTTTTTTTTTGACATATGTCACAAAACCCTGTGAGCCTAACCAGTCTTCCTGGGCAGGCCATCTTCACTGAACTGGCTGTCATACCCCCAGGCTGCCTCTGGCCATGTGATCATTGGACATTTTTGCCTGTAGTCCTCTGCAAAGGCTCAGACCTCCAAGGGAAAAGACTAGGGCAAGGAACGAAATTAGAGTGACAGGATACCATCATAGTACATCAGTATTTCCTTAGTGCTGATCCCTAGAGACCAACAGCAAATCAGGTGTAGGTTTAAGAAAGGTATTACTTCTCATCTTGGCTTCTTGGTGAGGGCTAAGATTAGACACTCCCCAACACAAGGAACTTTCATCTTCCTTACCTGTTCCCACCATCTCATACTACTGGCAGACTTCATGTGTAAACAGGCTTCCTGTGTAAGAAACTGTTTTTACAAGACACTGATCTGCAGGAAACTGCAAATATCGTTGAAGGAGTGAAACACTAATGAATGCTCATGTGGTAAATAAACCCCTGTCACACGGGCACAGGGAGGTAGCCTTCTCTGTGTTAGTAGCCAATCTTCTTGGGTATTACAGGGAACATCACAGCATCCATTAATTTTTAGGACGAATGGTTTGACATCATTTTCCTCAAGGAATTTATTGTAAAGCAGAACAAGAACTACAGACCCCATAAATAGCTTTACTTATCTCTCCACAGGGAGGTCTTTTATTATGAAGAGTCCCTATTGAGATAAGCCTTTCTCAGGCTCCTATAATTTCTAGAAAGAAAGCAAGTCTATATATACTGCAGTTCCTCCACTCTGGGATTGCTCCCTAGCTAAAAGGAAAAGGAGTCAAAGTTAGAACTGCATCAAAAAGAAACCCAAGGGGAGGCTATTGTGAATGAGTAGAGGTCAGGTGGGCTGGTGATTCAGAGACATCGATAGCACTTATATTAGCAGAGGTCTTAGAGTAGGTACCCTTGTCCTTCAAACAGAAATAATGAGCTTAAGACCAGCCAAGACATCCAGCCTCATGAACTGAGCAACTGCTGGATTCTTAGACTTCCCACTCATAGCCAGCTATTGTTGGATTAGCTGGACCTCAACCTTAAGTCACACACACACACACACACACACACACACACACACACACACACACACACACACACACGAGAGAGGGGGGAAGAGATAGATTTATTCTAAAACCTATGTTACTCTAGAAATCTCAGACTATCTTAAATTTTAAATGGCACTGTATAAGAAGAAAAAGCAAATAAAAGAGTATTGTAGAATATGTGGAATTCTGAGGCCTCTGTTACTGCTCTTCAAACTTCCTTCCAGGCATTTACAATTTTTCACCTGCTGGACCAACTTGCCTGAATCTTAATGTTCCATCAGTTTCTCAAGTCCTTATTTGGGAGGTTGTAAACACTTATAAGTTGAGATATTTAAGGGATGGTTCAAGCTCACACAACCGGGTATATTTGACTTGACAACAGCGGTAAATCTCCTGTGAAAATATATTTGCAATGAATTGTTGGTAAATGTACCATTGTTTTCTTACCATTGTGACAGAAGCAACTGAAGGGATGAAGGGTTTGTTTTCTTGGCTTACAGGTGGGTGGGTCTGTGTCTACTGATGGAAACTTGCCCTGGCTGGTCTCACTGCTATTCCTGATGGAAAGCAGAGAGCTCAAGATCTACTGTAGCAGTCAGCTAGGCCCTGTCTCAGGGATCCACACTCCCTCAAACAACATCATCAGCTGGGGATCAAGTATTCAAACACAGGAGCCTGCTGGGGGAAGACATTACATATTCAATCCAGATGAAAAATGGTGAAAAATAGTAGCAAAGTAACAACAAAACTCTCTAGTTAAATAATGTATTCTCTCTCTCTCTCTCTCTCTCTCTCTCTCTCTCTCTCTCTCTCTCTCTTTGTGTGTGTTTTCTGTAAGGGCTAGAATTAACCTGTAAACCCCACTTTCCCAAGGACAAATAACTTTCTGAAATGCTGGGGGATGTTGTTTTCATAAGATAACAAGTCACTTGTTTTCAATTCAGTTAACAAGGTTAGTTGTCCGACCTGCACACATGTGCTTGATCACATGTAGGGAGAAGATATGTAGGCAGGAAGTGCATCAAGATATTATCTTTGCCCCCACTGGACGGAGGCATAAAGTATGTAGCCTTGTGGGTTCGGTCCTTGTTGGAACCTCGACATTATGATGACCCCACCCTCTAATGATGAGCGGGACATGCATACCTGGTGTGGCCATGTCATGGCTACGTCACATGTTATGGGGTTGCTTAAAGACTCAGTGTTGTTCTTTTGTTACAGTTATAGGAATAAAGCTGGAGAATACAGGGGTATGGACCCCAGTGAGTGGGGGTCTCAAGGTAAGGGACCACTTGGGAAAGCATAGCAGGTTCCATAGCAGGTGAGGGCGACAGAGACAGAGGAAATAACAGGACAGGCAGACAGAGCTTAAATGTGGAGTTTATTTAGAAAGCGGAGTTAGGGGGAAGAGAAGAGACAGAGACACCAGGAACAGAAGAGGAGAGGGGGGAAGGAGAGAGAGAGATGGGGGTAGAGAGAGAGAGAGCAGAGCTGGAAGGCAAAAGAGTGTAAAAGAGAGTGTAAGTGGTCAGGGGTCTGACTTTTATAGGGTCCTTTACACCTGCCTGCAGACTAGTACTCACGGAACCCTGGACTGACAAGGATGCTGCCTGAGTGCATTCTGCCAGGTAACAGGCAGGCCAGCGTAATGCCAGCTTACCCTTTTAAGCAAGCACCTCTCTTTCTCTCTCTCTTTTCTCTGTTCCCAGTTGGCCAACATCTCCCCTCCTTTTTTTTCCCTCCACCAATAAACTCCACATGGCACTTTGAATCTCATAGTTTGTATTTCATTACCTGTCGCTGCAGCAAAAGAACATTTGGTGTCATGAAACTCTCGAAGGTTCTCCCTGTAATTTCCCCCATCACCTGTTGGCAGGCAATGGGAGACACTCATGAATCCTGATGCCAAACCAATAGCCCACTTTTTGTCTACCTGTTTTCTGGGACCACCATCCAACAGCTTCAGTAAGGTACCCCTTCTTCTGGTCTGCATAAATGTTTACCTGAACCCAAAGGGCTGACCCTTGATATTCTGGCATCCTTCTGCTGTTCTTGGAAGCTGGGGAGCCCCCAGCCACAGTCTTTAAGGCCACAGCTGAACCCTCTTGCTGACCATCACCTCTGGAACATTTCCCACAGGTGAGGTGCAGCACCACCCTCACTGAACTTGTACATTCAACTTTAGGCTTTAAGCCTCCAGGTGGTTACTAATTACTGCCTTTGGGACTGCTGAGTTCTGTCAGGCCTTCTCTTGGCCTCACTCTCAGGCTCACAAACTCCAAGAGCATCTTTGCCGTTTTTTTTTTTTTTTTTTTTTTTTTTTCACCCATGGGAAATAAACCAATGAAAACACATAAGCCTATCCACTCCACTGGGATGTCTACTAGAAAAGTTAAAATCCCTTCACTTAATGCCATTTGTTAAGGCACCCAGACTCATTCACCTCTGTACTAAGAAATGGCCTAGAAACTCCCCAGATAACAAATCAAACTGGCTACCTAATGGCTCTCTAGACCCTGACATTTAAGGGGACTTTTCCAACTACTCCAGCAGACAGGTAGATGGAAGCAGTTACCATATGTCCAAGCTTTCTTCTATCTCTCTGCTAAACATTTTCTTTCCTCTTCCTCTTCTCAATCTCTTGTCCTAGCAATGAAAGCTAAACCTGAGGAAACCTCCACTAACTTAGACCACTCTGATGAACCTCCAAAGCTTTGTTCTCAACATACAATTATCCCTTCTGCTTCTCCTCCTCACCTTCTTCTTTCTCTCCATCACCGGGCTGCTCTAAATGCCAAACCCTCGAGCCTACTTTCACACTCCCTGTTATCCACTCTGGCTCCACTACATGCCCTCAACCTACCAAAGCCAATCCAGCCACAGTTATCCCCTTGTGAGAAGTGGTGGGAATGTTCATGTCCCTTTCCCACTATCAGAACTTTCTCAAATATAACTCAGACTAGGTTCCTATACCTCCACTGCTTTTATAAAAGAGTTCCATATAGTCTCATGAACTGCCCAGGTCTTCTAATTGAGACCCATGTTCAGGGGGTCTGAGTTGGTCTAATGCTGGTTTCCCAGCTATCAGACTGGGGGTCCATGAGCTCCCCCTTGTTCAGGTCAGCTGTCTCTGTGGGTTTCTGTAGCCTGTTCTTGACCCCTTTGCTTATCAATTCTTCCTCTTGTAACTGAATTCCAGGAGTTCAGCTCAGTGTTTAGCTGTGGGTGTCTGCTTCTGTTTCCAACAGCTACTAGATGAAGGTTCTAGGATGGCATATACATTAGTTATCAATCTCATTATCAGGGAAGGGCATTTAAAGTAGCCTCTCCACTGTTGCTCAGATTATTAGTTGGGGTCATTCTTGTTGGTCTCTGGACATTTCTCTAGTGTCAGTTTTCTCTTCAAACCTATAATAGCTTCCTCTATTATGGTGTCTCTTTTCTTGCTCTCCTCTTCTTGTCCCCCGACTCAATCTTCCTGACCCCATCTGTTCTCCTCTCCTCCCTTCTCTTTCTCCTAACTCCCTCTCCACTCACCTCTCTCCCACCCACCCCCAATATGCTAAGGAGATCTTTTCCCTTTCTGCTCCTGTGAGGGACCTATATGAATCTCTTAGGTGTGAACTGTATCCTGGTGATCCTTTGCTCTATGTTTAAAATCCATATATGACTGAGTACATACCATGTTCCTCTTTTTGTGACTAGGCAACCTCACTCAGGATTGTTTCTTCAAGTTCCATACATTTTCCTGTGATTTCAAGATTCCATTGTCCCTTCTCCACTCCCCCAGGCTGAGTAGGTTTCCATTGTATAGATGTGCCACGTCTTCTCTATCCATTCTTCAGTTGAGGGGCATCTAAATTGCTTCCAGTTTCCTGCTATTAGAAATAATCCTGCTATGAACATAGTTGAACAAATGTCATTGTTGCATGGATGTGGATCATTTGGGTATATGCCTAAGAGTGGAATTGTTGGGTCCTGTGGTAGACTGATTCCCATTTTCCTGATGAACCACCATACTGATCTCCAAAATGGAAGTACAAGTTTGCACTTCCACCAGAAATGAAGGAGTGTACCCCTTTCTCCACATCCTCTCCAGCAGGAGCTGTCATTGGTGTTTCTAATTTTGGAAACTCTTTATGCTCCTGGATACCCTCATACTCTCTTATTGCTTGTCCCCTATATGAGACAGTTCTTGGCTCTCCATATGAACCTCTCCTTAATCCTGTTACTAAGTCTTTTCAGAAACTCAAACAGGTTCTTCTCCATGCCCCAGCCTTTCATCTTTCAGACCTAACTCATCCTTTCTCCCTCTATGTAGCAGAAAAGGAGGGATATGCCCTTAGAGTTCTAGGCCACCAGCTAGGAACCTCCTTCACACTCCTAGCATATCTGTCAAAGAAACTAGACCTAACTACCCAAGGATAACCAACACCCTGCATATGTGCTTAAGCAGCTCCTTATTCATGAATCCAAGAAACTAACCTTTGGGTCACCCATCACTGTCTTCTCCCACCACAACCTGTCTCATCTCTTAACTTATAAGGATTACAAACTCTACCTCCTTCTGCAGTTATTTCTCTCCAGGTAGTGCTAGTAGAAGATGCCACACTTACTTTCCAATCCAGTCCACCCTTCAGTATCTCAAACCGTCTACCTTAACCTAATACTAACTATTCTCCATCTCATTCCTGCATTGAAACCCTAGAGGAATTATTGCCCCATTCTTCACCTGGTACATAGATGGCAGCTCCTTTTTACATGAGGGGACCCATAGAGCAGGGTATGCATAGTATCAGATACAGGGTAGTGGAGGCCTGGGCACTCCCTGCCCATACTACTAACCAGCAGGCTGAATTAATAGCCCTCACCTGTGCCTTCCAATTAGCACAGGGACAAACCCTTAATGTCTACACAGACTCTAAATATGTCTTTCACATCCTCCTGTCCCATGCTGCTATCTGGAAAGGGTGAGGGCTACTTACTACAAAAGGAGGATTCATAACTAACTCAGATCATATTATGTTCATGTTAAAGGCCTCCCACCTACACAAAGCTATAGGTCTCATTAGACTGACAGGTCCATGATCTTTAAGGGCAATAACAGGGCTGATGAAGCAGCTAAGGCTGCAACCCTCTGAGATCCAGACTCCCTTCACCCACCCCAGGGAGTTCAGATACTACAGCCCACATCCTCAAAGTCACCTCCTGACACTTGACAAATTCTGTCCTATTTGTACCAGCTCTTTCATCCTAACATTCAGGCTTTTTCTCATTTTGTCGAGGCTCACCTCCAGTCTACTTCTGAGGACTTACATTTCTTAAAAACTATCACTGCCTGTAAAACCTGTCAGATGTCAGACCCTAACTTCAGGTATAGTAGTCCCCCTTTTCCCACCCACCAAGCCAGGAACTTCCTCCCAGGGGCTGACTGGCAACTTGACTTTACCCACATGCCCATAGTCAGATGAGTCAAATATCTCATTTGGTTGATACCTTCTCGAGGTGGGTAGAAGCATTTCCAACCACAAACAAAACAGCTCAGAAAGTCTCTGACATCCTTCTCAGGGAAATTATTCCCTGGTTTGGAATTTGAGCCTCTCTTCAGTCAGACAATGGTCCTGAGTTCACCTCTCAGATCTCCCAAACCCTATCTAAAGCTCTCAATATCCCTCAGCATTTTCATATCCCATATCACCTGCAGTCCTCAGGGAAGGTAGAGCTAACTAACCGTTCTTAAACAAATGTTCTTGTTAAAATATCACAGGAACTTTACCTGGACTGGGTAAAGCTCTTGCCTCTGGCTTTATTCAGGCTTAGGGCCCTCCCCAAATGACCCGTTTTTGTCTCACCCTTTGAACTCATGTACAGGCAGCCAGTTCTAACACCTGGTCTCTCACCTAAACTCTCACCTCTCCCTGACCCCCTGCTTACATGCTTACTTCATCATCTTTGTTCCCTCCTATGGAACTTTCCTGACCACTCCCTACCTCTGCCATGTACCCAATCCCTGTACATTCCCAATTAACATCGGGGACCAGGTCCTTCTCTCTCCTCCAGACCAACACCCCTCATCCCTTTCCAGTAAATGGCAGGGCCCCTTCAAGGTAATTCTTGTCACTCCAACAGCTGCTAGGCTTGAGGGCCTCCCCACTGGATTCACTTATCCCACCTCAAATCCTTTACTTCTCCACCTGAAACTCACCCCTCATATACAGCTACTGCAACAGGACCTTCTTCCCTTAAGCTTCAGAGAACACAGAAATCAACTACCTTGTCTCCTATTTCAGAAGAATAAGGCTTCACTCCTACAACCACACTCTCCTGGACTGAGAACCCCATATGTTTTCCTTCCTCAAGATGACATGAACTCTCCTGTTTCTAATTCCACCCTGCTCATCAATCTCCTCTCTATGTATCCCTCAATAACTCATTCAAAACTTCTAATCCAACCAATTAGCTGTTGTTACAGGAATGCCAGCCAGAAGCCACAGATCTGGAGACACAAAAACCATCAAACATTTGTGCCTCCTGTGTGAAGGTAGCCAGACAAGTTCCATGCCTCCAGGACTGTGATGAAACAACCAGCTACCCCAGGATGTGGCAGCACCCCAGCTTTCTCAGGTCAGTATGAAGTAAACTCAATGTTCTTATTCCCTAAACTTCCATGCCTAACTCCCCACAATTTTAATAATAATAAGAGGTGGGATTGTTGGAACCTTACCATTATGCTGACCCCATCCCCGAACGATGGGCAGGACATTCATACTCGGTGACAACATCAGGGCTGTGGCTTGAGTTATAGGTTTTGTGTAAGGACTCAGTGTGCAAGCTTCCCCTTTTAATCAAGCACCCTCACCCTCTCACCCTCTCTCTCTGTTTTCTCTGTTCTGGTTGGTCAACATGTCACCCACCACCAATGAATTCCATGTGGTTGCATTCAATCTCATAGTTCGTGTTTCATTGCCCGCCACTGCAACAAAAGAACAATAAGTCTTTATAGACTACTCACTGACCTAATTCAGCACCATTTCTCTGGGAATCCTGGGTATGGACCGAACCAGTTGGACAATTGTGGATTTGGTCTTTTTCCTTGCAATTTTCACATTTAACATTTTCATTCCTGAATGGTGATGGGTTTATTTCTGTTGTTTTCCATTTGATTGTCTGTATTTCCCCCAGTATAATCACTATTGTCTTGTAGTTAAATAGGGAAATTAGGCAGTTTAGCATATGAATAGAAGCAATATGGAGGCCTGTTTCTGGAAGAGCTAGAACAAAGGACTCAAAGCAGGACAATTTCATTACATTTCTTGACTTTGTCTCTCTAAGAGTTTGCCTATCTGTCTTCCAGTGCAGAGAGCTATCGTCCTGTGACCAGAACTCCTGGCTGTTACCCTGTAACCCTCAGGAGAAATAGTTTTCTATACTCTTTCTGATTGGGTTTGCTGGGTGACAGGATTTGGTGGCATCATAACTGTGTTCAGGAAAGAGGGGCATGAGTTTGTGTGTGTGTGGGGGGGGCCCTCACTGTGTGTGTCTCTGTGTGTGTATGTGTGTGTGTGTCTGTGTGTGTGTGTTGTATGTCTGTGTGTGTGTCTCTGTGTGTGTCTGTTGTATGTCTGTGTGTATGTGTGTCAATCCTGCTCCTAAATGTGTATGTGTATGGTAGGTCTCCCTGGTAACACGTTACAGGGTCAAGGACGAATTAGTTCCCATAAGAGCTGTAACCAAACCACCCTTCTCCACATCATCTTACTTGTAAATACTTAGTTAAGTTTTTTCAGGTTAGCGTAAAAGGAATGGCCTCATTTTGACAGTGTCACCCCCTTGTGTCATTCTTTGTTCACAACCATTGTCCTCGCCACTGCTCTGTCCTCTGCTGCATCCCCCTCTTAATCTGAGCATAGGAGAAAAGTTGAATACTGTCATTTCAGGAAAACTTATCTGATTTCCTGCTGTCTTCCACCATCACTCAAAGTTTAATAATTTGTTATCTTCTTTTCTTCACACTCCCGCAGCAGCTCCACCCATCCCTGGCTTTAGCCTCTGTGGGTGGAGTGACTTCCTCTTTTCTGAACATGAGCCTAAGAAGACATCTTCCTCCAGTCTAGCTGCTGCCCCTATCCATTTCCAGTGTGCTGACTGCAACATCATGTTAGGGCTTCCACTTTCTTAATTGTATGAATACATGGGATGCTTGGCTAACCCACAAGCTCATGGAGGAGGGGACTCAACATAAAGTCTCTGGTTTTCCCATTGGCCATAGAGAGGTTTGTTCATTTACACCATATATACTTTTGAAGATGCAATGAATGTCAAAAATATATTCTATAGTTTATTTATGCACACAGATGTTAAAATAGTATAATCCAGAAACAGTGATACAGTTTTCCTACCCTCATGCTTCATAAATAATTGTGTTAAAACACTCAAAGTGTTCTTCATTATTATGTTTTCAATACGGCTGCCATGGAGTTGTCTAGTGATCCCTTTGCATCTGTGCATAAAGCTGGGCTTACTGGTATCTAGCTAGAGTAACAATCACAAATTTAAAAAAAATTAATATATTTGATTCCCATTTTTTTTGTGAATGCATATGTATGGGATCCAAAGGTCACAGGGGTTTGCTGGCAAGCTAGCAAGGGTAATAACAGACCTACACACACACACACATACACACACACACACACACACACACACACACACACACACTGTACACATGCATCCACACACATGTGTACCAGCACACACATACAAGGACTTGTTTATAGTGACATTTTGCTTCATAATGATAAATTCACAGCCCAGGTCTAACCACTTAATATATATAGTACATCTCTATTTTTTAAATTGTGTATATGTTTGGGTATGCATGTGGTATACGCATGAATGTGCACTATATATGGTTTATATCTAGAAACGTGTGTATGTGTGCATTTCTTACCCAGGCTAACATTGGTGTTCCCTTCCATCTTGCTCCTCATGTTTTGAGTCAGAGTGTTTTATGTGGAGCTCAGCATTTCAATAAGACTGGCTGGCCAGCAAGCTCCTGGGATGTTTCTGCCTCCCACCACTGGGGTTGCGGGTATAAGCAGCATTTAGATGGGTGCTGGGATCTTAATTCTTATTCCTGTATTGCTCACACATTCGACGCAAAAGCTCCCAACTCCACCTCTGTCTCGTGCCGTCTCATCCTGGTACATTTCCTACCATATAGCCAAGACCACAGTTATCTCAAGCAGAGATCTGTGAAGAAACTTCAAGAAACGTGTCAGTCTGCCAGCAACATCATGGAGTTGCCTTTCTGCCACCATCTCTCCTGGCATGTTCTGAGCGAAGAATCTGGGAAAAGCCTTCACTTTAATATGCGTAATGGCAAAGGAAACCAGAGGAAGGGCAGAGTGGAGCCACCGTTTTAGACTGTGCACAGGGGAAGAAGGACTGTATCCGAAGGAGCAAGACCTAGCGGTAAAGAATGAAGTTCTGGCACAAAGATGATAGTGGGAAGTGCTGAGTCAGCAGAAACCTGGGAGGGACCTCTGGCCTCTGGAAGGATGCTTTTTGGCAGAGTGAAGGGCTGTATGGTTCAGAGAGGTACATCTGCATGAAATGAGAGCAGGAGAAAGCAAAGGAGGCTGCCCACTGCACCTCAATTTACTTCAGGGTTAATGTGTTTCAGGGCTTTTCTCCAGGGTATCCTGTTATGCATGAATCGCCACATTTCTGATCTGAAGATTTTTGATACCTATTGCCGGGAAGACGAGAGGCAGATGAGGGGTGAATGCACAGAGAATGACAAAAGGCTGTGGCAAATGCTCCCTGGGTGTGGGTCAACAAAGACTACTTCCAAGCTGGTTATGTCTGAGGCTTAAAATGATCAAATTGTGCATCATCTTCATCATGGAACAAGAGGACAGTGGCCTGTGCTTATCTAAGTATTATTTGCACAGGGAGGGAAGATACTTCTGCGAGACCTTTTTCAGAAGCTTTACTAATAATCCAACACTAAGCTAAGAACTTTGGAAATTGGGTTCTAGGGATCCACATGGATCATATAAGTGACCGTAACATCTGTCAATTGACAGATGCATTTTCATGACTGGTTATATTTTTCTCACATAAACCTGTGGTTGAGGCAGGCATGAATAATACCTAGTTCACAGATGAACCTGAGAGAGGCAGAGTGGTTCAGTGCTCAGCCTACCTTAGTGAGGAGAGCCCTAAGAAGGCCTGAATACCTTAGGTATGTTTCCCCTCAGGCTGAGGACTTGCCCTTACAGAACGTGGTATTTTACAGTGTGCAGCAACGTCATGCTCACCTCTGACTCAAAAAGGAGATGAGATAAATCACCACTCTATTTTTCCAGGAAAATGGCCACAAGTGAAGTCTCATCCAAATTCACAGGAAAAGGATTTTGATTCAGGTTTCTTTGTTGTTGTTCCTATTGGTTTAGTTAGAAATAGGTGTGGCAAATATCAAAATTTTAAAAAGGTAGCAATAGGATAATGCCTGGTCTTATGTTCCCCAGACTGGCTTGCTGCCTTTCAGTTCTAACCTCTTGCATAATGGTGTACATAACTTTGAATCTTTTAATATATTGTCAATATTATTTCATGTCTCTGTGCATATTCCAATCATTACTAAGATTGACTTTATTCTTTTGGGAGTGGAAAGGGCTTAGTTTTTTCTTGAATAAATGTGGTGTGATCTATTTATGACAGTGGGTTCCATAACAAAGTGGAAATCCAGGACGATTTATAAGTCTTCATAAAAACACAAACTTACTCTAGAAGGAAAACAAAGATCAAACACCAAGCAGTATAAATATTATCAAGAAAGACCCCAAGTATTTAAAATTTGAAAGGCATTGCTGAATTAGCATGCACTCAAATTTAGTGATTTAAGTTGAACTCTTATCAGTTTGAATGAGAGTCCTTTTTGTGAATTTTGTGATTATGGCTGGTACTCTGTGTGGGGATTTCAAATTTGAATTTGTTTTGCCTGTGGTAAAAATGTGAACCTGACTCTGCTTACTGAACTGTATCCTTTAAAAGGGTGAAGGTTCTTCCAAAAGTGAATACAGAGTAACATTTTTGTGTGATTCTAAGCTCCATTGTATCACTTATCCAATCCTCTGTTGGTCTAGTGCTGATATTCCTTTCCTATATATTTGTGGGAGACATTTCATAATGAGAGAAATGGCCCTTTGCCATCTGTTGCAAATATCATCCCAGTTTTTAAATCAGTATGGGTTACATTATAAATTTAAAATTATATACATGTATAATCTTATTGCATCTTAGAAAACATTTTTGCGATTCCCGTTTCTTCCTAATACTTTACATTATTTTCACTTAAAACTTGAGTTTACAGAAAATAGTTTGTTGTGAGAAGTGAGATGAAGATTTGGTAAATTTCCCAGACAAATATATCATTTTTCAAATGCACACCATGAAATAATCACTTTTCTTTACCCTGTTCTATAAATATACCATAATTATTGAATTAGAATGCTACCAAATGTCCATATGCATTTGAGTTAATTTTAGACTCTCAGTTCTATTCTATTGATCCTATCAATTTTTTTTTTTATTATCATACTAACCCTAAACCAGCTTTATTACTGTAGTTTTACAGCACGTCTTATGTACTTAGGATTTGGGTTGACAAAGCATTTACTTTCATGCTTTATTATGTAGTTGCTAAATGTTTCATGTCTACCTGGAGAGAGTTGGTATATTACTCAACATTATTCTTAACTTTTAAAATCTCATGAACTACTAAGGTACCAACGAGTGACCTCCTCATCCTAAACAACTATTGGTATCTTGATTGGGTTTATATGGGGGTTGCAGTTATGGATCAGTTAATACTGTTCTCTGAATGGTAATGCCACACCAATTTCATATGCTGAAACTTAACCTCTGCCCTAGTTATTTTGCTCTAGCAAGCTGTGGTGAAAATGCCTGGCAGAAATGCCTCAAGAGAGGAAGGATTTATGTAGACACCCAATTTTAGAGGGCTTGGTCCATGGTTGCTTAGCTCCAGGTGCTTGGGTAGAACATCAAGCTGGCAGCAATGTGTGACTGAAGAAACTATTCAGTTCCTGGTAGGCTGTAAACAGAGGGGCTGCAGAAAGGGGCAGAGCAAGATGTACCTTTCAAAAATGCTCCTCTGGTGACCTGATTCTTCTCTCTATGCCCCATCAGGTGTTCGGAATCTCCTAAAATAGTATCACCAGCTGGGTACCAAAGTCCCAACAAATGATCTCCTTTTCAGGACACTTCATATCTACAACTCAACAGTGGTCAAGGTGATGCTAAGGGTTGGGTCCTGTGAGAAATGGCTGTTTAGGCCATGAGGCCTCTGCATTCATGAAACTGATGCTTTAATAAAAGAGCTTGAAGGAGTTTTTGGAGGAGGCTGTCTCTCCTGTCTCTTTATGTAAAGACAGAACAAAAGTGCTACTTTGAAGCAGAGAGTAAATCCTTAATCCTCGCTAGACACAAAATCTGTTAGTGCCTTGATCTCAGAGAGCTTAGATTTTCCAGCTTCCAAATTGTATGCAATAATTTTTTATAGCTTATAAATTATTCAGTCTAAGGTATTTTGTTATGACAGCAGGGATGGACTAAGGCAGTTTAGCTTTGACATCTTTAGTGACTTTTCCTATTCAAGAATAAAGGATTTAAATTTAGGAGAGTCTTCCATTAGGTTCTCATCTCTTTTAAAACTTGTTATTCATAGATTGCATATTAGGAAAGAGCACAATTATACAAAAAGATACTCATCACCAAGTGAACATTCTCATGTATCAGGAAAACAAACAGAACATTGTCATTGTTAAGTATTCCCGGTGACAGGCAATTTTGTGATATTTCCAACCAGTCTTTGCTCCTTATTTTCTTTTTTGTGAGATTCACCAAACAATTGTGAATAATTATAATGTGTTAATTTTCATTCCTATGTCAGAGCTCCATGTTATCCATATAACAAAATTAAGCAATGTATGGTTCATGTCTGATGTTTGGTTTTCAAGTTTGGGTTGGTATGCATGCACCTGAGTCTGAGCACATGTTGGGTATTTGGGAGTGAAATTGTTAGGAAGGAAGAGATTCCTAAATGTGGTAGATGACAGAGAATGATTGAACTACTATATACTTACCAACAAAGAATGGGTGCTCATTATTCATGGTCTCAACAATAACTGATGTTGTTTGACTCTCCGTTTGAGTCATTTTTCTAGGCATGTGGGTTTCACTGTGGATTTAGGATGCATTTTCTTGCATCTTAAAGCATTCCAGTTCCCTTCATATTTCTTGAAACTCCTTTGTGTGCAACATCTTGCCTATTTTTCTACTTATTCATAGAACTTATAAGACTATTAAATATATTTTATGTATTTCTGTCAAGATTATTTCTACAGTTTTTTTTTTACTGTTATTGCAAATGAGATACATTCTACTTTCGAGTTTTCTAGTGCTCCCCATCACCCCAGGACTTATTTAGATTTCTACAGAAGGCACCTCTCCTTAAACAATCTTTTCTTTGATTGTCAACTGTTGTCAAACTCCTTCACTTTGCTATTTCCATTTTACAAAAATCTATCTTGCAAGTAGTGGCCAATATTTGTCTTGTTCAAGACTTAACCTTTGTGAATATTTTGTTTCTGTTATGGTGTAAATATTGGTCAACAGAACTGCTCTGAAGAGTCATCGGTATCAGAGCCATTTTACTAATGAATACAGACACAGTGAAGGGTCTGGCCCTTTACCCAAAGACTTTTCATTACACTGAGGTCACTTCCAAACTCTCTTGAAATTGTATGCTCCAAACTCCAGGACAAATTGTATTTCTTAGTATAGAACCCCCCCCCCCACCAGCTTTGTTATTTGGTTCCAGAACAAAGTATGTTTGCTTACTTGAAAATTCCCTTTCCACCTTTGCCCTAATTTCAACAATGGTTTTTCTGACCATCACAATCCTGAGTATGTAACAAAGCAGTCTCTGCTAATTTGTTTCTGCCTAGGTTTCTTGCATGATTGCACAGTTTCTCTGGACTTGGGTCATATGAATTGGGTTAGCAATGTCACTTACAGGTTTATGTTTTGAACACCTCTTCCCACACTGGTAGAACTATTCTGCAGGCTGTGGAACCTTTAAGAAGCCTGTGGTGGTGGCGCACACCTTTAGTCCCAGCACTCGGGAGGCAGAGGCAGGCAGATTTCTGTGAGTTTGAGACCAGCCTTGTCTACAGAGTGAGTTCCAGGATAGCCTACAAAGCAATACAAGAACTACAAACAAACAAACAAAAAAGAAGCCTGGATGGAGGAGGTAGCTCACAGAGGGTGAGCTTTGAAGGGTGAGTGAACTTGCTCTTGGCGCTGGCCTGTTTCTTCCTGCTCGTTTCTTGCCTGAGAAATGGATGCACTTCTACCTTATGTTCTAGATGCCATGGGCAGAGTCACTGCCACCATAATGCCATCCCAACATGATGTACTAAATTTTTTTTATATTAGTTACTTTCATAATGCTGTGACCAAAATAACCCACAAAAATAAGTGATGGGCTTATTTTGGCTCATGGCTTTTGGGGATTATAGTCTATCAGTTCAAGGAAGCAAGCCTGCTGTTGCAGTGGGAGGTATGGGAGAGGATTGTTCACACTGAGGTAGACAAGGAAGAAAAAGGAAATAAATAAAAGAGGCAGGGTCCAGGGGATGGTAACTTTCAAAGGCCTCTGTCTAGTAGTCTACTTCTGGCATCCCAACCCCTCTGTGAAAATGTTCACAACCTTCCAAATAATATCACCAACTGAGAAACAAATACTCAGAATGTGAGTCTATTTCAGATTCAAACTCAAACACTGGGAATTTAGTTTGACTCTATCAGTCAGTTTCTCTAGGATCCATCTTAGCTTCTTAATTCCCATCTCCATTGTTGGTTGTCAAACATTTGCTGTTTTGGATCTATTTTTTTTCTACTATCTTTTTTGATTTGCTTTGTGTGTGTGTGTGTGTGTGTGTGTGTGTGTGTGTGTGTGTGTGTGTGTGTGTCTATATATAGAGAGACAAGAGGTTGGTGTCAGTCATTTTTCCAACTTCTTTTTTTGAGACAGGCTTTCTCACTTGTGCTGGAGTTCATGAATTTAGCGTGACTAGATGGACAGTGAGCTCCTGGGATCTGCATGAGTCTGCCTCAGGAGTTATAGCTGTGTACTAACACACAGAGATCTCTAAAAAAATATTTTTAAGTTTATTTTTTGCATCTGTATGTCATAAGAGGGTATCAGATCCCATTGTAGATGGTTGTGGGCCACCATGTGGTTGCTTGGAATTGCACTCAGGACCTCTGGAAGAGCAGCTGATTTTCTTAACCACTGAGCCATCTCTCCAGCCCAGCTTTTGCATGTGTGCTGTGAATCGAACTCAGGCCACCCCAGTGGTAGAGCAAGCACTTTGCTGACTGGGTTATTTCCTCAGCCCTTACATTTTCTTAATCAATCTTGCTCATTTTTTTCAGGTATTGAAATGAATATAAAATAATTTTGGTGTAAATCTGTCCTTTGTGATATTTGTGACATCCTAAACATGATTTGTTATTTATCTGAAATTCAAATTTAGCTGAACATCTTGGGTTTTGCTTTTTCTTAATCTGGCAATTCTATTTGGGAAAAGCATCCATCCTTAAATTCCACGATCTATCTTCAGGTGCAAACATTTTCACTAAGTTGGTCTATCTGTGGTGGGTCTTCAGACATGTACATACATTAAACATCTACAGAGACTATCAATATGTAGCTAGAGTTTAGAACTATTTGGTTAATCAGTTAGACCTGAAATCTTCCATCCATCCATCCATCCATCCATCCATCTATCCAGAACCTGCATGCCAGCCTCAAGTCAAGCATGTGGCTGCTGAAGCTTCACCTTTATTTCCTGAACATATTCTGTACAAACAGGTAGAGTAATTTGATAAAAATAATGACACCCACCCAAAGTCAAGAAAGAACTCCACATTGTTGCAGATGAGCAAAAGGAGCAAATAATGGCTTCTGTGGTTTCTAAAATTGCCTGCTAAAATTTAATTCTATCTTTCTGATCATGGCAAGATAGTTGTACATTAAATGTCTCTACACATTGATGCGTCAAAAGCTTATCTAGCGTTCTACATGCAGTGTGCCATGTCTGCTCTGAGCAGATTTCAGCCCTAAATTCTGCTGTACAGTGACTAATGCAAAGCAATTATGCTTAAAACACTTTGTCAATTAAATGTGTTATTCCTAAGATATTGTCCGATATGCTGTGTAAGTGATCATCTGTCATCGTGCCAACTGGGGAGAATGAATACTAAGTGGGAGCAACAACCTGCTTGCCATGGATATAGAACCACAACGTTATTACAGCAAATGAGGGAGACAGTGCATGTATTTCCTTCAACGGTGAAGAAATGCTGCAACTTTTCCAGGGGCTCTTCAAATATGTCTGTGTAATTATCACCCCCAAATAATGCGTCAAATATTTCCCAGTCAAAGTAAATGTTTCATGTCACCTTCTGATGTATTGCGATAAAAGCACAGAGTTATGAGAAGATAATATAAATTATGAGAGGATAATATAATTTTCTGAATCTAAATATTTGGATTTACTGTGGGAGAGATTCATGTGCATTTAAAACTATAGATTTTAGCTTTAAAAATCTCTGTTATATTAATTCTTTTGGGATGTAATGTATCAAGTATTTGTGGACCAGAACCTAATCTCTATTTTTCACAATTTTCTACCCAGGTCTGGGAGTTAGACTTGGTTTAAGATATTTTTGACATGTGAGACAATAAAGATATAAACCCATAATATAAGGATTGCTTCTGTTCTATATATATCAGAGGTTTGGTTCTGCAATCATTAAGTTTTCTGGGACAGGGTACTATATTTTGCATTAGCACAATAGTAAAAATAGTATATCCAGAGATTTGCTAAGACTTTGGCAGAGTAAGGATCTGCTGTTGATGGCACCCTGGAAGGGTACAGCTCAGCAGTGTGATGCTTACTGAGCATGTATAAGACCCTGGGTGTGGTCTTAAGCAATCTCAGAAACACCATTGCTGCAACACATAAATATCTATGGATAGGAGAACAAAATATTTCAGGGTTGTGTCTCGTGGCTGTTCCTATTTCTGTCCATTTCAAAACAGAATTTTTCAGGACCGAATCTCTTTAGGAGTGAGTAAGCTCAGTGGTTAAATGAGCAGTCCCTGTGTTAGGCTGGCCCCTTTTTGGCTCCTCACTGACTAGCCATACCATAATAGGGGCCTCTTTTATCCTCTGGTCTTTTAATTTGAAAATGGAGATAATATTACTGGACTGTATTTTTGGGCATGTGTATGAAGTAAAAGGATATCTGTCAACTATCTAGCAATGGCTGTCTTTCTATTGCAAAAGTCATGTATTAGGCAATTTTGGTAGATATCAACCATTGCGGTGTGTGTGTGTGTGTGTGTGTGTGTGTGTGTGTGTGTGTGTGTGTGTGTGTGTGTGAGGGTGGTACAGGTGAACCTTCTGTGTAACTCCTTAAGGGACATCTTCCTGTCATTTTGAGGCAGGGTCCCTTACTGGGACCTAGGAGTTACTAACTGGACTTAGTTGGTTTGCCCATGAACCCCACAAATTTTCCTGTCTTTACCTCTCCAGAGATGTGATTTGAAGCACACATACCACCATGTGTAGCTTACTTTGTGGGCTCTGATAATAAAACTTGGGTCCTCACAGTTGTACATCAAGCACAATACTCATCAACCTATCACCTCAACTTTGTATTTCTGTTCTTGTTTTCCATGAACATAATTCCTTGTTCTTTATTTTACTTTTGTATATTCCCTTTTGTGGCTTTCACTATTCTCAGTTCTTCTCCATTGTCTCAGACACAGTAAGAGTCTAGTCAGCCAAATCATAGTTCTCTATGGATAATGAATAAATAGAACCAAGCCTAGCTCTGTCTTCAGAACTGTGATGATAGTGTGTGGCCCTTGCTGACACTCATTATGTATTATCAACACTTTGAGGTGTTTAGATATGTTAGCTAACTCCTTTCATCTTGGTAAGAAAACCAGGAGGAGGATGCCCTCATTCTCCTTGTTTTAATTGTGAGGAAACTGGAGCATTAGATAATAAAAAATTGCTTGTGATTATGCAGAGACAAAATTTGAACCCAAGTCATCTGGTTTGGAAATGCATGCTCTTAATTGTTACTGGAGAGTGATTCCCTGGGCTGAGGGAAAGGTAATCCAGCATCACTGCAGACTCTCAGGCCTCACCTCACGGAGTACAAACTGAGGAATAGCAATCTTGCAAGGGTCATCTATCAGATGAAACCTTCCTGCCACCTGTGGGCAAATTGACATTTCCCTCCATCACAGCCTGCTTTTCTCAAGTGTAATGAAGTGCTCTGGTCAGTTGGTCTAAAGGGAACTGACATTTTACCTATACTTTTTTGTTTTTATGTTTTATTTACTTTTTATGAATTCCCAAGGTATAAAAGATACTGTCTTTGTTCTTTTAAAACCATCACACACACACACACACACACACACACACACGCACACACATTTGAAAAGTCATTTTTGACCCATGTCAGGTTCTTGATAAACAGAACTAACATCTGAATTTGGTCCCAGATATTTTCTGACCCAAGTGCTGTGTGGCTGCTTGTTCCTGTTGTGAGAAGAAAAGCCTCAGAGAAGGTGACTTGAGAAAAGTGTGGGTGTTCAGACTGGTCAACAATTTTAGGCATGTGTTTTTTGTTTTTGTTTTTGTTTTGTTTTTGAGACAGGGCTCTTGTCTGTGTAACAGCTCTGGCTGTTCTGGAACTCCCTTTGTAGACCATCCTGGTCTTGAACTCACAGAAATCTCCCTACCTCTGCCTCCCAAGTACTGGGATTAAAGGCATGTGCCACCACTGCCAGGCTAGGCAGATGTTTTGAGTCAAACCTTCCCATATTTATGGGACTTTTAGGTGCTGAAGAGATAGCTCAGTGACAGAAGACCTTTTTGTGAAACATGATCACCAGCTTTTCAGATCCCCAGTGTCCACATAGAGGCTAGGTGTGGCAGGGGGTGTTTGTAGTGTTTGTAAAGTCACTATTAGGGTTCAAGGGAAGAGCAACTGAGGAAACCACTTGATATAGACTATACACTTGTGACTTTTACATATGCATGCACAAGCAAATATGCCCACTCACACACATACACATATATACATGTACCTACATACACAGAAAAAAACAAAACAAAAAAAAAAAAAAAAAAGAATTTACAAAGCTGGGCCTTAGTGGGAGTCCTCACTCACCATTGTATAATAGAAGAAGTATCATAGTGACTTCAGTCATCAGTTATGGATTTTCAGTAATCAGCAGAACCAAACACCACGATTCCCATCCCCACCAATTTCTCATCACACCATCCCCAAACTTGAACACTCTTGGATTAATTAATAATAACTTTTTTTTTATTTTTACATTTGCATCTTTGAGTCTTGGTTTCTTTGGGATCAGGCCTTACGTATGCTTGGAATTTGTTGGCTAGAGTTTAAAACAGATGGCCGCATACTTTTTTCCATCTAGGAAACTCATTTGGTTATTTGTCCTCTTGTTCTCATGGTAACCAAAAGAGGTTGTTCACATTATTTTTACTTACAAAGAAAAAAAGATTATGAGCTGGCAGACAGTTGCAGCTGTTTGATGGAGGCTTGACCTTTGTTTTATTTTTCTAGTCTGTGTTGATGGATGTTTATCATACTCTACCTTGTTTTTAGTGACATATAGAAATAAAAAGGATCATAAAGAAAGCCATTTCTGTATATGGTCGCCTTAATTATTTTTCTTTGCCACAAGAAAAAACAAAATTCCCTTTAATATCAAATATTTTGTGATGAAGGTCTTTATGATGGCTCAGGTAGACTGAGCATACCTGGGTTCTTTAGATAATCTTCATTGTAGGGATTTATCAACTTAGAATCTGAATATATTTCACTGCATTCTATTTTTCAGCCAGTACCTCAGATATGGAAATAAACCACTTGAAAAGAATGTGGCTAAGGTGCTCAGCAGTTGTTGAGTGCAGACTCGCACAGATTGTGTATTTGCAATGGGGCCACCATTATTACTCAAAACAGGGTCAAGTTTCACTGCCACATTAGAGCTAAATCTTATTAAAATTTAAGTTCAGTGTGTGTGTGTGTGTGTGTGTGTGTGTGTGTGTGTGTGTGTGTGCCTACTAGGCACACCTAAAGAATCAACTCTTCAGAAATGATAAAACCAATGCTTCAACACAGATAGTGTTATGGGGAACCTCAGAACAAAATATTCATTTGTAAAAGAGAATTTCTTTTGTGTTCAAAGTCATTTTATGTTTGTTATCAATCCCATTTAGGAAGTAACTATGACTGCCTATGGTATTTTAGTTGGTACTCTAGGGATAAACCCTAACCTGATTTGTGAAAGTAAAATAGCCATTGGTAAATTTAGGAGAGGAATTAGATATAATATATAATCATAAACATTTTGTTCCCAAATCAGATGCCTGCAGATAAGCCTGGGCAAAGAAACAAGAGTGAATAAGTCTGTTCTCTGTGCTTGTGTAAAACTGCTGAAGGTGACTTTGGTGAGCGGTTTCCACGGAGATTTCACTGATGCATACAGAACTTATTCAATGTTCATTTCTTTCATCTGGGTGACATCAAAGTCTCCAAAAACCATGAAAAGTGGGATAATAATTATGCCTTATGATTGTTACTATGGAGACATGTATCAGATCTGTATAGAGTGTCTCTGGCCTGATGCAAATGTAACTTAAGGGTGTGGCTAATCTGGTCTATTCTATCCATATGTCTATCTATCTACATAACTATGATAGTTATGGTGGTGTGTTGTATTTTGTGATTTTCCCTCAGCCTGGGGGCTTACTCTAAACAAATAGAGGCTTCAATTTTTCATTTTCAAAAGGTGGAATAACACAATGATTGCCAAGGTTGAGCTTTAGAGATAAATAACTTTGGATCTGAATTTTTGTTTGCCACTTAGTGACTATGGAAATTTGGCATTTGGGGCAAATACTTGCATTCTCTAAGTTTAAATTTTCACATGTATAAAGGACTACAAACTGTGCCTACTCCAAAGGGATTTCGTGAGGACTGGGGAATATAATGTAAATAATAAATACATTGCTAAGGATATTGTCTGGTTGGTAATAAGCACTCAGGGAATTTTGGTTACAGATAATGAAACAAAGACAGTTCATTTAGCGTTTTGATTCTTTTCATCTTTCAAAATGATGAATCATGTGGGCATTAAAGAAACATTTATTTATACACTTGATGAGGCAGTGAAAAAGACTTACACACTCAAGAACAGGACTGTTGTAGCAGTACTTTGCAGCAGGGTAAGGATGCTGAGTTTGACTCTGAATAAATAAAGGAAAAGTAAGATTTAAAGCCAAGGCATATGGTGGTGGTCAGAGCTTAAAAATTACCAAGAAGAAATTTCAAGCCTAAGGTGACTTCTGCTAGACCAAGTCAATAGCATTATTACAGAAAGTAAGGTATGGTGAGTAGGGATGGGGAATGTGATCAGATATTAAGGGAAAGGGATTCTTACTTAACTGACTCTGTGAATAAAGAAATGGGGTTAAGAAGCAGCTAGCCTTACATTTGGTTATTGGAACTAGAAATGCCATAAATATTGTAGAGGACGTAAAAAACGGCAACTGCCACTTGTTGAGTACCTTGTATCAGGCACTGTGTATGACCATTTACAAAAGCATATGCTCATCATGACTCCAAAGAGAAAGTAGTGCGGTCAGACTCAGTGACACTGGTAGCTTGACAAACAAGGACATTGGGGTTCAGAGTGGTGCAAATTATTCAGTAGGCTGATGATGCCAGGAAGCAGCATCAGAGAGATCCAAGAACACCATTCTATTTGTGTAAATGTGGCTGTATGGCTGGCTCTAACCTCACCTGCTGCACCTGCTGTTTGATAAATATTAACTGATTAATGAACCATGGGGAAAATTGCAAACATCAGTCATTTTCAACCTCTCCCACATTTCCCATAATTATCTGCTTCAATTTTAGTTAGGGCTTGATTTATTTTTAAAAGATTTATTTTTATGTATGTGTGTGTGTGTGTGTGTGTGTGTGAGAGAGAGAGAGAGAGAGAGAGAGAGAGAGAGAGAGAGAGAGGAGAGAGAATGGGGGCCAGAAGAGGCCAATGGATATCGCAGATCTGAAGCTATAAGTAGCTTCAGCTGTGAGCCCTCTGACAGTACTGGGAATAGAACTCCAGTACAGTGTAAGGGCAATAAATACTCTTAACAAAAGAGCCATCTCTTGAACCCCAGGGATTCAGATTTTGAGTGCTTATCACTTGCCTTCTGATTTTGATAAAGTTGGAGCCCATTTATTTCTCTCATGTTCAGAACTTACAAGGAAACCCATTGGGAGGGAGCACTTCCTTCCTTCACTGTGGGAATATTGTGAAAGGCTTAGATCTGAGGGTGTGTGTGTGTGCGTGTGTGCACGTGCGTGTGCACGCACGCGCACACACGCACACATACACACTTTTAAAAAGCAGAAAGAAGTTATGGCATATGTAAATAAACCTATCACTTAGAAAACATCATAGTGGTAGAACCCTCCTCCTTCTATGGTCTTCTGGGTATATTTATCTTTCGCCAGGCATTCCCCTTGTCTTTTATGAACATTTTCAATCATCCGCAGGGTACCAGTTTATGATATGAGAACTCATGCTACAGTTCATGGGCCACATAGAGCAGTAAGATTATTGCTAAGACAGACAGTATATTCAATTTTCAACAACGAATCTTTTAAGTGTTTTCCCCCCAAGCTCTTGTGAAGTCAGGAGCAAATCCCTAACATTCATTGTTGTTTCTTTCAAATTTGAGTGTATTTTCCTAGATCAAATATATTACATTTTAATCCAAGGCTTTTTTAAAGACAATTTTTGGACTTTGTTATAGGAGAAATAAATATAAGTGAAGTCCATGGTCTTCACACCATAGCTTAGGGAGAGATGAAAAATCCTTATCACAAGGTATAGGTTTGTGATTTCTCTGGTTACTAAGAATTCTTCCAATATCTGGTAAAGGACACAGGAGACACATAGTAGATATTTGTTGAATAAATGAACAGTAAATTTTGACTATTGGCTAAAATGTCCCTGGATCCACAACAATAAATACTTTCATTTTCCTTTGTTTATGTTAGTTAATAGAACCACACAAAAAAGTACATAAAAGTTAATTGAATATGAATGACTAATTTACAAACATTTATATTTCAATGCTAGGAAATATGGTGAGATTAGGAAAACAGTGAAGACAATGATTTGCACACAATTAGTTCAGGCAATGACGTTCCCACAGATTACAGCTTAACATGATTAAACAGCACATATAACATACATGTATGACAGACATTGTTTTTGATATTGACATACCATCAGTTATACATATAAGGAATATTGCCAGTTACAGTTTGGTTTATGAAATAGGTACTTTTTTTGATAAGACATTTCAAATTACAATATATCTCAGGCAGCATGCAGGAAAAGTCATTTATTATACCTTTGTTAGGACATACTTTGCACTGAGCTTCCAATTTTTTGGTAGTTAGAATAAGAATATAGAAACCACAGAAATGATAATATGGTTGAAATCAGCAGTTATATTTACTGGCTGAGAGAATTTCTGGTAAAAATAAAATTTTCTGAATTTGTTAACAAAATGCACAGTGATCATAAACTTTAAAAGTATTTTTTTCACAATTAATTCTTGTTTATTGGTGATACAGCAACTGTAGGGAATCTCAATTCTGAGCGCTGGGTTTTACATAACAGCAGGAACTTAATCTTCTGTGGGCTCAAGTGACCGCAACAGAGATGTTTACCATTTGAAATCACATATTATAACAAGGTGCTATACAAAGATCACAAATATTTGGTGTTTCTGTCTTAACGAATATGCTATGGTTATTCCACAAAGAGACTAGATTAACAGGCAGTGTAAATCACATGAATCTTAAGAGTTTTAAAAATACATTTTTTTTTTTACAATAGGCTTCTTATTTTTTCACTAGCATTTCATTTTTTTTTCTTTTTTTCTTTTTTTGTCTTTATATTTAAAGTCCTTAGAGAAACTAAGAGCTTCTGGCTTATGCCAAGAAAGCCAATAGGGCTGACATTTCCCTCAAGATTATGGCTGAGTGTACACTGAATCACAGTCAATAACGCAACATTTAATATAACAGATTATTTAAAAAATTCAAATCAAGTCTAATTATTTTAAAAGACAGAACTTTGAACAAAACTGTAGTAATCAAAATTGTATTTACAAAACAGTTAGATATATAGTTTAATGGCTAGTTCTTGCTAACTGCACAGATTAAATTGGCTTACACAGTCTATTAGCTTTCTGTGTAACATTGGTAGACCTCTGAGTCAACAAATATGTAGTGCTTAGGTGAGAAAATAAAACAGTGATTTCTGTCCACTCAGTGCTCTTGAAGATAAATGTTTTAATGCTTTCTCTATGAGACAAGAGCTGTCATTAATGTTGAAGTGTTTATGGTCTCCAAATGCAAACTAATGTGGTGTAAGAATTTGAGTCAAAGGCTGATAAATGTGCCACTGAATTTTCAGATTCAAATATAGCTGTCTTTTTCTAAGACTTCTGTGTATTACATTGGCTTAAAATATTTCCCATGATTGTTAGAAACACAAAAAAAGATTCACTTTCAAAAGGTAGATGATGGAGTGAGCATTTCTTACAGTCACATTCACAATACAAGAAGTTAATCTACATTTTACAGAGCATTAAACAATTTTCTTTGGCAGAAGAATATAAATAACTTCCTCCACTTCTAACACTTTAATGAGGCCATTTTCTTCCCTGGTCATATCAGGTATGTGGTCACTATTTCAGGATAATAGTACAATGCCACAGATATAAAAATATTTAATGAGCGCAAATTGACAGTTAAATTCAGTTAGCATTGATCCATTGATACTGGAGAAGGTATTTTACACAAGCATTTCTAATAGCATTTCTGATTATCATAATTTTAACACAGCAATCATGGGCATGTTGACTTTCCTTTGTCCCAAATTTTATCTCTAAAACACTGACAGGATACACTGGAAAGTTTCTGACTGTTACACATTTAGTCTCCCCAGGGAATTACTAACATAGGATGATACTCCTTTGCATATGTGTTGTGTGCTGAAAATGACAATCTTTCTTGATTTTATTTGTTGGCCTGAGAGATTCAAAACTGAAAGATTCAGTTAAGCTTCCATCACTATTCCATCACTGCCGAACCTCTGTTGAGAGGGTTCCAAGTGTGAAGAAGTTACTGAAAAAACACAGTCTTAGACATGAGCAATCTCCAGGTTGAACTGGAAGGATGTGAGGATTGCTCACACTCACCTATGCTGAGATCACCTCTAATTTTGTCTGTCTTTCCCACCTCCTGTTCTTTGTCTTTGAAGGTTATTTGTGATGGATCCCTTACACTGTGAGTACTGCATTTGTATGAATTGTTCTTTACTTGTTAACCTTTTGGGATAGGGGTATTTGTTCATGGTGCTCATCTCTTCCAAAGAAGCTTTCAGGCATGAAAACATGCCATTCTTTTCTGCAGGCATTGTCCTTTATAATGGCTCAAGATGAATTCAGTTTACCCTCAAATCATCCATCAGTTCTTTCAGTGGGGAAGAATTGCCACTAATAGCCACTAGAGGCAGAAGACAATTGTGGATTGGTTTCTAATGGGAAATCTCTCCCCTCTTGCCTATCCCAAGGAATGCTGCTAGTGGCAAAGCAGTGTTTTGTGCATATATACAACAGCCAACAGCCGTTTCCTTTTCTGGCCCTCGTTTAGAGCCAGGAGTGTCTCCTTGGTGTGAGCTTGGTACTCTACAAAACCCCCAAATGAACCCCGGGAAGTCTGGTTACAATAACAGTCATGTCAGAGGTGTTGTTATGGCTTTTGGGAAAGACACTCATGTTGTACCACTGACCTGTAACTGTCACCGGGAATGGCAGGTAGGCCCAAGCAAATCCGGTTATGGTTTTAAAACAATCATCTGCTACCTTCTCGTGTCTGAGCCTTTTTAATGTTCTCTGCAATAAGGGTCTTTCATTATCCAATTGTTTTCCTGCTGTTTTGCAACTCAAATCCAGGTTTATTTCAAGGCTATGGATTGGATCAGATTACATAATGCACAACAGATTGTGGACTGAGGGGAGGTGCATGGCAGTTTCACCTTAGAAGTTTCCATCATGGAGGCTTCCAAGGTGACTTTCAAAGGTCAGAAATGATATCAAGGCTTTGGATCTTATTAACAGATTTGAGTCAGTTTCATGGAATCTGACTGAGACCATGTGATGGGATATATATATATATCCCATCACTGCAATGGCCTATGTGGTGACTTCTCAGAAAGGCTTTGTGAGTAAAATAATATGTAAGTTGAGATGTGGGGGATGATGACTGAGACAAAATGGGCTGTGCTTGAACTCGGGCTGTAAGTAGTCAGACGTGCTTGACAGGAATAGGACAAGAGCAAGGTGTCAATGGAAAAGCTCATACACACATTCCAGAGCAAAGGGACAATCAGCACTCAAGCTTTGAACAGCAACAGTAGAGGCACACAGATTCTTGAGTTGCTTTTCTGGCTCAAAAACAAGAACCAACTTAAGTGGATATTTTAAGTACTCAAAAGTTTCAGGTTAGATTTCAGAGGACAGATGGACACATGTCCATACATAACTCACATGACTCACTATCTAAGTCTATCTTTCTAAACCATTATTATCTGCTAAGTGACCTGAATATCCAGCCTTCCAATGCCAGCAAGAGAGCCTTGAATGTGGGCCCCAAGGGACCTAGAGTGATTGATGTCTGTGCCCTCTGTTGTGTCTGCTGTTTCCAAGCTTTCTGAGCCCCGTGGTTTAATTTGAAGCAGCTTCCTAAACTCTAACCAGTAGTCATTGTATCTCCGTATATACCCACTCCTCAAACCAGAAGACATTCACTCAGCAGGACTCAGGGCTAGCTTACCATTAAGAATAACACCAGTCAGCTGGGCAGTGGTGGCTCACACCTTTGATCTCAGCAGAGCCAGGCAGGATCTATGTGAGTTCTAGGCCAGCCTGGTCTACAGAATAAGATCTAGAACAGCCAGCTCTACACAGAGAAATCCTGTCTTGAAAACACACACACAAAACAACAACAAAATAAAAAGGATAACACCAGAGCTAATTAACCACCTATGAGAGGTTTCCTAGATTGTTGTCTAGACCATGGAGTGGTGGGCAAAGTTTATGCACAGCTATATTTTTAAAGAAAGACTCAGGGAAGAAAGGTTTCCTGAAGTAAAGGCATTATGAGGTTAGTTTTCCTTCAAATTGAATTCGAACTCTGAATTATGGACTTTTAAACTGGGATGTTGAGGTCTATTGTACTAACTTTCTGGGGAAGCAGAGTAAAACAGGGGGTGACATTGACCATTCTTGGCCATGCAGAGCACTGTGTGGATCGGTGGTTTTGAGCTGCAGCACATATTAAAGCAATCCAATGAGTTTGTTAAAACCCACAGCGTGGAGCCTATGCCTGGCATTTCTGATTTATAGAGGGCTGGGGTCCCAAGTGGGAGCAGTGGTTTCCTACTCATTGCTGATGCTGCTTGGGTGCAGACCAAACATTTAAGAATCTCTGTAGTTGCTTATTCCAAAACACACTATATATAGTTACATATGTCACCCTAATTGCATTCTTACATCAAAGCTTTCCCATGTGGGATGGGAAGATCAATATTGAATTTTCTCTCCAGAAACTCATCAAGTAGTAAGGGTTAGATTCCACAGGTGTTGGTTTAATTATAGAAGGTTTTTAGGTTTAGAATGTTAAGCATGCATTTGTATATACAATAAACATGTCCATAAAATATAATCACCTTCCTATATAATTTTCTGTGTTATTAAGTGTGATACCTTGAAAGTCCATTTCTAGAAAATTCTATACTCTTTCTTCATATTATATTAGTAATAACATTATAATTCTTTCCTGCCACTTAGGTGACAGTCACCTTATCACTTCAGGGTAATTAACACGGCAACTAAATTTGTTCACAGTTTCTTGGCTAAGCACAAATGAGTTGTTGATGTTTTCTTAGTAAAACCGGTGTGAAAGATTGTTAATCCCAAGAGCAGAAAAAGAATGGAGGGAAGGTTTCAAGGGACATTCTGGGGCTTCTGGGTGAGCAAGAGTTAATAAGGTGGACAAGCTTTCAGCAGGCATAATTAGAAATTGCAATTTGCTGGGCTGTAAGACCTGGGTCACCTCCAGATAGGGCTCTGGCAGGGAGGTGAGGAAGATTGATAGGGATTACTGTGAATGGGAAGTGATTGAGTTTGTTGGGGAAAGGGGGTTCTCTTTCTTAAACAAAGATTTGCCTTTGATTGACAGCACAACTGGTATTGCTTAAGGCAGTCATCAGCAGAAACTGCCTATGGGGCATATTTATTTTTAAAAAGACAAAACCCTATTTTTTTTTTCAATTTATGATTTCCTAGTCAAATCTGAAATAGAGGTCAATTTTAACTGGAGAGAATAGCTGCAGTTTGAAAATGTGATACATTTACTGCAACCAAATGGCAGCTCTGGGTGGAAACATATCATGTGAAAAGGAAGAGTATTTTTATTCCCAAACAGAAGTCACAGAAATTATTATGGCTGTAACAGAAATGTTACACATTTAAATCTTCTCCCTACACTGAGGCTCACAAAGCCACAGTATCTGTTGCAAAGTGTCAGCCTTGTTTGCTTACCCCTTTCCCCTTCACAAATTTGGTTTTGTGGCTCAGGGCTAATAAAGCTGGAATGCTTTGCTCCCTCTAATGTTGGAATAGTTTTGTCATTTTTTTAAGACATTCCAATTGGGATTCCTTCAAGAGAAAGATGACATTCATTCCAGGGAAATATTCTTTGTTTACATAAGCAGAGCTCTGCTATTGTTTTTTTTTTTTCTTCCTTTCCTTGTAAAACTGTCTATATGCCTTTTAATGTGTTTTATGTGCAATTTCAGATCACCATTGAAGCATTTTGGCTGTGGCATTCCAGGTAATTGCTACAGTTATGATTTAAGAAGTCTTTCTGTGAAATCTTTTGGCGTAGTCATTTCTCCATAGCAAAGAGGGTACTTAAAAGACAATTGGATCTGTAGCAAATGGCATCTTTTTCTTTTCTTTTTTTCTTTCTTTTTTTTTTTTTAATTTTCCTCTAGAATACTTGTATCTTTAAATAAACCTGGAGCAGAGGGGCGGGGTGAGTGTGGGGGTGGATGGGGGTTTGCTGGCCACTGCACAGCTTGTTTATAATTTCATATAGTTTAGTGTAAAACAAAGCTGACAATCTCTTTCTCCTATCTGTTGCAAAGCGTAAGGAATGCAAAACAAAAGGGGAATTGCTGGGAGACTGTGTGAGAACTTAAAGGTTATCCTTAGAAGAATGGATTTGGCCTTAAGATCACTGAGTTGAAATTCATTCCAGCCTCTCAGATTCTTCAAATTCCCTCAGGGAATCACAGGTAATTATTTTAAAATAAATTGTTAAGTTCCTCCCAGATGGATGTGGCTCCACGTGCTTGCCTCTTGTTCTGATAATTGAACACAAGGAGGAGCAACTGGTTGGCAAGCTAAAACATCTTTAGCCCGTAGCTACAAGAGGCAGGAAATGGGAAGCTACTGACCATGCGAGTGGGAGGTCTTGATGTGTTCTGGAAAATGACATGAAGATATCATCCCTCATGTAGCAATGAGAAGACAGAAATCCAGAAAGATCTGAAAAATCATAACTTTCTGAAACAAATAGATCTATCTACCTTTCCCAAAGAGAAAACCTTCTAGTCCCCTCTCTGAAGATGACTGGGCATTCAAAACAAGAGAACACTGTGTACTCAGCATGAAGGTGAGGACCCCTTCTCTAGAGGAATGATGGAGTTTTAGCTCCGAGAGGCGCCAGATGCCATCAAGTCAAATGCATTCAATGTTCGTATGTCTGTAGTTAATAGAAAGAACTTCAATAATGACAAAACAAATGATGTCAATAACATGCTTTCTGCAACTTGAAATGCTAACTGCCAGACCAGTCTCACATTGTGATTGGCTCATAGAAGACTGTGGAATGTGCTAGTTGAGTCTGAACACATTCATTCATCTTGATGGTGAAAAATAGAATGTGAAATTAAGAAAATCACCATTTCTATTTTTATTAAAGAGAAGTTCTTTGATTGGTTTCAGAATGACCTCATTAAACCGTATCACATTCATAAAATATCCTTAGACAAAAATGGAAGGCTAATTTAATTAGAGGACTGTAATTGGAATCAGATTAAATCTAGGGTCAGTGTTAATTGTCGTAGATCTTCCTGCCGTTAACTCTTCATATTACTTTATAACACTTAACATTTTACCAAAATAAATGCTTGTGGCTTATGAGATTGCATCAAAAACATAAACTCTGATTTTGAAGCTGCTCCACCAGCTAGATTGAATTATTATTATTTTTCCAAGTTTGAACTGAGTGTAAAATCAGTGAGGGATCATGGACGGAGGCTTTGTTTAACTAATTTTATGCCTCTCTGCCTTGTATCTGCCCCACCCCCCAATCTGTGTCCATCCATTTAATATTTATCTGACTCCACCCATTTTTACAATAGTAGTTTAGGGAGCAGGTATTAATTCAGAGACAGTCCAAATGATGACATGTGATTTTGTTCAAAGCTTCTGGTTTGGCCAGTGAAGTGCTTAGCCTTCCCCTGCTCCCTACATTATCACTGTGAAATAGTTGCTCTTTTTCCCTGGGAGGATTTAAAAGGACAGGAAGTGGAGACCAATGCTCTATCCATGTCCTCTTATAGATTGAGTATGGAGACCATTCCACTAGGAACAGGGTAAATACAAACTGACCAAGAAGGGATAAATATCGAGACAGCCCAACAAAAACCCCATCCTCCTCTATAACCCAACAGCTTATGTAAAACCTTCTTTCCTTCCGTTTTGCTTTTGAAAAATCATTTAATATTCTGTCACTCCTTTCAAGAGACCCAAAATAATTCTTATCTTTTTTAAAAATAAAAACAGATCTGAATTTGAGGTAAAGACAGAATACTGGCCATGTTGATTAGTGGGTACTCTGAAGCAGTGTGAAATGAATCCTACGTGGTAATAAAGTACTCTTTCTTCTCATTTTACCAATGTTGTAACCACTAGAATTGGAGTGTCAAAGTTCCTATAAGATATTGATGATAGCATCAACTCTGTTCTCTGAGTTTTGGACTGAAACTTCAAAGACAAACATTTTTTTGAGGACTTAATGATAATAATTGTGGATGAACTCCAAAGGCTTGCCCTGAGAGGACCCCCTGGAGAAGTCTCATGGGCAACTGGTTGACCTGACTACTAAGGTTTTGGAGGGGAAATTGTAAAGGAAAGACAATCAACAGACATGAAAGTTGGCCTGGGGTGGGGGTAGGGGGAACTCTGTTGTGAATATCTAACCTTAGCCAGAACTAGTGAAAGGTTCACAGGCTGAGTGATAATGTATCAGTGGACAGATAGGGTAAGACCCTTCCTCTGTATCTCCCAACATGCCAAAACACATAACTAGAAAATGTTAACTGATACATGGTTGCTTTCCTGCTTGGTACCATCTCTCAAGTGAAAAAACAAAATCCCATCCTATTCACTTCCAGAATTTGACCTTGACAAGATTTTTTTTTTTATAATTTTAAGAGCTGATTTGACACTCATTCTTAAAGGCAGAAGGAAGCAAAGCAACCCTAATGGCTTCTATCTAAAATACTTGCTAAATTAAAGGAATGAAAATGAATTTATTTAAAAAAAAAAAAGGTTTTTACATCTATTTTGGGAAAGATAGTTATTCTGAACAGCTCTCAAACAACTTGGAATGTACATCTCTACCTTAAGAATAGCATTCCTTCTTTGCACTTTGTTCCACTTATGAAAAGGCTATGACATGAAAAAACCTAATTTGATATGAATTTGAGGTCAGTCCTAGGTATGTAGAATGTGGTTCAGGTGATTAAATATGTGAAACTAATTTTTGTTTTTAATGTGCATATCTCTGTCGTATGGGAGAAATAGGACAGAGGAGAGCAGTGTTGAAACAATGTCCAATTTCAAGAAAAATAATCTTGCAACTAGTAATCCAAATCTTCTAAACTTGTTTTTGTACCATTAAAATACAAACCTTTAGTAGAAAAAAGGCTAAATGCCACATTCAAATTTGTTATACCTTAGAATGCTGGCCCATCAGAAACATTTAATTGCTGGTAGATCTGTCTAGACCATGAAGTGATGGGGGCTAGACTCAAGCCCTATATCCCATTCCATATATTGATTCAACATTATAATTAGTCCTGAAATGTTAGTAATAATATCAAAATGGAGTTATCTTTTAAAAGGGAGGAAGTATTAAGTTACCAAGTTGAGTAATTTAAAAGCATTATCCATTTAAAAATGGAAGGAAGTTATTGAAAATATTTTTATGAGACATCTGCACAGCTCTAATGTATTCAATTCAATGACATGGAAAGTATGCCAAAAACATACTTTTCTTTAGTTGGCCAAGCAAAATCTATATACACCCAGCTTTGAGTTTCATGTCAAACATGAGAATGCATTTAAATTATACAGTTATCTCAGGAAACTCAGAATCTCTCTTACTTAAAGGTAATGACTTTCAAATCTATTAAACAAGGGTAATATGTGATAAAATCCTACTTAACACATTTTCTTTGTGCCAAACTTGTCAACAGTGTGGATAATTCTCCGATATCATTAACTATACAACTTAATTCCATGAGCATCATTAGAATGCAGCATAAAAAAACTTTCAAGAGTTTTATTTGAGATTTTTTCAAGTCAAATATTTCAAAAAATGAATTTATCAGTGTAGGGTAAGATTCACAAAAAGTCTCATCCCCCCCCAAAGCAATCATTATGATCATGTGACTCTTATCATAGAGATACTATTTAGTTTCTTTTCTTGGTGAAATATTTTGTGAAGTATTTACATATTTGGTTTAATTTAAAACATTTGATACCTAAAGGTAGTTCTCTCATTTTGAAAGAAACCTCAGGGTTATGTAGAGGTGGACCATTTCAAGTCAACAATCATACTTTTAGAAAAGATCTTCATCTTACAGAATTGATCTCAATTGTATGTTTGCAAGGGAGCCTAATTAACAGTTCTGAAGATTATAAGCTCATCGGCAAGGAATTCCAGTAGAGGGCTATATAGTCATCCTAAACATCAGCTTTACCTTCCTCCAGCACATTTTTAAATTTGGCAGATTATACCTGTCTTTATAGCATACAAATAATTAGGGTTAGGCTTTGTGAATTAACTATTTAAACAGATCCAGTAACCGTGAAGTTTGGTAATTTCTTTCTTGGTCTATTGGTCATTAATGTGAATTTTCCTACCCATCGCATACCTGAAACACATTAATCAGTGAAGTTATCCAGCCACTCATATTTCTCAGAGTCATAAGTATTTTTTGTGTTTACATATGACACCTTTAGAGAAACTCTTCATTGGTTTGGAGACGTATGTCTTGCTGTTCTTTCCCACTTAGTACATATAAATATTGATAGAATAGTCTGGGAGATGGACACTAGGCATGATAAATATGACCCCAAAAGACATGAATAAATTAGCATGAATAAATTACCACATACCCCAATCTCTTTGCTCTAAAATGTGTTGTGTTTGTGGAAAGTCATGATACTTGATTTTTCTACTACAAGTGTGCTTTCAGAAGAAAAATTTCCAAGCAAGTCCTTGTAGGTTGAGCCTTCCCCTATTAGTGAGTGGTGACAGTAGGAATAATGAAATTTACAGAATGTACTAAGACTGGATGAATGAATGACAAAGTTGGGCAATATGGAAAGGGAAGGCTATACTATGAAGTGTTGCTCTTTGCTAAAAGTATGTCAAAAATAAATAATGATCTATAAATGTCTCTTGAGGCAATGATGTCAGAGAACCTTTGACAAAACTGAAAAATTGGAAATTCTCTGAATGCATGTTTGGACATCTTGGCAGGCTGAGGCAAAGTCACAGCAAGCTGGATACTTACCATTTCCTATGGACTGGATAACAAAAGTACTCTTTGCTTCTCTTAGGAATTCTACCTTTCAGTGGTGGCCCTTTTGTGGGAAGGACCTTCTTTGCCTTGGGAGACTGTTATCCATGGCCTGGTTAAGTATTATAAATGAAAACCTAACTATTTCAGTTGTATTTGTTTTCCACAGTGTCCTTGGTGATACAGTACCAACAGGACAACCCAAGCTTTGAAATGTGCTGGCATGTGTGAAAACAATGGCTATAACAATGATAGTGTTTGAAAAGGAACAAAATCCCCAATCCATTACAAAAGAAATGAAATAAAATATGTAGGGAGACATGAACACAAGTTAATGAATCTATTCAAATGAACACATGTCCTCAGTAAGATAAATGTGGTTTTTGTATGTCTCTTTTCTGTGATGCACTACTTACTTACCAACTAATAGCCACACTTCCTGGTTTTTGCCAATGGTTAGAATGCCTTGCCCAAGATTATTATAAAGGATGCTATATTATAGTTGTTAAGTTAGGATGCACATTGTCAAATGTTCCTAAACTCAATGAATGTACAACCACGACTTGCTCTGGTTATAGTTTCCCAAGATTAGAAATGGAAAACCAAAATCATTTTCAACAACAACAAAAAACTGAAAGAAGTCTTAATGAAACTTCTTTGATTTAGGAAAAAAAAAAGAAAGAAAAAAAAGAGGAGGGTTCTAATTTCTTCCTCAAACCTGTCAGATGTGAAAGCAAACTAGCCCCTCTCACTTTATTTTGATAGATTAATCTCAAGAATGTGGAAGCATAGCGTTTCTAACAAAGGAAGCCTGGTGTGGAAATGGCAATGGACACAATGCATTTCTATTTGTTTTGAAATCATTTCTTGGGGAGATGTTGCTCATTAGATGTGAGCTACCTGTTCATCTTGCAGGCTTTTTTCAGATAGCATCTTTGTACTATAATCTTATATTTGAGAAGTAGCAGCAACAAAAATTTAGTGCTCTTATACTATAGGAAGCAAGGTTCTCTGAAATCTTCATGGTTGGAAGCACAAAATCAGAACCTGCGAACAAAGGAATGTTTGCTCCTAAGCACTTAAGAATCAGTCAGCCTAGAACCTACCCAGGATCCCTGAATGTGGGTGTTAGTTAGCAGGACTGGGCAGTCTATGGGGCCTAATGTAGTAGTAGGTCAGTATTTATCCCCAGTATACAAATGGACTTTGGGAGCCCATTCCACATAGAGGGATACTCTCTCAGCATAGACACATGAGGGAGGGCCTAGGCCCTGCTCCAAATGATATGACAGACTTTGAAGATCCTCCATGGAAGGCCTCACTCTCCCTGGGGAGCAGAAAGGGGATAAGATGGGGGTTGGGAGGGAGACAGAGGAGGGGGGCAGGGTAAGGGAACTGGGATTGACATGTAAAACAAGCTTGTTTCTAATTTAAATAAAAATTATCATAAAAAAATGTAAGAACTAGTTGGGACAAGCATAAGATAAACCCGAACATTCATTTAAAAAAAAAAATCAATCAGCCAAAGAAAGTTGCTGAAGTCTATTAAGTGGTCAAGAATTCCCCACTATAGTTCTCATTTTGCTCTTTATTCAAGAAGTAAACACTGGTTGCTAATTTCATATGAAATTAAAGATCAATATCTGGGAGACATATTGATTCTTTGATTCAAGAAGAGTGTTTAAATTGTACCTTATCTCCTTCCACCTTGGAAATGTACCACACATGCCCATACATGATGCTGTGATGAAAGGTTTCATGGGAATTTTAAGATGATCAGATGACCAGAGTGCTGTTTACACACACCTAGTATTGAGATTCTACCACAGTAAGAGGGCATTATTGCTTTTCCCAACAATTCTCATTCTATGTCTGGTGTCACCGCTTCTGTGCTCTTTTGATGACTATGAGATAGGAAAGTCAGTAACTTCTATAATTCATAGAGCCAGAAATTAATCAAATAAAGCATAGACTGTGCTGGGTACAAGAAGAAATACAATACCCAATACTAAGTGAACAATTTGCTTATCCCTTGGGAAGTAACTGTGCTTCTAATAACCAGTGTGAAGGGCTATATGATTTAGAATAAATGTGCTGTGTGATGAAAGTTGCCTGACAAGTTATACTTTACAAGTCCATGTTCTTGGAGGCAGAAAGCAAACAGATAGAGTTCACAACTAAAAGGTGAGAAAGTGTTGAAAAAACAAGACACACCCAATGTTTAGCACAGCATCACAGGACAGACAGACACTCTGACCAAAGAGCTGACATTTGCGTGACCGTGACCTTGAATCCCAGGTGTCTCCTTTCTCATGATGAGGATACTAATTGGACAATGATACCCTTTTGGTCTTTATTTCTCCAAAACATGAAAAGGAACAAATGACAGAATGGAGTAGATGAAGATGAGAGGAGCCATTCCACAGGACAGAATAAGCTGTGCCACTGGGGTGAAATCACAAACAATTACAAACTTTATTTTATTTTCCTGTGTCAATAATGTATACCAATTTTAAGGAACAGTACTGTTAGTGCCTGTCCCACCTAAAGCCGTGCACAATACACACAAAATAAAATAATCAAACAAATAAGATGAAATCATTTTACACATAATAATTAACAACCCTGAACATCTAGAATCATATTTTCCCTACAGCATGAAGACTGAAAAAGGCAAACAAATCAAAAAGCTTGAACTTGAAACTTGACCAACAGCAAGAATTTCTTGGGATGTTCTCTGTGAAAATTCACTACAAGATTATTGACATTCCAAAGATGGAATGTATTTAAAAAAAAAAAAGTGCAACATCTTTCTAATGCTTTAACCATGTATATCCTTGGACTGTATTTACTTAGTAGTTCTAGGCTAGCTTTCCACTTTTAAAATCTAAAATAAAGTTTACAAAAATTAGAACAGGACATGTTAGAATGTACCACTGAGGGTCACCAGTATCACTAATGTCGGTGGGCTGCAGTATGTTGTTATGGAAAGGTACCAGTGCCACATAGATTAAAACCAGGTTAACTGGATCTTCTTAGTGATTTCAGTAACCACCATGATTATTACTCTGCTTGGTCTAAATTAGAAAGATGAACAAACCTGCAAGTTGGCAAAAACAAAAGAGTACTTTTCCAAAGCTAAACATTACATTCTTTAAAGAAAAAAAAAAAATGAGCATTTGGTCAGCTGTTGTGCAATTTTAATGTGATGGTGTTAAAGAGAAGTCATAATTATTTTTTCTCTTGCAAAATAGAACCGTCTCAGTATGGTTAGGTCAATTCTCACTCTTTGAATAGGAATCTCATCCACTATATGCCCCCTGGGGGCAGGAATCTGGGCTATCTTGCTCATTGTTCAGCTACCAGGAAGTAGTATATTAACTGACCTATTGAATGGGTAACAAGTATCTATTCACTCAGTCACTAAATGTTTATTAAACAATGCACAGCTATGATCACTGAGTGGAAGAAGAGAAAGGAGGTCTTAGTAACATTTATTTCTTAAGTATCTTTGAATCAACACAAAGGGCCATGAAGGTCTCAGAGAAGTCTCTGTCTGAGAAGTGGGCAAAGCCATTCCATTTTCCTTACTTAGTAGAATCACTGCTTTTTGGAATGTTGGGTCTATCTTTGGAATAGAAAGAGCTGCTTTTTGTTTTTGTTTTTTTCCCAAAGGGTTAAAACTCCCTGGTGTCATCTTCCTGGGAGACCCCAGTCCCTTTGACACAGCTCTTCTTTGTGTCAGACACAGTAGACTTGTAAAGGTCTATCAGTCACCCTGGTTTCTTTTCCACTCGAGTTGCTAGCGAATTCAGGGAGTTTGGATTAGAAGGTGAATGAAACAGGGCTCAAGCCAGCCTTCTACATAAAAAAAAATAAAAGGAACTCGCACCATCCACCATCTGTGCCAGACAGAGCAGATGTGCAATAAATACTTTGGGGGAGGGGTGGTGTGGAAACGGTGGCTCTAAAAGTCCAGGCACATCCTAAGTTCCACTTTTCTCCCCAGCCTTTCTCTTTGGCCTGCCTGAATTAATTGTGGGTGATTCTTGAGGCCTCTGACATTCTCTTCATGGCTACAATTCCATGGAAATCAGTACAGTTTTCCTGCTGTCCTCTCAATAAGTTTAAAATCTCATCTGACAATTATTGCTTCTTAGAAATGAACGTGCAGAATCATGAAAACTAAGCCATTTTCTTCTTTTATCTCTATCAATACTCAAACTCAGTAACAACTCAAAGCAAACAACTCAGGTGAAAAGAAAAACTCACTTATGTCTTCAATGTCCAATCAACATTGCTGAATGGGAGAACAGTATTTGCTATACTCTACTATATACAGATACACTTTGTTTTATTTGTTTTTCGTCCATGCACTGTGTAATGGGGATCACAACAACATTCCCAAACAGGCACATGAAGGAGGGTACATGTTCAGTCATGACTGGAACAGTATTGTGCAAGCCATGGATGCCACTGAAAATAAAACTGATGGAAAAATCCCAGGCAATGTCATGTCAACATGGGACCTGGACACACATGATGACCAAAAGGATGACAGATCTTTTTTACCTTTTTTTTTTTTTTTTTTTTTTTTGGATGAGGTTAGTCTTCCTGCTTGCAGGGGGTTGGGTGGTAGATAGGAGGAGGTCTGGGATGGGATACCTGGGAAATTAGCTGGGCTGGAAGGGTCTTGCTAATCACAGTTCGGAGCTAAAGAGATAACCGGTGAAGGGTTCTGCTTGTTCCTGGGATTCTAGGCACATTATCCCCGTACCTGTTGAACAAGAGTGCCAGGCACCATATCCTTAGACTACATCTAGAACCATCACTTTTCCTGGCTTCAATGCAGTTCTCTTGCTTCTCTTCCTTGAGGCGGTTCACCTCTGTTCATATCTCGGAGATAAGCATAAAATTTGGTAATATGGTCAAGACGTACTTCTTCCTCCTTCCATGCCCGAATCCTTCCTTAATCCAAAGTAATGTTTATAGTGTTTGGAGGAGGTGAGGAGAGAATCATAATGATTTCCAGAGTGATCCCAAATCCATCCATCTTTGGGTGGATCACCACTTCCCATAAAGGGAAGTAGGGTCCTAGCTCTTCAAACAAAATGAAGCAAAACCAAACCAAAAGCCAACCGCCACCTCCCTGACCCCACTGGAAACAAAACAAAACAAAACAAAACAAAACAAGAAAAGCAGGTTAAAAACCTAAACCATTCATGAACTTGGAGAGAGTACAGCCCCTCTAGGCTGAGCTGCAAGATGACTCTGCCTCCACGCCTTGTTCAAAAAAGATGATGCCCCGGGAATGGGAGATGGTGGTTTCTGACTTCCGCCCTAGTACAGAGTATGTTCTTGAAGCTGGATTCCATCAGCAGGTTAAGTGAACATGACAAATGTCAGTTTCCTCTGTTCCTTATACATAACTCTTTATGTATATATATGTATATATATAAATTTACTATATCTGATTGTTTCTTTAGAAGCCTTTTATGTGGCAGTAGGCCTCCAGGGAGGAGAAGAAAATGTACAAGAGCCACAGGAGCACGAACAGGCAAGACGTGAGGAGCTTGGCAGTCCGGGGCCCACCCAGCTCACCTCCTATTTCTGGCCTCCGCCGGTACAACAGCACCCCCACGTTGATGAATGCAAAAATGGTGAAGAGAGTGACAGAGAAAGCTAGTGTGCCAGGGGACACTCTGAACTGTTCCCCGTTGGCTGCATGGTAGATGGCAGCAATGGACCAGGCCACACCAATTCCCAGGAAGACATTCACAGCATTGCTTCCAGTGACGTTGCCTATGGATGCATCTGCATACTGGTCCTGGGTGGCTGCTACTTTACTGGCAAATGTGTCTGCAGAGAAAGGAGAAAAAAAGAGGCTGTGACACTGAGTTAACCTTATATACATGCCCATGGGGTGCCAGGAGCTTCTACTGTGTGGTCTAGACTCAAGCCCACAGTAGGGTTCTGTGTCTTTGAGTCAGTCTCCTGGTCAAAGGAATAGTGCATAGATATCAGGAGTCAAGGGCTTGGTGCTGCCTGTGTTACTGACAGAGAAAGTCCTCTAAATCCATTTCTTTATCCACAGATACCACAGTTCTTTGTCTATTAGGCTTACATGGCAGTTATTTGTTGTTGTTGTTTTGTTTTGTTTTCAGAAGTGTTTACAGCCCAAGTTATATAAAAATCCAGCAGGGGCCTTCAAAAGACTGACTATTACAAGGCTCCATCCAGCTGGGGCTCAGAAATCTATTTTCACAGAATCCCAAAAGATTTCTAGGTCACTATGTGTTGAAAATGGTTGCTGAGGGTTCTACTAAAATGCTGTATCAGCAGCTCTTGCTTACAGGTGAGCAAGCTAACATGTCAGGAGAGAGTTCCAAAGATTGAGGAGCAAGTCAATACTTCAACTGAAAAGAATCAGACTGTAATCATAGCTGACATTTGCCTAGAGCCCTGACAATAGAAAAGTAAATCCACCTGCATGATGGTATTGATTGTGATAATAATAGGGTCAAAGATGATAAGCAGCAGGTTCCATGTCACATAGCTAAGAGGGAATGATGGTGGATTTGGGACATCTGCCTCTGGCCTTGAGGATTCACATTGTCCACTGTACCATCTTATCCCTTGCCGTGTCACAGACACCAGTAGGTATCCTTCAAGGTCTCTGTTGGCCAATAGCCTTCACTGTGCCATTTTACGAAGATAGGAATGTCATGGCCCACTATAGGGCAATTGTTATGATAGCAATAGCTTATCAGCACACAGAGGTTTCTAATCCTTCTTCACAATGAACTCTGTGACCCCCGAATCTCCATCGTTCTTCTGTGGAATGGGAATAACTGATAGTCACTTAGACTTGCTGTTTTTAAGATGGTATAGAAAATGGAAAATGCTATTTATACTTCTTGGCCAGGGTAGCTGGCCTTTTGTTGTTTTATAAAAACAATAAAAATAAAGTAATCTAGATTAGTTCACAAGTTGGGATGGGTTGAGCTATGGCTCCACCTGTTAATCATGAAGATATTCTATTTCTGGTCTGTGTGTTGCCTAGTTCCTGACAAGAAGGTTCTTTTAGGGATGGTGAGGTGGCTTAGTGGGTAAAGGTGTAAGCCTGTTGTCCTGAGTTCAATCCCATGAGATAGAAGGAACACCCTCCACACACACACACATTTGCTCTCTGTCACATACTTACTCAATCACAAACATATTCTCTCACACACAGAGCTGTTTTTTCATTGTCCCTATGAAGTACTGTGTGCAACTCATTCACAATAGATGTTGATAATGGCCACACTGAATTCCCATTTGTAGCTCTAGTTAGTGATGGTGAATGTTGTAGGACTACCAGCTTCTGGATGTCCTGCATGCTTTGCCAGGGACCCTTGAATCACTTTCTGCTCCTATTCTGTCATCAATATCCTTATGTACAACTTTCCATGGGAACAATATGAAAAGTGTGTGTGTGTGTGCCTGTCATCCTGTCTGCTGCTTTGTGATGGGGAAGAAGGTTATTTAGGTTGACCAGAAGCCTGCTGCATCTGTACATCATATTCTTTCTGAAGGGGAGCTGGTCAGCCCTGAGAGCTTGTGTTATTGGTAAGGATCACCACCTGTGATGGATGGCAGATTTTGTATATCTTCTACAATTAAAGAGATGAAGGAAAGCACTAAATACTCCATACAACATGCACAGGTTATGTGTATACTGCCATCTAAACATCTAGAGGTCTTATAGCCAGATGCAATTACTATTTTGTACCTCTTGGATAAGGGTCCTGGACAGAAGAAAAAAAAATTTAGATCAATGTGGTTTCAGGGCCCATTGCCAGTCCATACCATATTGCCTATCCTAGGAAGACCATTGGTTTCTTTCCTCTTAGTTTGTTACAAGTCCCTCTGTTCCTTCCTTCCAGAAACTTTGAAGCAGGTGTTTGTCAAAGAGTTTTTTTTTTTTTTCTGTTTCAAGGGGAAGAAGCCTGGGAAGGTACAGACCATCTGCTAATCCACCTTTTGGATTTGCTCTGCCTTCTGTGTTTGTCATCACACACAGCAGCTTAATCAGAAGCCCCAGAGATGGGTGAATAAGGCAAGCCAGACACATCCCAAGGGTCTCTGAATTTCATTATTAAATGTTATCGGAGCTGGTGGTGCTGAAGCGGCCTAAAAGAAAAGAGGTTTTGTGGTTTTCTTCTCCAAGGGCAGCCAGTGTAGTGGGACAAAGAGATAAAGAATTAAGAAAGCATGGTGGAAGAATGCAGCTTAGGAGAGAGTCACTGCTGGAGAGTCCCTGAGCCTTGTTCTGATCTGAAGTGACTGTCATCGCTGTCTGGTGGTGACAGGTGGCCAACCAAGTGAGGTGGGGGCAGTCAGAGAAAGAGAGGTTCTCTGTTGATGCTGGGACACATTACAAAGCATTCTCCTCCCCTAGTATGTGGTTCCAGGGGTCCTATCTCCACTCTGCAGGGGAAAATAGCATGGTTAAAAAGTCAGGTGTCCAAAAAATCTGACCACCCAATCTGGTCATGTTTGCTGGACTGGAGAGCATGGCTGGTCTGTGGCAATTTACACTTTTGCTATTTTTCAATAGCCTGTTTATGTGAATGTTATGTGAACATTCCAATTTGTAACAACGGGTTCTAGTTTCAAATATTTTTCTCTGGAGTCCCTGACAATTAGGAGACCAAATTGCCAACTTGCCACATAAATAAAACATGTTCTGGGCCTCTTTGAGTAGGCTTTATATACTTGGGTCATTCGCTGACATTTGTTTATGTTTTTCCATTTCAAGAGTGATGTAAAAATGTTGGAAGAATGCATGCAAATCCAAATCATTAACCTTGACTGTGATAGCAAGCCATAGCTTAGGGTTCCAAATGCTATGTGCAATGGGGTCTTACCAACCAGCCTCTGTTGCTTCTTTGCTGCTTCATGCACAGAAGAACATCCCACACACCATATGTTAGAGGATGATAAACCCTACCCTGAGCACACCAAGCCTACAACCTGACTATGGTTGAACAAGACAAATGCTGCTCCACAAAGAAAAATCCAAGAAACTGCTATTGCCTTGGTCTCTGAAGGAATGCAATGTTGGGAAGTTGGCACATTAAAGAAAGAGATAGAAAAAAATCAGATGTCCGATGCCATTCACATACATTCAGACATGTTGATGATGGCATACATCTGCTTTTGTACATGCATACACCCAGCTGGTTTCTCACTCATTATCTATCACCTTGAGCTGTAATTAATGGTATACTAATTGTAAAGTCTACAACATTTAGTCCTGTCCTCTTAGTCTGGATGACTATCAGGAAGAGGGAAGGTTTCCAGGAGTTAAAGCACACATCAGAAAGTTAGGTCATAACTGTCCTCCCTCGAGCTGTTTTCAATTCACTTTATATAACCTTGGCCAACACATCAAGGCAGCATACAAGAATAACCTTCCACCCCCCCTCCGTTTTCTTCTAGGACTTTTTCTTTCTTAACCTGGATCTCTTCAACTTTATAGTTACTTAAACATCTCTCCTGGGAATGGCCATCCTTACAGTGTCATAGATGGGACATAGGCTTCTCTGTTAAAAGTCAAGAGTGTTACCTCACCATAGCTTATCTTATTCTCTACTCCTTGGGGATAACTGCCTAGTTCCAAAGTGATTTTTGCTTAGGAGTGACTTTTCTGGAGCCTAGCTTCATGGGGAGATATGGTTACTGCTCCTTCAGCACATACAGATTTTGGTCACTCTAAGACATGATTCATTACATGCAAAGGTTCATGGTGTCAAAGGAGAAGGCAAATCAGTGGGCAGATACTCTTGCAAATACCTGAAGGCTCCTTTTAAGGCATTACCCCTTCCAATTCTAGTTACCTCATCTAAAATGAAGAATCCAGAAGATCTCTAAACTTCTAATACTGCTGTTTATTGGGTGGTCTGCAAATACGCCAACATATTAAGTTTGCTTTGGGATTTGTTCTACAGTTTGGATGTGACCAGTTGTCTTCATTAGAACTATTGATGATTTGGGAAAGGAAGATTATTCAAACCCAGGCTATTGCACTGACCAAGCTGTGTTAGTTTTAATAAATTAAACCACACAGCACAGCCTTTTATCTTTTGACTTTAGGTAAGAAATGTTGGTAAAATTATTACCTCCCACCTTTATGTGGGAAGCCACCGTGTAAATGGGATAGAGGAAACCATGCCTCAAAGGCTGTCTTTAATTTTAATAGTGTTTACATATTATTGGCACCAGATATATGTAGAAACGTTTGCTTATAAATATGTATTGGGGATCCACTCGAGGCTTATTTACTTAAACTCTATAGGTAAAGTATTTAGGAATATACCTCTTAAACAAGTACCTTAGTTCCAAAGCTAGAGAGCCACAGTTCTAAATTTCTAAAATAAGAGGACAGGTTTCTGGTGTCCACAGTGTGAGGCCCTACTGGGAGGAATTGATGCTAGTGTTCTGGGGAAGCAGCTAATCAGAGGTGGGAAGCAGCTGGTTTCCCTTGGAAATATTGATGCCCTAGATATGATGGCCATTTTACTCATAAAACAACTTGGGTGGCCCTAGTGGAGGTGCTGGTCCTGCTGTAATCTCACTCTGAGTTATGCTTCCTGCTTTTTTTTTTTTTTTTTTTTTTTTTTTTAAAGACACTATTTCTGCACATCTACACTGAAAAGCCAGTGGTGGGGTGAGTGAGTGATCTTCCTAAATGAAGTAGTTTCTGGCTCTTAGAGAAGAAAAGGTAGAAGTGTATATACCTCCTAGGGTTTGAAGGGAAATGAGTCACCACAAATGGAATCTAACGAGTGCTTGATGTTACTGTTCGATTATACAAGGCAGCAAAGCCAGAGATTGTAGTGTAGGGGAGCCAGACTCTGTGCTGATTGAAGATTCTAAACATTCGGTAACAAACACCCTTGGCCAAAAAACAAACAAACAAACAAAAAAACAAACAAACAAACAAACAAAAACTTAGCCACTTTATAGTCTCCCTGCTTTAAAATGTGATCATATAAAAATGACTCTAACAAATTAAAGCAATTCTGCCCCCACCCTTTTTAAATTTAAATTTGAAACAAGCTTGTTTTACTAGTCAACCCCAGTTCCCTCTCCCTCCCCTCCTCCCCTGTCCCCCCCCCCCACCCTATCCCCTTTCTGCTCCCCAGGGATGGTGAGGCCTTTCATGGGGGATCTTCAAAGTCTGTCATACCATTTGGAGCAGAGCCTAGGCGCTCTCCCATGTGTGTCTAGGCTGAGAGAGTATCCTTCTGTGTGGGATAGGCTGCCAGAGTCCATTCGTATAAATTAAAGCAATTCTTATTTTGAGAATTTCATAAGCTCTAAGTCATCAAAAGTCATTAGAGATCTGGTTAAATCTAGCATCTTCCAAGTGTTGCAATGCAGGTTCTCTAAGCATTACATATGCATGTTCCTCCCTTTTCTCCCTTGCCCACTCTCAGCCTCCCTTTCAGAATTCAGGCAGAAACAATCTATTCTGGTGCTAACTCTTCTGCTACGACTAGCCAGACATAAACAGGTTTTAGCCTCTGGTTAGAGTTAGTTGTGACATTTATATACCCAAGTAAATATGGACATTGTCTCCCGCATCCCGACCCCTGCCGCCCCCGTTTCACTGGTTCACATGAAAGCAATCCATATTTAGCCTCCAAGCAGAGTGCCAGAAACCACGGAATTACAATTGATTGATTAATGATGAATAAGGAGAAGGGTTGTAAAAGCTAAGCCAAGGGTGGGGGTGGAGTGGGGGAGCCTTAACCATTTCTTCCCATAAAAGATGTCCTTAAAGAGATTGGAAAAAGATATGGAGATAGTCGCCAAAAACTCAAGAGGTCTCATGCTGTCAAGATCAAAGCTCAGAGCCCCTGCTGTTTGTCATTTTTATTCCAGCAGCATATTGGAATCAGCAGGACAACTTTGGGAAAAAGACTTGTTGGCACTCCCTGTCTCTCTGTTTAATTGTCTGGGGCGGAGCTTAACTCTCTGGGGCTGGGCCACAAGAGTGGGACAGTTTTAAAGCTTAAGCAAGGATTAGCCACTTGGGTTTGTGGCTTTTTGCATCCCAGTAAGGAAGACAGGCGTCTCCCCTAGTCTAAGCAGGCACTTTCCTTCTGATGGGATGGCTTTACTGCCATGCACAAAGAGACCCGCCTTTGCTGACACATCAAATGGCAACTTATTTTTTATTTTGACACATTGACTTGAACGCGAGCACTTTGCAAAGGTTCTCCTGGACCTTAGACTTTCTACAATGTTTCTGACACTCTGCTCGAGTTGAAGCTCAAAGAAAGAAATTCTCATTCAAAGAAAGGGAGTTTATATATTCAGGGTCACAAAGTAAAGTCAAGAAAATCACAAACAAGTTAATCATCTTTCCAAAATATACTTGGATGCATATTCCGAGCTGCAATTGACCACCCTCCAATCTATCACACTCAAACCCGGAAGTTTTTAAATGAAATATTCATAAATTCTTGAGAGGACCATAGGCTTGTCCTCTGTGGAGCTTCTAGGAGATTTTAAAGTTTTCTCTTTTTATATTTTATTTTTTTATCTTTTATCTATTTAGTGTCCATTTTTCTCTTAAAGCTTGTTTTATTTGGGGGTGTGTGGGGGGCATAGGGCAAATGTGAAGGGATGGGGAAATGAATGGGATGAAGATATGTGATGTAGGCCGGGCATTGATGGTACATGCCTTTAATCCCAGCACCCAGGAGGTGGAGGCAGGTGGATCTCTGTGAGTTCGAGGCTAGCCTGGTCTACAGAGTGAGTTCCAGGATAGGTTCCAAAGCTACACAGAGAAACCATGTCTAGAAATACAAACAAATAAACAAACAAACCAGAAAAAAGATACATGATATAAAAGACATATAGAATAGATAAATAAATAAGTAAATAAATTTAAAAATTAAGTGCAAAACCTAGAAAAAAATTGCTCTAAAAATCCCTGGCTCTACTTTTTTTTCCCTTGAAAAATAAGTACCATGAGCATTTTATTTTTTAGAAGATTTTATTTTAATTCTTTTAGTTATGTTTAGTTATATTTCTTTTAGTTCGAAAAGGTCAATAAAGAACTTGTTGCCCCCTTGAACTGGAGTTGTAGGTAGTTGTAAGGGCTTAGATGTGAATGCTAGGAATAGAACTATTTATCTTTAAAAACAGGGCACACTCTTAACTGATGAACCATCTCTCCAGACCCTATCTTGGATCTTTAAAATAACCTGAATGGCTTATTTGGAATGGGAGTTGTGTTATATCTTTAAAATCCTTGTTACTTACTCCATCTTCTCTCTGGGTCTAAAGAAATCCTACAGAAACTAGTCTAGTGTGCAGAAAAATAGTGATATTCCTCTTGGGCTGTCTCTTGAGATTTTCCTGTGGGTCTGGAGTAGATTGGAGTATGTATGCTTGCAGCCTTTGTTCCTTTGCTTTTGAGTCACATTTATTTATTGCAAGAAATAAAAATGACTTTTGTATAAGTTAAGATGTTTGAAATTCCAATGTGTGAGGTACACAGAGGTCTTTTTGTTCTTTTTAAGCCTTATAGACAGACACTTAAATGATGATGACTTCTGCTCTCATGGTGATAGTTACCAAATGGAGGCTTAGGCAGGTAGCTGATATGCTTACCTGAACTGGTGTAATTCTGTGGGTAGCCAATATTACTACTAAAGAACACTGGTCCTAAGTGCTATGACCTGCAGGATCCAAACTTGGTAGCAAGGAGCTCATCTATATGACTGTTAAAAAATGATCTTACAACGAAATGTTAAAAGGCCTAGCCTGGTACATGGAAGGTGGTAGTTGAAAAAAAAAATAGTATCTATTATTATGTTTTCAGAATTTTTTGATCCATCAATAGCAGAGATTATGGTGATGCCATTGTAATCTTTCAACACAGTTTTCTTCAAGGAAGTGATTTGGGACTAATAGATTTTTCTGTAGGATGATAGGAAAAAATGTGGTTCTGTCTATAAATGATGGTGCCAATTGAGACAATAGTGAATATTTATTTTGATTTACCAGGTTAAGCATTATACATGGATTCTCATGTGTAGAACACCCTATAATATGTATACCTATTGTTAACTCTATTTTGGAGATAAGTCAAATAAAATATAAAGAATACAAAATGTGCTCAATGTTACATTATCAATGGGAGGCAAAGCTCAGATTCACTAGAAAGGAGTAAGGCTGTTGTAGATTTGCTTGTGTTGTTACTCTGAGACTGCCAACAGAATCAGGCCTTGTTTGGGAGGGCAGGATGCACAATTAGCTGGTAGGGGTGTACCATAGAGTTCTCTGGAGGACTCGGGGGAGATAGGTGGACACACAAGAGGAATATGGAGGGCCCAAAGGAGATGGGTGGGCCCTTTTGGAGCAAGAAAACCTAGAGTTTAGAGGTTGTCTATTGATTTTGCTGCTGCTCTGTGGATCTATCAGGTTTTACTGTACTACCTGACAACTCATCATTTTTTTCATTAATAAAGCAATAAAAGAAAATGTTATATCTGGTGTAGGGCTCGACTATCCAAACATAAGATCTAAAAAAGCTAGAAAAGTTCTGGTAAAGAAGGCAGATGTAGATTCCTAGTCCTGTGGTCTCCCAGGCAGACCAGTACTAGGAGGCCCATGAGATGCAAAACAATCAAGACATATAGAAAAAGAGGTAACAGCCACAAGCCATGTGGCAGCTCATAGATTAATAAAAATGGGTTAACTTAAGTTATAAGAGCTAGTTAGAAACAAGCTTAAGCTATAGGCCAAGCTTTCATAATTGATGAAAAAAATCTCCATGCCATTATTTGGGAGCTGGCTGGTGGGACAAAAAAGGCTTTGGCTGGAGGCCAGATTTCTTCACCATTAGTCCTTGGGGTCACTAAAAACTAGATTACTGATGCATCATGAAAGTGAAAGTGGACAAAGACTTCAAAGGAAATACCAAGAAACTTTGTCTTATTTGCCATCAACTGCACAATGTGACAATGGCTGGCTGCACATGGGCAATAAAATGAATAAAATCATTTTCTGTGAAAGTACCAGCATGGCTTCTTAAGTAAAAATACTGTATTGAAAAGGACTAAGAAACAGGTTAAAAGGGAACTGCTTGTTCAGTCCTAGGTTTCTGGCTTTTCTTGGATTACATTCACTTCCAAACAGCCATGGGTAAACCTATTTTTAAAATAGCACCAGGGTTCTGATAATTCGACAAGTAAAGTATGATTCTATTAACTTTTTATTATAAAACTTAGTAATACAGGGTCTATGAGAGTATACATTCGGTTTGAATTAGTGCAGCAGCATTTGGCTGATTTTGAAAGGGGGAAAGCAAAACAAATTTGAGCTCCAACACATAGGAGGATTATTAGCTGTCATCTCCTTATGCCAGCTTGTTTGTAATATAGAAACTCACTTTCTCCTTCTAAGATAATCCAGGCCCAGCTTTCTCTCTCTCTCTCTCTTTCTTCTTCTTCTTCTTCTTCATCCTTTTGTTTTCTGAGACAAGGTTTCTCTATATGTAGCCCTGGCTGTCACTGAAATCACTTTGTAGACCAGGTTGGCCTCAAACTCACAGAGATGCACCTGTCTAATGTCTCCAGAGTGCTGGAATTAAAAGCATGTCCAGCCATTACCTGGCTATTCCTCTGCCCTCTCTCTCTCCTTCCATTGATATATCACAAGCTTACCCTTTACTCCTATGCTTTGTTATAATTTTGGAACACTCATCATCTCCTTTAATCCTTTCAAATTATCTCTGCTTCAAGTCCAATTCTTGTGTTGGGAAACCATGTGTTTTGGAGTGAGGGGTGTGGATAGAGCCAAGGATCAGACTGAGAAACTGTACTTTCCTCCACCTAGCCCCACCCATCTCCAAACACATCTTCTCACCCCACAGGGCAGTGATGGAACTTCCTGGTCAGCTCAATTACTGTCACAAGTGACCCCATGGATCTAGACAACACATTAGACACTCAACATGTTCCCTTGTTCTAGGGATAATTATTCCACTCATATGGAATAATTATGGGTCACTTTGTTCATTTTAAGTCTGGATAAATATGGACACTGCTTAAAGCAAGCAAATAGAGGCAACTCAGCAATCAGAAAATGTCAGTGTGTAACCCTTATCAGCACTTGGATGTGATGGGCAGGTGACCTTCAAGAACAGGTGTTCTGGTGATTTCACTGTTTAGTTCCCATCTTGCTGTGATTTGGTGTGAACTCTTCCACCCCCATTAGCTCATTCCTGCATAAATGTACATAATTATCTGAGGTAAGAACACATAGATGTCTATCAAAAGCCTAAGATTGCCACAATTAGATGCATTTAGAAATAGAACTAAAAGTAGTAATAAATTGAGCAGGTGCATACGTCTGTGTAAACTCTTCATTAAGGCAGTTTTTAATGTTGAGAAAAATTGGGAAACTGACTTGCCCAATATTCTTTGGTAAAATAAATTATAACTTCATGTAACATTTTATGACTATTAAAATCACAAGTGTACTCTAAGTGTTCAAGACACACTATTGTCCAGTGACAAAGCAGATCATGTTGTATATTTAAGATCAGTTCATTTAAAAAGTGTAAGTCAATAAGTCAGATATGCTTGTGTGTGCATTTTTGTGTAATTTCTTTGAATACTACAGAAATTTAAAACTTGAAAGCTAGAAGAATGTTAATTGGTGGTGAGACTGTATTTTTCACAGCTTATTAATGTTTCCTACATTATTTACAAAGTATATATATATATATCTATTGCTATATGTATTATCAAAAGTTTCATAATAAAGATACACATTAAAAACAGGCTTGTAAGTGATCCAATTTGTCTAGGTAGGAATGAGAGTTGGGTTTAAGAACTTTTTCTAGCCAGGCAGATGAAAACTATCATACACACAACATACAGAATGAATGCATTTACAGGGTATGGAGGTTGAGGAGGGGGTTGCATAAGAGACTCAGTTGGGAACATCTTGGGTATTAGGGCTTATCTTGGAGCCTAGGTTCAGAGATGTGTCCAGGATAGAACAACTTATAAAGAAGAGTAGATATTCTCTTTCCTTTTAAAACCATTCATTTTTTTTTCTTTCTTTCTGTTTTCTTTTTCTTTCTTTTTTTGAGGCAGGATAGGACTTACAATACAGTGCTGGCTGGTTCAGAACTAGTTATGTAGTTCAGGGTACCCTTCCATTCATAAAGATCTGCTTTTCTCTGCCTCTCAAGTTTTGGGATTAAAGGGTGGGACTGCCATACTCAGCTGAGGAGCATGACCTTTAAAGAAACACAGAGAGCAGTAGCTGCCTCTGTGTCTCTAATTCCTTGTGACCACTTACTTCATGTCTTCATTTTGTATCTTCTGTGTTATTGACTACCTGAATGTTCTGTTGATTGCACTGTGCAGATAGTCCTTTGACCTGACAAATACCTTTTAGAGGTGTGCTAAGAGATCTGTGCCTTTGAGATACTTGGGGAACAACAACAACAAAAACACAAGGATCACATCTTCCAGCCTTTATACTTGCAATCTTTCTAGATAAACAATTAATATTACACAGGATGCCCAGGATACCCAGTAAGCTGAACCTACCTGTGTCTTTCCCACTCACCTACAACAACAGCCATAGATACTTAATGCCTGCTGGCAAACATCTCCTGATTTTACAGATTCATGCCAGGTTCAAAGCACTTGTACAGCTGTTTCATGATTTTGCTTGCTTTATCCAACAATTATGAGGTGGTTTGGATAGCAACCCTTAGCTCCACATCACCCCATCCCCCATGGAGGAAACAGTATCTTTTCATCACTTGGCTAGATGGCAGTACATGTTTGGCACTGGTAACCCTTTGTATTATCTAAACTCCAGAGTTTCTGTGAGAATTCAAGTGATTAAATTACACAAAATGACTTTCTAGTCAATGAAGCCATACCAGTGTAGCTGACTTTGAAACACTGTGATGTGTGTGTGTGTGTGTGTGTGTGTGTAGTGTGCATTAATTTAAAATATTCTACCCTCAGGAAACCATCATTAGTAAGTCATGCCTTAATGGGATCATGTTTTTGGATATTACCTAGAATATTTAGAATGAATGGAAGCAGGGAGGCTGGGGTGAAAAGTTGGGTACACAGGGTACAGCTGCTCAGCTGTGGGAGAAGTGAAAAGAAAGTTGTCTCTGCTAAAGAGAGAAGAAAAACACTAACTGATCAAAGGCATCATACGAAATGGGAAGTTCACAGAATGTAATATGTTTCTGTGGTTTTAAAGACTAGACCTATCAGTGTAAGTCTTTGGGAAAAGGCTAAAGGCTTAAGTGTAAGTAGTCAATGGTTAGTGGTCTGAGAAGTTGACCTGCCCTATTAAATGTTGTTCCACCCCCACATAAAGACAATTCTATGACATCGCAATTTATTTTCTTCTCTATAGTTTCCATCTTCATTACTAAATGCTACACCAAGAAATGGAGTACAAGCTCAACAGAATTCCCTACATGGCTAGCTCTATCGGCCCCTTGTGAAATTGTGCCTAGTGGGGGGGGTCTTTGTGTGGTATTTCTAGAATAAATGAGGGGAAGAGATGCCGAGTGACTTGAAGCCACTCCTTGCTTGTACACTCCATTCTTTTTATTTTTTAATATCTTTGAAAATGGGTACACCCCTCTTTTTGAATGCCTTTATGACTAGTATAGAAGAAAGACAACTTGAGGTGGGTTTTTGTTTTGTTTTGTTTTTTTCATGGAAGAGTGCCACATTATTTCTCAGATTGTTTCAATTCAGGCTTCCTAGTTATTTATGGGCCTTGTCAGGCAATCTTACAGACTTTTATGCTTATTTCTTGTCACTAAAAATTCACTATAGACTCAAGACGATATTTGATTTTTGAAAATGTACTGATAGCAACTTCTTCTGAATCACTTATTCTCTACTGCCTAAATTCAGGACTCCAGAAGCACAGAGCTTGGGGCATTTTGAAGGACTTCTAGATCATGGCCATAGCAACTTACCATTCCTACCCAAGCAGCTTTACCCTCAGATCTCCCACTTGTCAGACTTTGGGGCCCTCTTTACCAGTTTCGGCCATCTGAAACTTCAGCTACAAGGGCGTTTTCATGACCATTTTGTACATCTGTGGTGTTTTTGTTTTTTTGTAAATACAGCTCAGGAATGGCAGGCTATAATTAGTCCTCTGCTGAGCTTGGCTACAAATCCTACTGGGGATCATTTTTGTTTGGAACTACAGAAGAGTCTTGCTGTTTGTCTCAACCCATGATATTTTACTATGATAACCTAATAATAGCTTGCAATTTATGAGAGATCATGCCCCAAAGCTTCCCTGGGCTCCAGAGGAGGGGGGAAAAAAGAAAAACAAGCATAATGCAATTTTCTGACAGCAAATAATAGAGCCCAAATCAGCCATCTTCTTTTCATGCATGACATACAGAATTTATATTTGCTAAGCTAAATGAAGGTTATGGAATATGGCCACTCACCAATTTAAGCATCTTTGAGATAGTTTGCTAGAAATGTATTTACACCATGGAAGGCACTTTGTAGATTTAATTTTTAGAATGAAGCAGTGTATATAAATAGGTAACATGAAGCTCACGTTTCATTCCCAAGAAGAGGCAGAATGTAAGGTCTGTGTGCTGGGGAGCACACAGCTGGTATTGTATATCAATGCCAAGCACAGTGGCTTCATGTTTATACTATGCGCTATTCCATATAGATACCAACATTCTATCATGCTCACATATAAGGTTTACCTTTCAAATTACTTGAGCATTGTATTTGCCCTCTTTTTTAAAAAATACCTATCAGCCTAAATTCATTCTGTTGCTCACACTGTGCCCATGACATACAGCAATGAAGTTACATCTTCTTACAGCCCAATGTTTCTTCTTTGAGTTTGGCAGCAGGGTAGAATTCTTTGTACAGGGCAATCTGCCAACGGTTCCTGATGCATAGGTACTGGTCTCTGTATTCTCTTCCTAGTGGGTGGGATGGATGGATTTGTATTGACCAGAGGACAAAAAGGGTGATGCCTTGGGGCCATGAGGAGAATGATAAACTGAATTAATGGCACTGGTTGCCTTGACACTGTGTTATGAACAACACACTGAAGTGGCCAGAGATATTCACACTTTTATAGCGTTAAACATGGGGGAGTGACCTAAGACTCCTCTGCTGATTCCAAGTATCACTGTATAAGTTTTTCCTCCTAGTATACAACAATGTGTGAGTTAATACTGTTTCTGGGGAGAAGACATTTAGGGGTATTTTCAAGGAGTTCAAATCTACAGAGGCATAAAGCGATAAAGATGGGGGAAAAACTCACACAGAAGTGGCAGATGTTTGGTGAAAAGAACTTTTAAGCATCTCTAAAAGTTTAAAGTAACTTCTACCCTTCTGTATTGTAAGAGGAAGCACAATTACAATAAGATGGAGAACTCGTGTTTTCATATTAAAAATGTTTTCAGTGGTAACTCAGGAAAGATGGAACTATAGAGCCAAACTGTGTGAGGGATTGCTTGAGGCTGGAGAAAGAAATCAATGGTGAGGGATCTATCTCATGGGGATTATTCAATGCCCTAAAACAGGAGTAGGGTAATGACAATATAACCCAGTGAACTTACTAAATGGTCATTGTAGGCTATTCTTAAAATGTATGAATTTTATGGTTTGTAATGTCCCAGAAAAGTGTTAAAAATGTAGGATAGGCCTGCATTTAAAAGAACACAGATATGGTCTTTGAGATTTTTCATTATCCTATCTTCAAATACAAAGAGAAAGAAAGGAAAATCAATAAAAGCTCTATTCTAGGTCCTTTGTCACCAGCCTGCAGGCTCGCTGAACATTGTGGAGCTAAAAGGACTGATGTCTTTATTCTACCTGATGCTTGCATCTTATCAAATGTACCTAAGATGGAAAGAAGTGGGGATTTACATTACTCCCAACACACAAGCATAGCAACACTATGATGGGAGATGTCATTCTGTATATGTTTCTCATACTGGTTTAATGAATAAAGCACTGTTGGCCAATAGGAAAGCAAGATAGGCAGGACTAGGAGACAAGGAGGAAATAGAAAGTAGGAAGGAGGGTCAAGATGGAGAATCTGGAGAGAATAGAATTGCCAGCCGCCTCTCGCTGGTAAGACCACGTGGAAATACATAGAAATGGGTTAATAATTAAGACAGAGCTAGCCGATAAGAAACAAGTACCTGGCCAACAGAATTATATCAAATACAGAGTCTCAGTGTGTTAATTGGGGCTGGCGTGGCGGCAGGACAAGACCAGGCAGCGGGCAGAAAAACCCATATCCTTACAACACTATTTCAAATATAAGAAGACATGCGCACACAAATCTGTGTGCATGCATACACTCATGGCATTTGATTTGTGCCAGTGTCCTGGCTTTACTGGCAGAGAGTATGGTAAGTCTCAGATAAGACAGAATAGAGTATTTTTTAACTCCCCTCTCTTATCCTGTGATTCTAATGAGGCTGAGTGACATTGGCTGGTGTGTGACTGGGGCCCTAATCCAAAGCCTCTGCAAGGTGTCAGGCTAGCCATGACACATGCTGAGTCATCTCTGCTCCCAGAACTGCCTCCTGATAGACATCACTGATATCTTCCTGGTCATGATCCAACTTTGTGTTCAATACCAGGCACTTTTGGAAGACTGGGAAAAATAAATTCAGGAGCTGCGGACAGAAAACTTGAAAGTTTTCTTGAAAAAAAAAAAAAATGTAATACAAACTCTTCATCCAAGCAGAAAGAATAAAAACTGCAAGGGATCTCCTAGGTTCTTACAAGTGTCTTGAGCTTTTTGTACTCTTTTATGGAGTGTTTTACTCTAGAGAAAAAGGCAGTTGTGGTGTTGGTGGTAGAACAGTTCTTATAAAATCTGGTATCCAGCCCTCTTTTGTTTCACTGTCTTTGTCAAATTTTGCTCTTGTAAGTTTCTTTCAACTTATAAGTTGCTGTAGGCGACTGAGCTGGCAAGTTCAGGGCACTTAGCCTCCAGATGGTTTCTCCCTGCTGCCGGCTTAAGATAGGGTCTCTAGAAAAGCCACCAAGCGACTAATGCTGCCCAGGGCAGCTTCTCTGGGCACTGTCCCTGGGTGACCCTACCTCCAGCCTAACTAAAGGTCTGGCAGTCCCATTTTAGCAATTCTGACCTTTCTTGGTAGTAAAGAAACTGGCTGTCTAAAGTTAAAGTATCAGGAGACTAAACATTCCTGCCCAGAGGCAGCCTCCTGGAGGAGCCGAAACCAAAGGCACTGGGGAATCTAAGCTGCAGAGAAGCTGTGTGGGATGATAGGAAATGTTTAACATCTAACTAGGTATGCATACACACTGCAGAGTGGCTCTCCTTGAGTACTGTGGGTGTCTAACTTGAGGTGCCAATGTTCCACAGCACACAATTGCAGGAAACCAAGGTACCAGCATCTATATCAGGGGAGATTGCCTGGCCTATAATTCATTAGTTATCCATGCTTTGATAGATGTAGGACTAAATACTCCTTTTTTTTTTAAAGATTTGTTTATTTATTTATTTTGTGCTCAGTGTTCTGCCTGCATGTCAGAAGAGGGCACGGAATCTCATTATAGATGGTTGTGAGCCACTTTGTGGTTGCTGGGAATTGAACTCAGTACCTCTGGAAGAGCAGCCAATGCTCTTAACCTCTGAACCTCTCCAGCCCCAAGATAACCAGCAGATTGAATGGGAAGAATAAAAGAGACAGAACATTTTTTCTTGGGTCTTCTTTGCCTGGTGCCAGGTACTTTAAAGACAGGCAATTCTCACAATGGTTCTGTGAGAGATATTTTTAGTTTTACTCCTAGTATATATCTTCATATATGTGTGTTTGTTGGGGGGTTCACATATGTACACACACATGCATGCGAATGCCCAAGGTTGACATCAGAATTATTCTTTAGTAGCTCTTCGTCTTATTCATTGAGTCAGGGTCCCTCATTGGACCCCAAGCTTACTTGCTAGTCTAGTCTAGCTGGGCAGTTTTCTTCAGGAGTCTTCTGTCTCCACATTCTGAATGCTAGAATTATAGATATCCTAATCCTCACCCTCAAGTTTCTAAGACAATCACTTTAATTGCTCAACCATGTCCTTATTCCAGAGAGATTATTATTATCATTACTATTATTTTATCTGAGTCAGGCCAATAAAGCAAGGCTTACAGCCTTTAAACAATGTGCTTCCACAATGCTTCATACACAATAGTAAGTGGAGGAGGGAGGGTTGTTTTGCACTCTGATCCACATGACTCAACAGCTCATGGTCTTTTATATCTTCTCTTTCTATCCTGACCATTAGACTGGGAGGAGGGTGTGCAGTCTTTCAGAACCTCAAGTCTGTGAACCATCAACCGGTCTGTGAGCTCTGCACCAGTTATATCGAGTCTTTCTGATTGCAATGCAAGAGGAAACCGAGCCAATATGACTCCCTGCTGTTCTCTGTGGAGCTCAGATGGCTGCAGATTTAGAATGGTTGGGTAGAATTTCCCACTGAGAAGTGCTTTGTTTGGGTAGAGGGTTGTCCTGTTCCCTTCTGATCCAATCTCCATGGTTAAGCATGGGGCAAACTGAATGCGTTTTGTGACAAATCCTTGAACAGATGCTCATTCTCAGTCTCCTGGAGGTTGACTTCCAAAGCTATAATAAATCCTTTACTTGCCTATTGTGAGAGCATCCTGAAACTCTCTGAGCTCCACCCACCCACACCTGGACAGTTGTATACTACGGGGCAGCTTGACCTAGCCTTGCAATGACCAAACCTCCTTGCCCACAAGCATTAGCCATATGTGTCTGTGCTGATGAGGAATGCCTTGGAATTTAATTTATCACTAGCTATTTCAGAGCTGAATAATGCTAAACGTTTACAGTGCACCAGGCTTTAATGTGTTGACTTTTAAAATAATGAGTATAGGATTATAAAGGCAAGTCTTTACTAGTTTCCAAAAGTGTTTGAAACATAAAGCCTACTATCTAATTTTTATTCCAGAGGGAATAACAGCCTGGGATCACATCAGAAGTTTGTACATAATCCCAGGGTGACATGTTTTAAAAGCGGAAAATGTCAAAATTGGGGCAAAGAAAAATGAATAATTCCAGGAAAATTTTAAGGTAATTGAGAAAGATGGCATGGCAGAATGGCCAAGAACTGTATTATAAATTCCATGCATCTGAACTTTAAGTGTAAACAAGTAACTTATTCTCTTCATTTGGTGACTCATGACTTTTTATGGAGTTGTCTTTAGAAAGAGCCACCACTGTCTGCATTCATAAACGTGGTACCTAATACATTTCCAGGGTGACATTGAGATTTGCATCTCCTTGAGATAGAAGTATGACTTCTACTACATGCAAGCTATTTTAAGGCTCACTGATAAATAAAGCAACACGATGTGGAAAATGTCAAAATATCTCCTGCTTAAATATAATATAGACTATGTTAGCTCTGAGAGCTACTAGAAGCCCAGAAATTAAAAACTGAGACATAAACCATTAAGGAATAATTATTTTTTTTTTGTAAAAATATCATGAAAATAGTGTTGTTTTTTTTTTTTTTTTTTTTTTTTTTTGTACAGGGTAAAAGAAAACAAACAAGCCTACTTTTAGGATCAGGAGCCAAGGGGCAAAATATGCAAACCAAGGTTGCAAGGGCGCAACACCATATCACTTAAAGTGTAATTAATAGGCAATGTGAATCTAACACACCTTGGAGCTTTATGGTCGCCTAAAAAGTTTCTTCTCTTGCTCAAAACTTTTTCCATTTATCATCACTTTTCTGTTGACTTCCAATCCTTTTGCCAATTGATCTTGGCATTGATTCTGAGGTCATTAATTCCTGCATCATATGTTAGTGTTCAGAACATATTATTTAATCACCCTCTAATCAATTCTATTTGAACTGACATGTAGTATTACTGCTCATTTTTCAGGTATGAGAACCAAGACACAGAGAGTCAAGAAGGCTCTCAGACCCACACTGTAAGTAACAGGACAGAGACCTGAATTGCATCCCCCCCGGGTGCCCCCCCCCCCCCCCCCCGTGCGCATTGGCACTATAAAAAGAGAACAGGGCAGACAGTCAATAGAACCAGCTTCATCCCAAAGTCTTTTGTGGTCTTTAAAAGTCTGAGGGTATACAGCTGGAGAAGTGGCTCAGTGGTTAAGAGTACTGCCTGTTCTTCCAACGGTTCTGAGTTCAATTCCCAGAAGCCACGTGGTGACTCACAACCATCTGTAAATAGATCTGGAGCCCTCTTCTGGCCTGCAGGTATACATGCAGGTAGAACACTACATACACAAAAAATAGATAAATCTAAAAGGAAAACAATTCGATTATATTAAAAAAAATTCATAGGGTGTTAAAATTAAATAATGATATAAGCTGCCCCCAAATAAGAGCATTTGTTTGTGAATTTTTTCTATATACAAACCAAAAAACAAAGTTCAAAAACATCCAGAATTATGTTTCCTTTCATGTCTTAGAACCTCCAGAGGGAAATAATCCCTACATGGCATATTTCAAAGCATAAAGAGATAGTCAGAACACTAAAAGAAACGGAAAATCTTACAGTGCCGGAGGCTAAAAGATAGCCTAGAATATCCATGTTTAAAATGTTCTGGTCTGTAGTGAGCAGCAGGCAAATGGAAGCTTGAGGGTACAGTGGGAAAGCTTCAGGTACAGACCAGCTGATACCATGGAGAAAGACCAAGGCCAGGCTTTGGGGGTGGGGAGCGAAACTATTTGTAACTGCTCAATCCCTAAGAGCTTTCCTTGTAACACCAGGAGAATGTTTCTGACTATCTGAATCCAATGAGAATAAGAGGCAAAGCCCATATCTAGAATCCAGGTTACAAAGCAGACCTTTTGGCCCCATAGACAAGAGTAAATTACAGTGAGCTAAAATAAATGTCCAATTAGAGGCGGCCTCTCATTTCCAACAGGCTGATTTCCAAGGGTATATCCTCACGTTTCCTCCTTGAATCTCAAGCTTCCTTTCCCACAGAAACAGTGAAATAGGATATAGTTTTTGACAGTATACCTAAAAATTTAAAAATGCTGGTCTGAGTTCTGTATCTTAGGAGCAAGAATCATGAAAGAAAAGAAGGAGCAACAAGGATTTGTCTTGTTGCTCAACACAGTTCCCAAGACACACAAAAATATGAAGGAGGAAAAACATTTCTCCTCTGAGAGCCTCTGTGCCTTTCAGCTTCCCTTTACCCTCCTTACAGCAATGGTCTTCTCAGATACGCCCTGTTCCTCAGGAACCAGCCACACTATGAAAATATCCTTTATTTGTTTTCCTCAATAATAAGAAATGCTCACCTGTCTCTAGAGTGTTTTAAGAAGAGTCTGACTGAGTCAATTAATGCTAAGGAGTAAATGACTGGTTTGCCCTTTCTTGTGTGTGTGTATGTGTGTGCGTGTGTGTGTGTGTGTGTGTGTGTGGTGTGCCACTGGAACACACACAATAAGGGCATGATAGAAGTAACTAGGTTTTATGATTTCATGAATGTTGCAGTTGGGAGAGTTAAATAATAACTATTGAAGAGCAAAACTAAGAGGCCAATGAGATAAGCCTTAGTAAGTAAATGTGTAGATGAAACCACCAAGACTGATGACCTAAGATTAATCTCTGGGATTCATATCATGAATGGAAAAAACAAACTCCCACAATTTGCACGTGTGCACTCACCCCCCCACACACACAGAGAGAGAGAGAGAGAGAGAGAAAGATAGAGAGATTAAATAAAAATATAATGAAAGAAAAGTATGTAAAGCTTCATGTAGTAACAAAACTGTACAGAAAAGGAACTGATAATACGAAACATTGTGTGGTCTGCTTGACAACAGAAGATACGAGTTTAAGGTAACACACGACTGTAGATGAATAGACAGTGACTCATGCAGCCAGTGAAACCCTGAGATACCAATGAATTCAGTGTGGAGAACAGAAGCAGAGTGTTAAGCCCTAAGAACAGTGGACAAATAGAATGGAGGGGAATGTCATGGAATGGCCAGATGATGTAAGTCTTCAGATGAGAGCGATGCCTCTGGGTTTGTCCTAAGTGAGAAGAAGGGCCACCTGGAGATCTTAAGGAGTACTTTGGTCTGATTTGCTTCTTCAAAAGATCCCCAGTGGAAACAGAGAGAGAGAGAAGTAGGAGGCTGCTCTGCTTAAAGAACAATTATGAGGCAGAAGGGGGGGGCAATTATGTGGACCCCTGAATTACATGTAGGATGGAAGGCATGCTGGAGTTGAAAGCGAAGGAAAAATAGAAATCAAGGCCTCCTGGGTGGACAACTGTATTGTTTTTCTGAAAAGGTCACGTCTGGAGAGAACAGGTTTGGATGAAGGACTGAAGTCACTGGGCTGCTGAAATTGGACATGGCAGTGAGGAGCCATAAATCACCCATCACATATTGTACTTGGATGCAGGAAAGGCAAATGCTATGTGACTCAGCTCAGCCAGTACTGATGTGCACCTAGTAAGCACTGGTTTATAGATGGCATGTCTGTCATGAAGGATATTCTTAGGGAATTGTGGGAAGAGAAGGGACAGGTCCAGGGAGCAAGCTGTGGCTCATGTCATCAATCCAAGGTTAGAAGAGACTCTCTGGAAACCTCTTCCTGCACCTAGCATGGTGACTTAGAAAAGGGGCCTTCCTCTACTGACAGGTGTAGCTTTGAAGCAGTAGGAAGACGGAGACCTTATGATTACCCCCTTCCTTCCCCAGTACTTTAATGAGCTCTTGGCACCTGCTGTTATGATGAGAGAAAACGTCATTCATTCTCAAAGCCAAAAACACCACCCCATATTTGAAACAATATTGTAAAAGACATTTTTAATGAGACATGTGGGCATTCAATCCTGCCCTGAGGCTGGAAGAATAGCGTGGGGATAAGTTTTCAGTTCCTATCTAGCCATTACAGTGTCTAAGCACCAGAGTCTCTGATAGAAAGAGAAAGCAACTCATTAGACAGCAGGCAGTAGTGTTTCTACTTCACAAGTATCAAGACATCACCTGGGTCTGATGGCCAGTGCTGACTAAGGGCAGGCTGATGTGATGAGCATTTTACTTTTTGTCTTAATTTTGTCCACTTGTAACAATTGTTGTGTGCCAGAAACAATAGCATCATTTCCCCCTTTCTTTTTAGATGTCTGGGACACAGTTAAACAGATGTTAGGATCAATATGATGAATAAGGCCATATTGTATAGTCCTTTGGCATCTTTAATTCATGTAGCTTTTGGAGGTAAAGGGATTCCATATGCACACACACACACAAGCACACACATGCATGCACACATATATACATGCATATATACATGTGTATATACACACCATATATACATGTATATATCTATGTGTACAGACATACACATATATACACATATTTCCTGTAATTGTCTTTTTTAGGGAGCATGATGTACAGTTAATATTGTACAGAGAAGGTTGCATCCCAGTTGGAAACATTTCTGGCTGAGCAGAAAAGCAATTACAGCAACTAATAGTTTTGTTTCATTCTTCTAATAAATCAATTGTTATGGCCCATTGTGATTTTTCTTTTTTGGTATGAGGTGTGGTTGATGTTTATCAAAGCCACAGGTAAGCCAGAGATTCTATGGTCCCCTCTCTCTTTTGGCTGGTAGCTGGTCTCAGAACTCTGAGTTAGTCTGTCATATGACTGAGCCCATGATAAAGGGGCAGTCTCAAGATCCATGTCTTATACCATTAGGATAGGGAATCTGAGAAGGGGCAAGTCCTAGCCTATGAAAATAGAGGACTGGAATTTCTCACAACCACAAAACTTAAAGCAACAACAACAAACCATTATCTAATTGCTACACCCATCGAGCAGAGCATTGCTCAAGTCCTATCAGGGCAGCTTCTTGCAGTACATGGAAATTAACAAAGGGAATCGAAGCTGGAAAATGTTCAGTGAGTGAGAGACATTGGAGCACTCAGCACTAAATGGGCGTATTGATTAATTCCCTCTGTCAAGGCTTAGGGATCTCTGTGGAAGAGCAGGTACAAAGATTATTAGAGCCAGAGGTGGTGGATGCTGCCAAGGAAACAGTGTCTTCCAGACAGAACAGTAATTACCAGTCCATATGTGAACACACAGAGACTGTGACAGCACGCACAAGACCCACATGGGTTCAAACCAGATAAAATCCCAGCATTGAGAAGGGACAGGTGACACCTCTAACCTAGAAGCTATTTGGAATTGATACCTGCTGGGAAAATCAGTTGTTCCCCCCCCCCCAAATGGAGTGTCATTTGGTATATCATTCATTCACACTCCAGGGCATGGCCAACACAGAATTAACTCAATGGTGTTTGTGTGCATGTTTTCTTTTTGTTTTGGCTAGTTCCATAGATCCTTTACCTGGCACCGAGGTTCCAAGAGCGACAAACACAACTGCAGTCACGGAATCTTTCAGGCCAATGGTGCAGCCAAAGTGGGAAGCCAGATCTCCAATGAAGGCTGTCAGGAGGCCAATCATAAGGATGGAGACGATGAAACAGGCCCAGCCATTCCAATATTCTGTAGGGGGGACGAAGGCAAACAGAACCTTCCAGAATACTGTGAGAAAGTGCATCACGTAATCAAAACAGGAGGGCAGCTTTTCCTCCCCACATTCATCATCATCATCATCTTCCCCTAGAAAAGAAAGCAAAACACATTTCATTAAGACCCAGCTGTCGGGGACTTCTTCCATTCCCTGCATTTCCTTTTAGATTGCTGTCATGTTTCTCTGAGGGACAGAAGGCCATCAGAGGTCAATTAAGCTTAAGGTTTTCTAAAAGTCTACCATCATGAGCCATTTATTGTTCATGGTGTTCAGGAACCATTTCCCTGTGGCTCAGTGGTCAGGGGCAAAAGCTCACACTCAATCAATACACCCTTCCTACATGCTGCTCACATTACCTCCCAGTGGGATTTGTCATCAGAATGATGAAAAGATTTCTTGCCAAGAGAGGGAAGCCCCTCTGGAAGTTTGGGCAAAGTTCTAATACGATTCTTCTCTTTAAGCTAAAAGTCTAATTGGAGAATAGTAGTTGTGGTATTCAGTCAAGGGCTCTCTAAGTACAGCAATGAGCCTTTATACTATTCTGGATTGACCTCCTTTAACTATTTCAAACTTTGTCTTAGCCTAGTAGTATTATCTGCATTTTTAAACCATCCTCACTTTCTCTGGCTTTATAGCTAAAAGTGTACCCCATATTCTTATCCCTTCATCCTTCTCCTCCACTCGGCCATTAAAATACCCCTCACCCCTCTTCAGAGCTTCCATGGCCCCAAATACATATAACTTGGGATGAATGGTTCTCAGTATGTTATCTGAGCAACAGCACTGGGGAATGCACTAGAAATGCAAATTCTCTATCTTATTGAATGTGACAAGAAATCTGGGCTTGAATAAACCCTCCTTGTGATTTGACTACATGTTCAATTTTGAAAGTTGCTGCTTTATCTAAAATTGGGCTTGTCTGATGTCCTCTCTTCTCCAGTTGACTATGAGCCCTTTATGCATTTTGTCTCTCTAGTATTTGGTATTATTTCCATCACATAGATAACTATTTTGTATTCCTTGCATTTGCTACCATTTCTACCACTTAGATGACTAAGTGCCTGTTAACTAAAGGAATGCATGTATGGATTTCTACTGATTTTACATCACTATGTAATTACATAATGTATGCATATTGATCACAAGTTCTCCTGTTAAACCACACTTGAACACACTAAGAAATGCAGGAGGCTTGCTACTTCAAAAGACCAAAACCTAAGATATGTTTCATTAATAGGTGATGTGAGATTAGTATAACTGTAATTTACATTAAGTAAAAAAAATAACCCCATTCATGTGTTTTCAAATTATGATAGCCAATGTCACTTTTCTCAAAGTGATAGAAAATACATGTCCATATGTTCTGTGACAATTCTTTAAAGAAAAATTCCCCTTAAACATTTTGTTTACCATCTCCAAAATCACTTGGAATTTATTTTACCTTGTTCTAACTAGTGTGGCTGGCAGTAGGTGGGGCTGGCAGCTCTCTAGCTGACCGTATGATACTAGAATGCCAGCACCAAGCAAATGCCCATGCTCTTTGTGACATAGTCCAGGGTGAAGCCATCTGGGGCAAAAAGAAGTGTGGGAAAACCCTTAAACACACTCCAGCTTAGGGCAGGGGATGGGTGTCACGAAACTTGTAAAGTGAGATGCCTGGGTTTGTTCCTGGCCCTACAGGAATACAGAGGAAGTGGTGGACTGCTCTTCCGTGAGTACATGGTTACAGTTATTACATAAGTTAGTTTGACTGTAGAAAATGCAGCCTTGTCTTTGAAGCCGTGGGAGGTAGCCGATAAGCTCCCATAGATGCACAGAATCACCTTTGGGGACTGCTTGGGTGAAGAATGAACTTAAGTCAAGTGAATTGAGAGAAAACTCTAGGTGAAAAAGCATGGCTGACCTCCCAGGTTCATGCTATAGGAGTGAGGATATGTTTTTAATAGCCCTGTCTGAAAGTACAAAATGCTGTTTGAATAAAAGCATCTTATTCGGTCTACATTATACTCCTCCTACCCCCCATCCCCTAGAATGGGATCTTTATTTAGAGATAGTGCCTTTGAATAGAAATGTGATATAATGCATTAGAAAGACATTGGGTCTGAGCATGCTGTCACATTCCTGTGGTTAAGCATTCGACAGGCAGAGGCAGGAGTTAAGAGTTTGAAGGCAGCTGGGCTACAGTGAGACCATATTGTCAATATATATATTTGTGCAAGTGAAAGAATTGCTTGGGAGAAACCAAACCTACTCACACCTTGGTGCACAGGGAATATGTTTCTTGTGTGTAAGCGCCAATTTATGGCAGTTTATTAAATGGCAGATTTGGTCAACCAACAGCAGCTCTTTGGAATCTTCCTGTGTCACCATTTAACTTGAGGTACATGTATCAACACATCACACTGTAGCTACAAAAATGCACAATTACTACATGTCACTCACTTAAATACAAAGTCATCAATCGCTGCTCCGCCGTTTAGAAAGCTTTCCTGCTTCCTTACTTATTCCCTGTCCTTTCATGCCTCACGCCCCCACCTTTCTTTCTCTAGATAAAACTGTAAAAGCTTCCCTTTTCATTGTTAATTTTAAGATGGGAGGGAGATGAGAACCATGCTAGTTTTTTTTGATTTGAGTCTGACTCCTGTCCTTCCCACTTTCTCTTTACAGACCTGTAAGCTTGTCCACCCGCAGGCTCTGCAAAAGCACTGCCATTTCCGGTTATATTTATTTTGCATCAGATTACTTTCTTAGCTTCCATATTTTAGGGCGCTTTATAATTTCTTAGCCTATAGGACAAGAATGTTGGGTAAACACTGAATTCATATGAACCATCCACAGAAGCAAAGAACATTCTGCCTCTGCAAAAGTATTTAATTTGGGAATGATTCAGTCTCAAAGTTTAAAGAGGAAGCAGAAAGCAAAGAATGAAACTTCTCAGAAGTGACACATATAAATCAGGGGGAGATATGATATTTATCTTCAAGGTGGAAATAATAATACCTTTTCCAGGAGGGCTGTGCGTGGGAATAATTAGACCATTCGTATCAGGTATCTGAGGATGCTTCAAGTTAATGACTATCGTGTTACATATCATTACAGCCTTCTACTTAGGCACACAACTATGTTTTCCCATCATTGTTTCATTATGTATCTAATACACTGTTTCCAAAGGTGGTATTCTATAAATTCAAAACAAAATAGTATAAAGCACATGGCATTATGTGCACTCCTTTAATTCTGAGGAAGCAGAGCCAGGTGGATCTCTGAGAGCTTGCGGCTTAGCTAGAGATATATAGCAAGACCCAGTCTCAAAAACCAAGACCAAAACATAAAGTGTGTGTGTGTGTGTGTGTGTGTGTGTGTGTGTGTGTGTGTGTGTGTGAGAGAGAGAGAGAGAGAGAGAGAGAGAGAGAGAGAGAGAGTACCCCATAGCCTTCCAGCACTATAGAGAATCTTACATGTTTTCATGCTTAAGTCCAAAATGGGAAGCACATATGTATCTTCCAGCATTTTAATAGAGTGGTGTGTGTTCATTCTTTTTCTCCCAGAATCTCACTGAACTTTATAAATTTTAATGATTAGCCAGCAAGTCATGTAACTATTAAAAATGACCACTAACTGCCTTGCTTGCTGCACAATTATCCTGTCTTAGGGAAGGACAAGATAGTATTAGCAGTGTCCATCACCAGCTAGGCTAGGTCTGTTTCTCGAAAAGAGCAATGGAACATTAGTCCTCCTCCTCCACACCTCAGGATCATCTTTTATGCCATAGTAGGGAGGACAGCAATCTGCTAGCTCTGTAGCCTGCCAGTCCAGGATTGCTTGGAGCTACATGCTTCCTTTACATCCCTCCTCTGCACTAGCATGCAGACAGACAAGTTGGTGGGTTTGCTTTTATAGGCTCCAAGTAAAATCCCTCTTATCTCAGAATCCTTCTTTTCAGCGTTTATAGATTCTACTAATGGAAAGATAAACAATCTGTGTTCCATTAATCCCTCCTGGAGCCCTAGGAATTGCTTCCCTGATACGTGTTGGCCTCCATAAATATAACCGTAAAAACAGCCAAATCATAAAAAGTACAGGTAGTGGAGACAGCTTCATTTCAACTATTGATGCAATAACAAGGTGTTGTTGCTTCCCTGGAGCACAGAACAAGGGTATCATCTGCTCAGAGAGTCGTGGCAGCTGAGCATGAGGCCTGCCACGAGCTAATACCTTATCTTCTACAGTAAACAGGTGTTTGTTGACATCCCTCCATAGACATGGGTCTCAAGGAGTGCATTGGGAACCAGAAAAAGAAGCCGCTGGGCCATAATGCACTTGAGTCAGAAATACTACAAACCAATTTGTGTTTCTTGTTGCTTGCTTTGGGAAGACACTTCTATTTCCCAAGTTTCAGATCCATGTCTGTCGAATGCGTTTGCTAACTGCAGTATCACAGTGTTGCTCTGAAGATTGGGAGAAGAAAGATCCCTGTCCTTTGTAGACGCATGAGCCCTTCACAGACATGTGATACAGCCCAGCATTGTTGCTTGCTGACAGAAAATCACTAAATCAATCCAGCCTCAGCAGTCTGATGTCAACAGATCTATGTACAGCTCAAGAGAACCATTGTCACCACCATTTCCTCAAGCTGACTTATTTTTAAAGAAAGGAGGGAGCAGGGAGAAGGGGCATGACTGGGTGTCTAACTAGAGATAGACACTGAGTTGAAAAAAAAATATTTTCCTATACTGACCTTATATCAGCTTTACAGTAACCTTCTAAGGTAGGCATTGTTATTCATGTCCTGTATGAAAGAATCTCAAGCTTAGGGAATTTAGTTTTTGGTTTTGTGATTTTTTTTGTTTTGTTTTTACAATAATCATTCAGAGGGTAAGTTGGGTAAATAGCTAAGTTGTGATTTGCTCTAACTGCCTGAGGGAACATATTCCTGCATGATGCCTTATTGAAGCAAGTAGGGTTAGCATCATTCTCATACTGATTCAACCTTTCCATTGTCCAACGCCAGGTAGAAACAATGTTTTGCCTTCTATGAATATGAAAATATTGGAACACACAATCAGTTACATTTGAATTCCGGCATTTTTAGGCATAATTTTTATTTACCTAGCCAGACATATGCTCTTCTTTACATCTTGGGGGGCCATGAGCACAGGGAAACAAGCAAGGGGGGGAGCAGCATAGTTGTGTCCATTTTGGAATCTCCTTTGGAAAATGTCAAGTTCATACTCCCATTACTAATGGAGAAAGGTCAGTTTTTAAGTTCAGAACATATTGACCTGCATCTAACTGCCCATTATAGAACCCAAGAAACTAAGTGAAGGGTCATCAGTGTATGTGTAAGGCATCTGGAAGGCACAGATTGCTGTTAGCCTCAGTTGGTGTCTGATCATTCCAGTCCTTCACAGGTTTCCCGTGAGCTCTCTGCTCCACTATGCCAGAAGCTTTTCCTCTACTGCAGTTTAACACACAGACTCAAGATAAGTGCTCCTATCCCATTCTATTTTGATTTCTCATTGTCTGCAAAGGTGTAGGCACAATCTTGAAATGGATAAGGCAAACACAGCCATTAAGTGAGTCAGTCAATTCACACTACCTCTTCTTTATGGAGGACCAACAACAATAGTGCAACATCAACATCAACATCAGCAATGGCAACAATAGCAAAGGCAAAAACAGCAACATCAACTAGGATCTGTAATTCAACACACCAATTTTTATTTCCTTGTTGTTGTGTACCTTTGTATGCAACTGTGTGTTTAATACATAAAGCTTGAGTTAAGTTCAGCAGCATTTTACTGTCTTCCTTTCCCCTCTTATGTACGTGTAAATCATTCTTTATTAAGAATAATCACCATTCTCTGCTCTTAATGGTTTCTATGTGTCACAAGTCCAGTGACCATCCCCTGGCAAAATCAAGTCCTAGAGAATCACCTCTTGTTCTAGGTTTGGACAGCAATCAGCATTCTCCATAGCTTGCTCAGTGAGAACACTGCTATATCATCTCGGAGGGAAAGGACACATCGTTAAAGCTTCCTTCTAAGGAAACTTAGACATTTTCTTGCCAGAGAGATCTTGTAATCCAGGCCAATCTGGTTTGGCCCCTTGGGAACTTGTCACCCCTCTCCACTCACTTCTGCTTTCTTTGCCCACTGTTCCTCTGAAGGGGCAGACAGGATTTTTTTTGTCTCTCTCTTTCTCTCCTTTCTCTCTCTTACCCCCTTCCTTTCCTAATAAAACTTCTCATGTCTGGCATGTTTGCCCCCTGTCACGATCACCCTCGCCAAATATAACAACAGATCTTAAAACTCAGTTTATATATATTCAGTTATGGGAGCTGCTCAAGCATTGGAAAAACTGTAGCCATTTGCTTCTGTCATTTGAAACGAGTAGGCATTAGGTAAAAACTGAACTTAAAGCTGGCCCAATTCAAGCAGCTGTTTAATAAGAATGTCTCTATAACCACTCTTCTAACACTGCCACCCATAAAAAGGAAATCTTAGTTTTCTTACTGCTTGAGCCCCGTGAAGCCAAAGGCCTGCAGGAGACTCAGGTGTTACAGCATTGTGGTCTTTTCTTCACTAGCTAAAGGGATCAGAATTGGGATGGTGACACTCGTCCTGGAACCTGTGGCTACTGGACACTGGCATAAACAATAATATCCAGGTCACTGCTGGGATACAACTCTCTCCAGTTCGTATCTGCACTGGATTCCAATATTATTGTTCATCAAGTCTGAGTTGACAATTGCTATAGCATTTATGCCTTGGACTGCTGGCCTGATCTTGGGTGGAGAAGAGGCTACATAGGCCCTCCTGATAAATTTCACCAATTACTTCCATGCCACAGACAGCTGTGGGGCATTCTTCTCTCCAGGACCAGTGTTTATTGTTAGGGAGCCAAGGGCCAGGTGACATGTGACAATATTAGGAAGGGACTCCAAAAGTAACCCACTTTCAGTGTGTGAATCTCAACCTTGTTTGAGACAAATGAGACTCTGGGAGAGGCTTTCCATGAAGATCAACCTTAGGCTTTTTCAGCTCTTGTTAAGATGGCTAACACAGTTAAAGAAATATTTCATGTGACACAAACATTTCTCAGCACTGTGGCCACTGTCAAAATGAAAATCCAATCCACTAAGGCATTCCATCTCTCTGAAAGTTGGATCATTGACAAAATGAAACTGTTAGGAGGGGAAACATTGACTGAGTGATTCTTGGAGTCCCCTCCTCTACTCCCCCTACATAATTACAGCTTGACATTTTTCTGTCATGCATGTTTTTGCCTCTAACTCCCCTCCCCACTATAAGAGCAAGAATCTTGAAACTCAGTGTTCTTCAATCATCTATGAATTGCAGGTTCCAGCAATGGAAACACATTTCCTGAAGGCTTGAGGAATCTAAGAAACAAACCTTCACCAAGGAGAACCTACACAGAGCAAAGCCACACACTTCCTGCTACTGTTGATGATTTGGTTACAGTGGTAATAGATGGGTACACCAGGTTCTAAGACTTACTTGAGGGTTCCGTTAGCCCTTTGTAAACAGCAGCAGTTATGTCTAAATTAGCCTCCTGGGGTGAGAGAGGCTGAGATTGGAGCAGTTGCAAGGTATTGATGTTGTGGTACATCCCAGGAAAATGTTAAAGTTTACATAAAGGGTAGCTAAGTACCCAAGTCTCCCCTCATGCATGAGGGATACCCAGAGCCACTCAGGATGTGGTTTCAGTGAGGCTGTGGGTGCTGGCCCCCTCCCTGAACACTTACTTTTATGCATATGGATAAATGCACACATCTCATCCCCTTAACATTCCCAGGAGCCTAATAAGGTCATATTAATTAAAAAACAAATCAAGACTCTAAAGATGCCAGTGGCTTGCTTACAAGCTCTAAAATTCTGCTTCCTCACAGCTGTGTCTAACTAGGTCTACTGTGTCCACTGGGGAAAATAATCTCTGTCCTTTGTGCGGCAAACATTCATTCAGGTACAGTGTAATCTCATTGGTTTTGTCTTGGGGGAAGGTATAATTGAGAAAATATACCTTCTGTGTGATTTATGAAATGCTGAATGAGTCTCTGGGATAATGGCTGGCTCCACCTTATTCTTAAGAATTCAGCTTTGCTATGGTGCTCAGGTTAGTGGTTTATGCTAACTTTTCTGGGGACCAGGATTCTCTTTTATTTTGGTTCAAACACTCCTTTCCTTCGGTGGTGACAACAACCTTCCTAAGACAATTTTCCTGATCTCAGGGCAACATGCAGGTACTATTTTGATCTTGGAGTTACATGAGTCTATTGATGACAAAGTGGTGGCTCCAGTGAGAACCCAAGATTCTAATCATGCTCTTGGTTTACACAATACAAAGTGATTGCAATTGCTCAGGGCATCCTTCATCTGTGTGCTCCTTCTCTGTTGTGATTTTCAATGAGATCTCCATAAATAGGGCCCACCATTGAAAGCAAGTCTCTGCCCATCATTTACATGGGTACCCCACAGTGTCCCATTGTACCCTAGTTTCCTCCTTTGGATAAATGGGCAATAGGGACAACTAGATATATTTTTTTTATGATGAGATTTTTAAAAATGTAAGTGTGTGTGTGTGTGTGTGTGTGTGTGTGTGTGTGTGAGAGAGAGAGAGAGAGAGAGAGAGAGAGAGAGAGAGAGAGAGAGAGAGAGAGAGAATCTGGCATCTGGCTAGTTGAGAAACCCCTAAGATGAGGTGCTCTGTGAGCTCAGAGAAATAACCATGTAAAGAAGAAAGGCATTGCACTCAGAGGCAAAGCATGAGTCTGTGCACAGACTGAGAAGTGGCTTATAGGTGTGGAAATCTGGGAGGCATACACCAGAGAACATGGAAAGTGGATGGGTTGCTTCAGAATCAGAACCCCCAGCTCAGGGTAAGAATCCAACACCCGTGTCCCTGTGTTGTTTAGTGTGTTCAATGGTACTGCACAGGGCTGCTGCGTAGCTGTGGGAACAGGAAACAGCTATTTGTTAAAGAAAGGTCTTTTGCTCATCCCATACTGCTAACACTTTGGCCCAGGAAAGTTCCAGTCTTCGCTCTGCCTAGTCTTGGGGTATCATATGACTGGGAAACCCTACAGATAGAATGTCTGTCTGATTGAGAAATGCACCATCCCATAGTTCCAACAGGAAGGTGAGAAAACTACTGAATGGGGGTAGCAAGAGCCTCAAGTTCCAAAGCTGCCTCTGTGCTGCCTTGGAGGAGACTGTCTTTCTCTTTCTCTCTGGGTACAATCTTTATCAAATAGCAGAAAACTGGAATAGATTATTAATAAGCTGCTGTCCAGTCCTTTGCCATGATTTGGACCTAAGATGTTCTAGTAGGAAAAAAGACACAACCCTCAGTCAGAATGTGCAAACAAGGACAAGGAAGGAAATATGTACCAGGTGGGGACTGTGTCAAAGTTGATTTAAGCAAGTGGCTTTTTGTTGTAAGATCATGGATGACAAGGTCCTCATCAATTTGGCGTGCTGTAAACAGCAAGGATTTAGTGCTATAGGTTGCTGTGGTATGGGTCATTGCTGCCTATAGCGTGTGTGTGTGGGGGGGATGGGTCTGTGCACATGCAGGGTGTGTGTTTATTTTGTTTTCCAGTTATTCAGATGATACTGAAATGTCCTCCCCCATGGAAACACTATACAAAGGCTCTCACCCAGAGATGGAAAGTGCCCTTGCATCTGGAGCACTGATGGATAAGCAACAGCTAAGTCTGTCTTCATATCACAGTAGCCAGTGCTAACAGAAGAGCTCCTGGATCCAATGGGGCACTGTTGGCAGAGCTGAGCTGCTGCCTCTCCAGACAAAAGCTGCATTAGAGACATGACTCCAGGCTTAAGAAGGAAGGGGAGTGCTGACTCATTCTGGAACCCTCCAAGTACAGTGTTTTCCTCAAGATTTTTTAATAGGCAATTTAAGAGAAAAACAAGCCAATATTCTTTTCTGGAAAAAAAATAAGCTAACACCTATCCAGGGGCCAGAAAATAATTGTTCTGCTTCCAGTCTTTTGCACTTGCTCCCCATTATGGTTGGCCTGCCTGCCTTGTTCCAGAGTGATGAGGGAAAGCTACTGGATGCGTCATTTTTTGCCTGCTATTGATGACCATTTTAAATTGATGGATATCATAGGGATTCTATACTAGTATGACCCAAATTGTCTCCCAGAAAGAGTCTGGAGAATTTGCTGTCCTCAGTATTTTCTTACGCATTCCTTCTATCATAACTATCAACTAAATGACAAAAACATTTCACCAACACAGTGATAGAGAGTATCATTTTAAATATGAACTATTTGCATATTTAACTTGTACACACACTTATTTTGTAAGAATGTACTATGTACCTCTATCTGCCATGTGTATATGGATTTTATAAAATTATTAGATTACAGGTATCTCAAAGCATTCTTGAAGTATATCATGTGTGTAAGAATCCATATATATGTATATATATATACATATATATGTACATATATAAAACACGTCAAGTAATATTTATGTGCATATATATAGATGCATATAGTATACATCATATCTAAACATATGCATATTGTATTTTAATACATCACTTAATACATATATTAAATATATGCACATATATACTTAATCTTCTAGATCAGACACCATAAATTGCTTAGTAGAAATGGTGCATCTGATGTCTGTGGTGACCTTTGATCAAATGTAACTACGTAATTTGTTTAACATATACTCTAAGGCAGATATTTCATCTCCATTAAACTTAGACCTTGACTTTCAAATAACAGAGCTATGCAAGTTGATTGCCTAGATGAAGGACCCTTTGCGGATTTCATTAGCATTTCTGTCTCCTTCCTTCATTGTTTCTGTGTTGTCTCAAAGACCTCATAAGGCTATGCTCTATCCCTTCCATTCATAGGTCAGGGGGGCTAAAGGACTGACCTAGAGCAGCATAGTGAGCTTGCATAGCTCTTTGATGATTTTAATTCAAGTGATCAAAGAAGCTAAGAGTTTCAAGCATAAAATTTAAAAGTGATTTAAATGCAGTTTCTCTCATAAAGAATATGTTCCAGTTATGTGCCAAGAGAAGAGATCAGAGCTAAGTCAGAGCTAAGGTGGATAGCAGCAATGCTATCTATTCTTCATGTCAAGGAATTGCTATTCTATCAGCACAAGGCTGGTTAAGCCTGTGGGAGATTCTAGGCATGGAGAATTTGTCTAGAGAATGTCATATGTCACAAGGAAAGTCCAACAGCTTATAGAAGAGGCTGGTCAGTGACTCTTGTCTGAGTTTAAACAATCAATCTTGCATCTAAGATCAGACGTAATGCAGCTCCCCAAAGTCATAGAGTCACTTTGGAAGACTCCTGGCTTTTCGGGATGGGATTAAACCCAGAGTCTCTGGAATTCCAGGAATCAATCTAGCTTTTTAAATAATTGATTTATTTTTATTTTATCTGCATTGGTGTTTTGTGTGCATATATGTCTGTGTGAGGGTGTCAGGTCCCTTGGAACTGGAGTTACAGACAGTTGCGAGGTACGTTGTGGAACTGAACCCATGTCCTCTGGAAGAACAGTCAGTGCTCTTAATTACTGGAGTCAACTCTCCAGCCTCATCTAGCTTGTTTTTGAAGCTTGACTTTTCTTTCTAGTCATTCTGTATATGTGGTTTAGGCTTGCATGTTCTTTTCCAAAATGCCAACTTCACAAATCAAAAGATTTATCTGTTGCTAAATCTCCTTTTCCTGTATCACTTTGGTACCAGTTATGACATGACTAAAGGAGTCATATGGCCAAGCTTGACGATTGCTGGGTATAGACTGGCAAAGACTGGCTTCTTTTCCCACTGTGTGACACCAAATAGCTAGGTCACCATCTGAGCCTATCGGTGTAGTGGTCAAAGTGCAGATATGATGAGCAGAGGCAATGTGTATAGAACCTCAGACTTGTAGGTGACAGTCAAGTAAATGAGAACATTATTTAAGCAGAGTAAGGCACCCTTTAATTTGCTGGCCCTCGCTAGACTTTTATTCAAGAAAAAAACAGTTGTACCAACCCTATCTCATGAAACTGGTTTCTTTGATTGTAGATAAAGAGTATTTAAGAACTTATGGTATTTAAGATTTTGGACAAAGGATATTTAAGAATCTTCACAGTGTATGAGAAATACTTAAAAATGATGTGTCCCCTTTTCTAGTTGTCATATTGTTCCACTGAGGCTGTATCAAATGTGAACAAGCAGGATTTGAAGGTGACCTGGCATCTGCATCAGCATACGATGTAATGGGAATGTCCTCATGGTGCTATTCGATGACAGGGGCTTCTGGGAAGAGCTCTGGTTAGACCAGACTGCCTGGAAATCCCCTGAAACTTGTTTGAGGTTCCACTTTTATTATTTAGGACTTTTGGAGTGGGCCAGTCTTTAGGCTGACAATTATTTAAGTCAATTACTGTCTGGGGGCACTGCTGAGTTGGCAGTTTTGCAAATTAAGTGGTTTGTTTTCATTGAGAACCCTCGCAATCCACCCAGCATCCATAGGTAAAGTACTGGAAACAGGAGCATCCCCTACCCTGTGCCAGTCTCCAGGTGCATTTGGCTATCTCCTGAAGTGATCCATCCACTGTGACCTGTATTCAGGGTGGGCAAAGCAGCTACTTGAGCTAAATGGGGCTTATATTGAATGCTTTCTTTTATATGGTAAAGTTTTTACTGGGTCAATTAGGGAATGAACAGCAGATGCCTTTGTATCTTTACCATCTCAGCTTCCTCTAAGGCTAACCCAGGACCATCCCCTCATTCTTTCCCTACTGGGAGGAGAGAGGTGGAGTGTATGCTGCTACTGTTCTGAATACATAAGATGAGCAAGCCAGGTGGGTGGGCAGGGTGTGTTCTTCCATTGCCCTAAATCAGGTAGGATACAAAACAAAATGTTACCATGGAATAACTGTAGGAATGGGGTGGGCACTGAATAAGTTCCCAGGTTACAGTATGGGGTGGTACCTCAGTGCTAGCCTCATCTTGCTCTTTAATTCCTCTGCTGATGAATGATGAGACTTAAAATCAGCAAAAGTTACATACTTGGTAAAGGATATGCCCAGAGATTAAACCAAGACAGCGAAGACTTTCTTTTTGGTCATTTTGAGATACTCTCTCTCTCTCTCTCTCTCTCTCTCTCTCTCTGTCTTTTTCTTCATTGTGAAATGCTCGTAGGTACTATGTAAGATACACAAAAATAGTGTTAAAAAGGATTTCAGAAAACTCATTACTTTTGGATTTTTAAAGTTAGTGAAATAATAGGTTGCACTTCTTAGAAAAAAAAGTCATGGATTATCAGGCATAGAAGCCCATGGGTGTGAACTAGATTGTAAAGAGACAAGTATTGTGGAAAACACTTTGTATTACAAGCTATGGTTTAATCCCCAGACAGAGCAACATGTACCACTGTATGCAGGTATTATGCATACCTGTGTCTGTGTATGCCTTCATATCCACATGCCTGTGTATGGCTGCATCTCTGTGTGTCTGTATATGCCTGCATCTCTGTGTGTCTGTGTATACTGTGCCTGTCTGTGTATGGATTCATATGTTCATGTGTATTGGTGTGTAGGATTTGTTTATTTATGTGTGTTTGAGGGTATGTACTTATTGTCTGTACATCTGCACCTATACACATGTTCTATATGTTTCTTTGTGTATATTTTTGTGTCTATGCACTCAGGCCTCAGGCACTGCCAGTGAGTTCATGCTTTACAATAGAGATCCTCCTTAGCTGACCTATACTTAAGCACTGCCCCTTGCCAGTGTGCTTCTTGAGTGAATCACAACATTTTTCTGATCTCAGTATTCTTGAATATAAAATGTCATGCTCAGTACTCCCATGAAACCAAAAGTACAACTAATAAGTTTTCAGCCATCTTCATATTAGCATTATATGTAATAATATATGTAAAAAATTTCTGTATTTTATTTTAGAAATAAAATTAATATATATTTCAATATATATTAGTTACTTCCCAGATAACCAGTTTTGGTGCCCACATTTAGAGCTGAAAGTATGCATTGTCCTAACTAACACTGTGAGTTCATGAGTTAGGCATACTTTTCTCCTCTTAACACAAGAGGGAATGAAGATGGGTGTGCATGTGCACACATGAAACAATATGCTGTCTTTCTGCAAGGTTGGCCTCTCTGTGACTTCCCACACCCTTCCTTAGCCAAAGGCTGAAGTGATGAATGACATGGATGCTGTGGAAATGACAGGAGCATCCTAATGGTCCATACCCAGGTTATATTTGCCCTGTATGCTGATAGTACCACTTCCACCATATTTAATTGATACTTGATTCTTAATGGCAACCTAAGAGTGCTGCTCTTGGCAGGGAAGCATAAGGAAGAAAGAAGAATCAGTGAGTAGGGGAACCTCAAATTGGATAGGTGGCAAGTTCTAGCTTCATTGAGAAGTGCATGTGTGGACACACCCTAAAAGGATCTGGTGGGACTTGGCTTGCCTTGAAAGGCTTTGCTAGCCTTTTAACTGATGCACAAGACTGCTTCTGGTCTACTACCAGGAAGCAACAGAAGGAGAATTGCTGGAACATGACTGTCTAATCCCTTTCTAATCTCCGGAGTCTCTTGAGGACTTTGGCTCTTCAAATACTCAACTGTCAGAACTTGGTAAGCAGACACATAATGCCAGAGCAAGCCCAGGTACTGAGCTATGCAGTTCAGGTGAAGAGGGAAACAAAATTATCAGCAAGTTGCTTTGAAAGGAGTTCTGATATAGTTAATAAAAAAAAAGAAAGAAAGAAAAAGAAAAAGAAAGAAAAAAAAAGAAGAAAAACAAGAAGGAAGCCAAATCCCATTTACAGAATTATCACTTTTGTTTAGCAAGACACATAGATTCAATTTTGTACAGAAAATTGCGAGGGAAAACAGGCTCTCAGCAGAGCCCTTCAAAGACAATTTAATATTTTTAATAAGGAAAATCTTTCTGATCCTCAACTATTTGGCCATGAAATCTTAAAAATCCAATGAAAGTCTGCCTTCAATAAAAGCTGCTTTACAAATTTTATTGTCTGAGAATATTAACATTCCCTAGGCAATTAAATTCACTTATAATTACAAACATTGCACTTTGAAAACTGTCTTTCATGTAATTTAATGTAATTTAGTGCCTATAAACTATGTGTTTAGTTTTTCAGCTCTTTTTTATCTCAAAATTGTAAATAAGGTCAATTAACCCAGGAAAAAAGTAAGTTTCTAAACATTGTCTGTTTCTAAGCAGTCATTTAGAAATACACATGCACACATAGGAATAGTACACACATACACATATAAATCTCCCATTAGAGTTGGGAGATTTCACACATCATTGATTACCTATTTTTCAAAAGATTTGGAGGTGGTGAATCATTACACATGTGCAATATTCTTGGAAGGATGCAAAGCTTCAGTCTACAGAGTGAGTTCAAGGCTAGGGTGGACAAGTTATTAAGATATTGCCTCAAATTTAAAAAATTAAGGCTAGAGATATAACTTAGTGAGTGGTAGAGAGCTTGCCTAGATAAGCAAAACCCTGTGTGCAATCTTCAGAAAACAAAAACATAAAAACCATTGGAGTTAAGACTCATGGAATGATGACAGCATGGTATCAGGAGAAGTGAGAAGGCTAGCCTGTCTATGCAAACAGGGTGGTAGCAATTTTCTTTACACTGAAAATTCTTTATCTCTTAAGGATGCTCACTAGAATATGGAGTCCTTTTCAGCAGATCACAGCTCAAGATAAGGGCTGAGGAGATGGGTCAAGTGTAAAGTGCTGAGTGACTGAGTGTGAGGATTGGGAGTTCCATGCTCAGTACTCACATACAGAGCTGGAAATGGTGGTGTGTAGAGCTCTTCAGGGATCCCTGAGGCACCTTGAGCAAGCCTGAGCTGTTGACTGGAACATTCTGCAGACTTAGCTGAAACATCTTGCCCCAGAGTTGTCATTAGTACTCGTCCTGATTTGCTTAACACACATCTGCTGGGGAGGAACTAAGCCTGAGAACTTGCACTCTTGATCCTGAATTGTTTTCCCACTGTGCTGTGAGTCAGTATATAAACCTGCTCCTTCCCCTCAATAAACCGCATTCCTGTTGTGAATGATCTGCAGTGCTGTCCTGTCTCTTATTTAAATCTCTAGGCCTTCATCTCCCCTGATTAATGGAACAGATTGTAGTGTGGGAGCTACAGTTGTGTGTGCTTGTGATACCAGCACCAGGGGGACAGAGACAGAAGTGTCCCAGGGGTTTGCTAGTCTAGCTGAATTAGTGAACTCCATGGAGGTCCAGTGAGAGACTTTGCTTCAAAAAAATAAGGTGGAGGGTGATTAAGAAAGACATTAGACATGGACCTTTGACCTTCAAATATTCACATACATGTGCATACATCTACACACACACACACACACACACACACACACACACACCCTTCTAGAGCTGAGCTGTTTCTCTGGAACTGTGTCCATCTACACAGAAAAGACAACTGAAAAGTGCTACATGGGAAAGTGCTGAATTCAGATTCCAGCTCTTTTAATGAAGGGAGTACCAACATCTTTATACTTGCTTTGCTGCATACCTGAGCATCAGCTGCATGACATTGGCATTATCCATAGCATAATCTCCCTTTACTATTTAACACTGCACCGTGTCATTAACTTAGAGCAGTCTTAATGTATTTGGCACACTTCCTAAAAGTTACTAAAATGAGTAAGAACATTAACCACTCTGTTTCTAGGAAAGCAAACCTGTCCTTAAATGTTCTAGTGATGGAATCATGTTCATCACCTGCACATTCCCTGTCTCCCTCCATAGCCTCAGTGTCCTCTATCCAAAGCTTGTGATCAGATACACATGAACTATATCTTCCTTGTTCTCTTCTCTACCAGAAAAGTAAACTCCTACACTAGAATTTAAGTATGAATAGAGTTGTCTATTTCATTTGCAAGAGCAATGATGGACACAGTCATACCATGAGCAGATAACCAGCACGGAGCTATCAAGTGCTTGCTTATACATACACAACAGAAGGAAACCCGGAATCTATTGGAAATGCTCCAACATACTGTTATGTTGTCTTTCATGTTGCAGTACAGCCAGCACTAATAATAAACAGCTACATTGTTTTGAAACCATTCTCTGTTCCCATAGCATTTGGGAGATCCGTCCAAGTCTTCTGTTACAGATGGGAAAGAGGAGGCTGTGACAGAAGCCACAGCTTAATGGCTAGTGATGATGCTGTTGCCATATTTTATGGCTTGGGAATCACTCAATGCTTAGAAATCCCTAGCTCTGTTGAGTGGCTGCAGGGAGATAAGTCTATGGGTACTTGGTAGAGAGAACTAATGTAAGTGGAGACAAAGAGCAGAAAAAAAGAAGGTAAAAAAAAAATGAAAGACAGTGTTCCTTCAGTGAACATCAGTGACTTCCTCTGTCCCTATATACAGCGAGAGTGGACAAGGCTTGACAGCAAAGGAAGTGCTGCACACTTTATTTCTAGCCCTCATACCCATTTTGTGGGCTAGTCTTAAAGAAAACCCTGCACTTTGCCATGCAAATGGTTACAATGTTCAATGCCATGGAAGGGATTATAAAACGATGCAAACAGTGGTGAAAATATTTTCATGTCTTTCTTTTCTTCCCCTGGATTTGCTCCTTTTTGGCCTTCGCTTGGCCAATGTGTGCTGCTTTCAGGGATCCAGACAAAAACCCCAAAGTTGGTTAAATAGCAAATTATGACACATATGGGTTTAAATTCAGCCTGTCTTCTCTCTAAGAGAATGATAAATGGATACAGGCAACAGATAGGCTCCTTTCTCTTAATTTTACCACATGTGGTGCTTTGCCAGTGGCAGAACCAGGAAAACTCAGCCAAGACTGGCCATTTGACCTCCTCACAGGGTACATAAGGCACTCACCAGCGCTGACAGTGATGGCTTCGATGAACTGTTCTCTCCAGCTGTTTGTTCCCACCACAAGGGCCAGGTTTGTCTTCTTAATGAGTTTGTCCACAGTGCTCTAGAAAGGGGCAAAGGGATAAGACAATAATTTCTGGGGCTGTGAAGAACTCAGTAAACCTAAAACCTTGCTTGGAAGCCTCAGAATTCTATAAAGGGGTAGCAGATGTCAAGCTCAGAAGAAAGGTATCCACATCAAACAATATTAAGATTGTGCTCCTTAAAATCATTCTGAAATGGAAACATCTTCACAGAGAAGTCTAGCCTCCTTCAAAGCTAAAGGCCAATCAGGAATGGCTACATTGTTTCTAACAGCAACTACATTGTTTCCAACAGCAGCTGTTTGAAAGGCCACCCATAGCCCTCAAACTGATCCCCTGAAGTTGATTCCCTTTGGCTTGTCTGTTACATGATGTCTGTAAGTGAATTGATATTGTTCAATATTTAGTCCTGTGAACATCTGAAAGGGACAGATCTGAAACAGAAGCCATATTGCTATATTTTTATCAGTAAAATATGTTTCAAGCAGGTTGCTTTCTGTATGATAATCAACAAATAGACAATTTGGTGGTGGGGATGTGGGGTGAAGACACTCAATTTTTCAGCTTGCTAATATTCAGGCAATTCTATTCTCTCTCTACTGCATTAGACAAAGAAAAGTCAACACTGTGGCTTAGGGCACACTGCTCATGACCTTGCATCACATTAATAGCAGGGAGGTGCATGCCCCTTCTTTTACTTTAGAACATATTAGGCAATTAGTTTTGTGCAATGAGTACCCTGCAACTTTCTAATTTTGCTTAATAAAACAACAGGACTTGCCAAGCGGTCACAAGAAGACTAAGTAAGCCATACAGTCAAAGCGCTACCACAAATCATGGCAACTACAGGGAGAAGGGACATTTCCAGGGCACCGAGGCTGCTCCTCCCAGAGAAACTACTGCATCAACTAGTCTACCACACACCCACACTTACTGTCAGAGCATCTTCCAATTTCCACTAATTGCAAAGAGGCAGAAAACACATATTATTTGCCTTTGGTAACGACTTGTACATGGTCAATGCAGGATACTACACTATGTTTTGAGAGAGCTAACTGTCTTGGCCGAGTAGGAGTTGAGAAAATACTATCTGAGGGTTTGTATGAGAGGCTAAAGGCAATTTATAATATCAAGCATATTAGTTTAAAACAAGTCATTGGAATTGACTTGAGACATTGAGAAAAAGACAGACATGAAAGGATCCATGTCTAACTAGCTCACTCTGTATTGGCAACATTAAATCTTGGTCAGCCATTATGTCCTTGGGTAGGGGGTGGTGACCACTCAGCTTCTTCCCTGGTATCCAGAACTGCTAGGGCTCCTGATAATAGTTCTAGCAGTCACTGCTGTTGGACACGATAAACTGAAAGACACAACAGGCCTCTGTCTTTTCTCTCTCAACTCAGCCACATCTCACCCAGTACTCTATGCATCTTGGCTAATGCCAAATTCAAAGCCCTGTGTGGAATGTAAGAAGAAATGACCTCAGTTTTTCCTACATGGAGTGGGAACTTGCAGTATATCTCTCCAAAGAGGACAGAACATACTGTACTACAGCCAGGGTCAACAACTCCCTCATCCCAGAGATAAGCAGTTGAACATGGCTCCAGCAGCTGAGCACAGACTTCCCCACCAAACGACTGCTAAAGATCAAACTTTTAAGAGAAATTAAACTTATTCTTTATTAACATGGGGAAACATAGGTATATATTTAAAATGTAGAAAATTTTAACCACAGGGGCAGAACCAATGTTTTTCTCCAAGGGCTAAAGTTGTACCTGGGTGGTTTGCTTCATTTATGTGAGAAAGGAGAGTGAATCAAGATGGATTAAAGTTCAGACAATATTTTCTATATTCATCTGGAGAGCTCTTAAGTGGTTAGTGACATTCAAGACATTATAGTCAGGCATTGGTGGCACATGCCTTTAATCCCAGCACTCAGGAGGCAGAGGCAGAGGCAGGTGGATCTCTGTGAGTTCAATGCCAGCATGCTCTACAGAGCAAGTTCAAGGACAGGCTCCAAAGCAATACAGAGAAACCCTGTCTCGACTAAACAAACAAACAAACAAACAAACAAAAAGACATTATAAACACCTCACACTAGACAGTGAGTATTAGTAAAGGGTGCCCCCAAGATGACCATTAGGTGTTAACAATGATATGATTGTGTTTGTAAACTTGAGGATGGGATACAAAGTTATTCTAGAAAGTTAAAAAAAAAAATCAGACAAGCAGACTTTATATGTAAAGAAACTGGAGACCAGGGAGGCTTTCCAATTCTAGATTGTGGCATCATACCAGAGAGGGCTCTGTCTGACTAAGACATTTTATTTTATTTTATTTTATTTTTGCCAGGAAACATTATCTAACCTAGTACTTTACTAAGAGGCTGCTACTACTGCTCTTTACATGTCAGGTGCCTGGGAAAGCAAGCAAGCCTGGGCATCCTCTAAGGTAAAGAGTACACATACTCTATAAAAAGCACTGGAGTGAATTAGTTCTAGAAATGGCAGTCTCTGTTGTGGCAAGTGACACTGAACCATTTGGTTTCCACTGGGGGGAAAAATGTTGTAGGAGGAAGAGTGAAGTTGGATTCACATGGACACAGAGTAATGGAGTGGGCAACAGAAATTGATAGGCTGCGTTTCAGGGGAGAATACATGAACTTATGCATTCTCTCTTCACATGCTCAATGAGCCAGGCTCAAGGATATGCCATGCTGGGCTCTGAAAGTGGGATCTTTCCTGAAATCTTCATTCCACTGTTTACCCTTCTTTCAATGGGTGTGAATGGAGAAACACACTAAGAGGTAGATTCTTAGTGGCCTGAAGAAGGTTTAAGTGTGTTTTTATCTTTTAAAACTTACAGAGATCTACAAGGATGACCCCAACTAACAATCTAAGCAATAGTGGAGAGGCTATCTTAAATGCCCTTCCCTGATAATGAGACTAACTACTACCTTATATGCCATCCTAGAGCCTTCATCTAGTAGCTGATGGAAGCAGAAGCAGACACCCACAGCTAAACTCTGAGCTGAACTCCTGGAACCCAGTTTCAGAGAGGGAGGAGTGTTGAGCAAAGGGGTCAAGACCAATTTGGAAAAACCCACAGAAACTACTGACGTGAACTAGGGGGAGCTTATGAACTCTGACAGCTGGGAAACCAGCATAGGATCCACCCAGACCCTCTGACCATGGACGTTAGTTAGGAGGACTGGGCAGTCTGGTAATGGATCAGTATTTATCCCTAGTATATGAATGGATTTGGGAGCCCATTTCACATAGAGGTTTACTCCCTCAGCCTAGACACATGGGGGTGGGGAGAAACTGTGCCTTGCTCTAAATGATATGACAAACTTTGAAGACTCCTCATGGAAGTCTGCTCCCTGGGAATCAGAAAGGGGATGAGATGGGGGTTGGTGGAGGGAACAGGGGAGGATAGGAAGGGGTGGGAACTGGGATTGACATGTAAAACAAGCTTGTTTCAAATTTAAATGAAAAAATTATCAAAAAAGTTCCAATTTAATTGCAAAGACACCTTTTAACATACTACCTGCCAGGGATGTCAATTTGGGGATTAGATTTAATGAACCAACAAAAGGAAAAGAGGCAAGTATTATTAAGATCCATGTAGGATTTTGAGGCTTCTATATTAGCCTGCTTCTATGTTTTTCTTTGGTTGTTTGAATAGGCATCATCTCCTTTTGAAAAGTAAGTAAAGAAAATATTGTTCTGCTCTGGGATTGTAATTCTGGTTATTACAAGAAGCCCCTTATCCCATTGCACAACTGAAATTAGCTCCACCTTAAGTACCCTTAGATACTAAGGATCTGTGTAGGGAATGGGGTGGGTGGGAAGGACTGGAGCAGAGCAGTGGGTTAGCAGGGACACAGAGGAAGTTTCATCCCATGTATCTAACTCATAAAAGAATGACATCTATTACTGGGAAAATTTTAAATCTGGGCTGAGGATGTAGCTCAGTGGTACAGTGCTTGCCTGACATATGAGAATCCCTGGGTTTAATACAAAGTACCCCCCTCCCAAAAAATGAAGTAGCTAATCCAGTCTTATCAGCTCATGAACAAACTGTATAGTTGTAGACACTGCAACTTTGGTAGGCAGTGCTAAATAGCTTAGATATAAATGACCATTCTTCCAAACCACAGCCTTTGAATTTCCACATGGCAAATACTTGGCTTTTTTCTCATGCACAAGAATCTCTCAAAATCTACTTTTGTAGCCTCCTTTCAGATGAATCCCTTCCTTCTGGGGTCAGTTCTGACTCTGTCACAGTGCGAAACAGCTGCTGGACTCCGGTTCTGATGCTGTTTACTGTACAGGATTTCTTGGTTCTCTGCTAACTCCACAATTTCAAATTAGATCTGACAGCCTTTTAGTGAATGAGCCTGTACGTGAAATCACATTTTCCAGTATCTCCAGAAGGCTCTTACAGCACAGGCCACAACAAACCAACCACTATGAACAAGCTGACGGGCCAGGCAGTGTGGACAGACGTACCTTGAATTCATAAGACTCTTCAATGATCACCTCCAGCTTGGTGTGCTCTCCCAGGATGGGGCGCCCCATTTCTGCAATGCGCCTCTCCTCCTCCTCTTTGCTAGTCAGTGGCTGCTTGTCATCATACTCATCTGGGAAAGGAAAAGCAAGATTGTGAACAATGTGTTCCTTTATATTTGCAAGTCCTAGGATCCTACTATATGAAGAGCAGGGAGGAAGGATGCCCAATTAAAAGTATCTTGGGAGAGATGGTGAGACTGAGTGGAGGAGAGAACAGAGCTTTCTGGATGGGGTAATGCCACACTGAAGCAGCAGATGATGGAAATACAGGACCAGTTTCATCTCATGTGAAATCACGGAGTGGGAAATGCCATGTTCTGGGCATGAAACTGAGAGAGACCCTACTGCACATCATCTGTGCTGAGGGAGTCACCCAGCTATTCTCTGTGAAGGTGTCCAGTTTAGCAGTCTACACACATTTTTTTCCCCAGCAAGAGACCAAAGGGAAATGCAATTAAAAGTCTTAAAGTGACCGTGAGGGATGTGAGAGTTTGGTCTTCTCCTTTCAATTTTCCAGAGGTATCAGAAAATGCCTCAGGGGGCCAAAGAGACATGGAAGGGAAACTCTGATCTTAGCTTTACCCTTGGCAAGAGTCCCTGTCACAGGTTCAATTCCAAAACATCCATTTTATGTTTCCCTGAGATGGCTGGGCCCCAGTGCATCCTCTCTGGTGCAGAGGCAAAATATATTAGGAAAGCCTTGACCGTGTTAATCTTAAAGCAAACAAAGAGGGTGAGGGTGAGGCCTTTGGGGAGCTAATATTCTCTGTGAGCATGATTATTTCCAGACCCACCAAGTAGCTCTCATTCTAGGAGAGGTGGGGGGTGGAGGGTGCTCAGAAATGAGTCAATAGACAAGGAGAAGCTCACAGAGTTGTCTCTCTCTGCATGGAGGTCAATGGGATAAATCCAGCTGAAAAGGCCAACCATATGTGGAGGGCAAACATTTGTCCTGTAATCACCCTTGTCCTTTAGGTCCAGGATGCTGGGAAATGATAGGCTACTTCCTCAGAGCCAAGACAAGCACTCATATCCAGGGAGACAGTGGTGTTGCTATGGAAAAACCTCCATTCCATTCGGAGGCCCTCACCTCCAGGATATATGGGCAATTGCTTGTGAGTGGAGTCTGTTGTCTGAGTCATCCAGGCTGAGAAGGACTGGCCTTTTGTTCAGGCTTCCTGACCTGCCTTTTGCATTTCGACCCCAGCTTTAGCAGGGGTTCGTACCTTCTATTTCCTGCAAAGAGCCGTAGCTTCTCCTCTGCTCTGGAATCCTATTATAGTTGGTTCTATTTATTGAGCTAGCAATTGTTTCAAGGGGATGATTTTTGGCTAGCAGTCTACTGTGAGGACTGGGGTTGGGAGATAGAGGTGCTGGAAGCATGGCTAGCACCTTTGATTTCATGTGTCAGAAGTAATGGACGGCAAAACTGCAATGTAGCTGCTGACATATTTTTTAGCATGTATTTAATAATGTATTCTAAAACAATGCATTTTAAATCACCAGTGGTCTGTAATCCCACCAAATCAAAGAAAAATAAAAATAGGTTATTCAGCCTGCCGAGAAGCAATTGAACATGAGCAAAAGCAAATCGGAGAGAAAGGGAAATTAACTGTAAGGGTGGTAAGGTATTTTGTACAAGGATTGGGAATTTATAAATCAAGGAGAGGCAACTATTAGAGTCTCCAATATTGTCCTTCTGAAATCATGTGTTCTAGTGAAGGGGGTGTGTGGACTTGTGTGAAGCTCATTTACCTACTGTTCAAATCAATCATCACTTGGTCAGTGCTTTTTGGTCTTTGGACCAGTCCTTCAGGTTGATTTTGTGTCTTTGTCCAAGTCTCTGACATACACTGAATAATGATGACTTCTCTCAAGAGAATTACTGCCTCTTAGATATCTATTTGAAATGCAAAGCTATGTGTGGGAGAATATTTATTGTGACAATCATTTCCATGATTTAGCTTACAAAGGATAAGTTGTTTGGAATGGGACTCAAGGTAAAAAACAGAGAATAGTTAGGGAGGGAAATTAATGTAGTGGGATTGTTCAGGGAAGCATCTCACACAATGAAATGAATCTGAAACATGGTGTTAAATACATGGGCATGAAAATAAATGAAATCAAATCATCCTATGAGTGAAAAAATGTCCCCACCCAAATAATTCAGTCTTTCTGGTCATCAACAAAAACATAGTTTAGTGTACCCAGGTCAGGTCTATAACTACTTCCCAACATCTGCCATTCTTTCATTTAGGATCAAGTATACTTGACTAGCTAGAATTCAATGACATTCCTTTCATTGAAATAAAAAAAAATATTTTCTTCTTATGGCAAAATAGTTTTTTTGTTTTGTTGTTTTTAATTAGGTAAAAGACAAGGTACTTAAAAATGTCACAGTATGTAAATTACAATTTGCTTAGTATTCAACCTTAACAAAAATCTCTCCAGAAGCTGAAGTGTGGATATCTCATCTTACCAGTATTGATTTTTAATATAAATCAATGCTAGGGAACATGTTTCTACATCTTGCTATGCTCTTGCTCTAAAGTATGGGCTTACCCATTATGCAATCACCCAAAATGCTCCTTTACCCTCATTTAGTTATATTAAAGTGCCTTGTTCCCTCAGTATACCAACTGACAACTGGAACTTAGTAAATATCATTCAATTCCTTAATATTTATCATGTGCTGAACATAAAAAATATCATATGGCTTCTGGATTATTTTAAATTATCTTTACATACAAATACCTGGTCTGTATGTAGACTTTGAGAGCTAGGGTATACCTCAGCACTCTTTGGACTGTCTTTACTTGTATCTAGTACAAGGTACAGAATGTCAAAAAAATTACTCAAGTATTTGTTATGAGATTCTTCAAGTTACCACTAGTAATATTTTTCACTTGCTCATTTTATTTTAAAATAAAAGGACCATCCATTATTTAAGCACATGCTATCGTTTTCTTAGAATATGTCATTACAGACATAGTCCTCCTCTTTCTTCAGCTATCTTCCAGAAACTTCTTGTGTAGTGGGGAAAGAGGCACATGAGTGAAAAACTAGAATCAGTTTGGTGGTGACTGACAGAGAAGTGTGGGAAGAATCTTCCGCATATGGGAGTCATGGAAAGCATCAGGCTAGAGGATTCATTTGAAACTACCTTTGAAGTGTGTAGAGAGCTTGCCTGGTGTGTGAATATGATGATAAGGATGACTAGGAGATATAGAAGTGAGTGGTCATAATTCAGGCATGGTAGATACAGCATCGTGGAAAGGTCAGGGCTATTTTCATTTGATGAGGATTATGTAAATCTAAGAGACAGTTATAGTTATTTGTACTTGAGAGATGAAAAATGGATACATCTTATGGCTCATCTATAATTGCGGTGATATATTAGCAGTTGATGTAGAATTTTGATGAATAGAATTGAGTCTTTTTTTTCCCCTTAGTGTTTTCCTTAGATGTGCCTTTATTAAATAGGGAAATGGTTCAACAGAATTTTCAGAGTCAATTACTTTATTTGTTTCTTCCTCTCTTTGAATGAGTAGATCAAAAACAGATTATTTTATTGTAGCCTAGGTCACTTTATTTCCTTATGTAGGCAGCATGAGAACATGACAGAGTTTTGGTTCTACTTGTTAGAGCTAAATAATTTTCTCTGTGCCCAACTCTGGGTCTTATTGTCTCTCTTTTTATGTACATATTCATACTTGTAAAGCTCACCAGTTTAATTGTGACATTGTATGTAGGTATAGGATATGCAATGTTACAATCTTGACCATTGTATATAGGATATACAATGTTGCAAATCTTGACCATTGTATACAGGATATACAATGTTGCAATCTTGAACACTGTATACAGGGTATAAAATGTTGCAATCTTAACCATTGTATATAGGATATACAATGTTACAATCTTGACCCACCAAAACAATATAGAGGCACTGTGTATTATCAGCAACCATGGCTGAAAACCAGTGTTGTGAGGACACAGAGAATCCCCAGGATAAAAATCACCAGAATGCACTCTTTGTTCTTTATAGTGATCGGCTTTTATAAACAACAATAAAACACATTTGCTTTAGGTCTCTGAGTTCTGGAAACAGATGAATTATGTAAAGCTGCTTGCAAAGCTTCCTGGTTGAAGCCAGATCTTGAAGCAGTGTCATCGTGATGAAGGGGTGAGAGTGGGATATTCCTTTTAGAGGACAGTGTCGCTCACATGGCTAGTTCAATACAGAGGTCTGTACCAAGGAGACAATGTCATAGCTTTCTTTTCTTTTTTATTTTTCTTTCTCTCTCTCTCTCTCTCTCTTTCTTTCTTTCTTTCTTTCTTTCTCTTTATTTATTTTAATCCCAACAAATAATATAGAACTTAGAAAGTAGGGGAAAGGCCAGCAGCGGGAAAGTCTTACTTTGGCTCTTTGTCCAGAACTATATGCATAAGCCTGAAAACACAGGTCACTTGACAATGTTTCAGCTCCAGCTGGCCTCTTAGGTTAGAACTCAAAAAGATTTCCATTTTTAGTCCTTTGAGGAGTATCATGAGAAAAATCTGTAGTTGTAGCTTAGAATTATGATTGTTTGGTGGAGGTATGGTTTGTGAGGGGGAGGCAGGTCAGGTCAGGTAGAAGTATTTCCAACCACTGAGGTCAGTGATGGGCAGCAGTAATGACTGAAGGAGAAGGTACTGCTGTTCTTAGCTATAGACTCCCTGCTAGGAGCTCACTCGTAAAACATAAGGCCTCAGTGGATCCCAGAGAGCTCTGTGACCCTTGAGTTGCCCTGCTAACATTTCTTTGTTTCCTTGTACACCAGGAAGTCACATTTTGGTAGGAAACACAAATTGTTTTGATTTTACATTAAAAAAATATCATTACACCTAGATGAAAACTGAAGTGTAAAAGAGATATTTGTAAGAAATCTAAAACATATAGAAATCCGAGATAAAGAAGGCATTGGATCAGCCTCTCTCTAGGTCCATATGATCTCTCCAGACTGCCTTCGGGTTTTGATCAATGACAGTATCCCAGGTGTCACTTGTCAATCAGCAATATTTCAGAAGGCCCGGGGACTGACATCTACAGTTGTAATTAATAAGGAGTATACCTGAAGGCAGTGGTTTTCAAAGCCCACAGGGAAACGAGTACCTGAAATGCTGATTACAGTGGAGGGAAGCGGATGATCTCTAGCATGAACCTTCCTGAAGACAGGTTGGCCTAGCAAAAGGACAGGCAGAAAATCAGCAGGATGGATCACATTGCTTTGCTCTCAGTGACTTTTGAAGTTAGTAAGCTAAAAAACAGCACCCAGACACACACACTGCAAGCCATGTTAGTATGGGTGGTTATAGTTCCACCCCTGTAGGCCACAGGGAGAATTTCTGGTGGTTACCAATAGAGATTACCACTCACAAATGGGGGCAAATGTTCCATAAGCCAAACCAAACCATGCTTGATTAAGGTTGATGGATGAGATAATGAACCTCTTTCCTTGTGGTAAGAGGTAGAATCAGTCTAGCACGTGTTTGAAATGGATGAGCCAGGTCCTTCAATTACTGATTACAGAGGCATCATCAAACAACTGAAAGCACTTGGTGTAATGACATGTGTGCTGATTTTGAGGCCTATTAGTGGCATCTGTATAGCCCTTAGCAGGCTATCTTTTCTGTTTTCCCACATATAAAATGCAGGTCGGATCAACTCCATTTATGTCACATATTTCTTTGAAGGTCAGGGAATATAAAACCCTTGTGAAGGTGCTCACTACATCCATTTCCTGTGCAGACTGCAAAGTGTCATATAGGCTTCCATGGAATAAGGACATGTCATTATCAGCCAATTTCCATTAACCAGGACCTTGGATTACATTGAACTTCTTGTTCAGGTAGTTGCCAGCACCCGCTGCTTTTGTCTACAAAGATCTACTGAGAATTAAACTGAGAATCTTGAGACTTGGTCCCAGGACCAGGTCTCTGCCACTGGTTTTCCATTTAAATGCGGACAAGAAGTTTCGTCTCTTGGAGATGCAGTTTTCTCAGTTGTAACATTAGGCAAACTTTGATGGAGCGGCTTTGTCCCTCTAATCCATACATTGGTGTGGTGGAAGTGTTCTCATGTGTCAGGTGTTAGGCCCTTTTAAATTGACCGGCATTGCAAGTCTGTTACAAGACCACAAAATGAATGATTGGAAGAACAACATTAAAGACATATATTGAGTGTCATGTAATTTTAGGGAGAGCTATAGCTGTATGTCTTAGAAGTTTTAGGGGAACCAAATACACCTTCATAGATTTTTCCAAGATACTGGATTTTATTTAAAAATATCTCTATGTGTTCTAATTTTCCCCTTATGGGCATTTCCATTTATGTTTCCTTTGACTATCATTCATAATGATGACTTTTTATAAGATGAAATTGTACTTTAGAGTGATAAAGAGTTCAATGTATAATATCAATAAGAAGGGAAAATAAAATGGTTTATACCATTGGACCAGACAAATGACAGGGTTAGTGGTAGGATAGTCATCAAAGGGCCTTTTACGTAGAGTCAGAAAGGTGGTTGTTACTGTCTTAGATGAGTGGTTCGGGGTAGATTAATCTTTTTAAACTTTTTTTTCTTCTTCCTGTAAGTGTGCACAACAATATAGTCCAAAGAAATGGTAATAAAATAATGTTCATTATAAACTCTAATGAGTTATAATGTTATCATAAAACCACAAAGTTGGGGGGGGAATGAGATCATAGATTCAAACATAGGTCTTTCTGTGAGACAAGGGCTAGAATAGCAGGTGAAGATTTGCAAATTTCAAAGGCACCTCCAGCATTCAATGTCTATTACTAACAAGGTCTCTAAAATATTGGTGTATTGGTGTGAAGCTGAAGACCAAATGGTTTTCATTTGTTTGTTTTGTTTTGTTTTCTTTGTTTGTTTCCATATATACAATTTCCAAATTCCACATCCATAATCATCCCTGCAAATTCATGTAAAACCTGCAAGCTAAGTCCAAAGGCTACACTAATTTTTCTCTTCTTCCTTGCACCTCAAAGCCTTGACTTCAAATCCCCAATGTGGCTTCAAAGAGAACTCTTTAGGCCTTATTGCTGCTGTTCACTGTACAGACCTAAGTTGCAGACGTGTTTTAGAGGCATCAGTAGCAACTGAACCCTGTGATTTCTGGTTTGATTAGAGAAGAAGGAAATAAAGTGAGATAGTATTCAGCTAAGTAACAATTAGAATAATGTGGAAATTTGAAGTATGTCCTGGAATAGTCTCCCATTCTAACTGCACTGGCTTCTATATTAGGAGATGTCAACAATGGACAGACTTCTACTTTTGGTTAAGTTTCAGTTGTAGGGGGACCCAGTGAGCTACTTATATTGTAGAAACTTTCTGAGAAAGTGATTGTATTATGTCAGATGCAGGATACGGATGGCCAAGGCCGGAGATGCTGACATGAGGGTTCTGGGAAACTTTATGGAAAGGATTTGTAAGAAAAGCAAAAAGGGGATCCTGCTAACTGAGGCATTAAAAGGGAGGGTAGTTCAAATATCATGGAAAGAAAGCCTTAGAAATGGAACCTTCCCCTTACATATGTAATGCAAGATGGCCAAAGACATAGATGCACTCTTAATAAGGTACTCTGAACTAAAACTGTGTAAAGTCTCACGAGGTTGCATAGAATGAAAGGAACAGCCACACAGTAAGTTATTTCTGGAGACTATGGTTGACTTTAGAAAGATAATCTACAAAGTCATGAAGGTAGGCAAAACAAATTTCTCCCATCTTCAACTCTCTCTCAAGGGGAGCTCTTCACCCTGACAGAACTGGAGTATTTACAAGATGATGTCAGTGATCTCAGATCTCAGTGTATCCATACTTAGATGCATGAACAAGCCTTGGAGGGCAGAGTCTGGGAAAATCTGACTTGGGAAAGGCTTGACTGGTTTGGATTCAGGGCTTTCTGTAAGAAGACTACCCTATTTAACATTTTAGGTTTTTTTTCTAATTTCTGTGTCTCTGAGCATCTATGAGTCATTCTGTCATTTACTGCTGTGTCTAGAGATGAATTGGGAACAGTCATCCATATAGAGCCCTTCCATACAGAAATGCCATGTAAAAAAGTTCCACTCTGGGCAGAAACACTTTGGTACTCACTATCCTTGAGTTAATACTAACAGTGGCTGATATCAACCCCCATGCGTACTACAGCATTTTCATTACTATAAATGTTGGTACTATTTCCTTCTTTTTTTTTCTTCTAGCTTTTGGATTAGTATTTCCATGATACATCAGAAATTTTTGGTGCTTGCCTAGCATATTGCAAGAAGCCACCTAAGAAGTGGGTCACTAGAGACATTTTCAGCTTTCAGCTTCAGACAAGTTAGAGCCATTATTGGGCAGTCACCTTCCTCTCTAAATCTACAAAATCATTGTGAAAATGTGAGAAGGTATGCAGGGTTAAAAGATGCTGCAAAAGGAATGGTTTCCACTTGTGCACAAGGAACTAGCTTTAGAGAGGGAAGTACTTTGGAATTAAAGCTTTAAGCTTTCTCATTGGGATCTTGAATGTGTATGTAGCACATTGCAATGCACCTCATGTGGCAGAAATAGCTTGTTACTATGTTTTTAGCTCTAAAACAAAGTGCTCAAAGAAGGGCTTGGGTCATAATCCTCTCCTAATGTGGCATTATCTACTTTGGGGACTCTAATGATCCTTGGCCATGGAGTTTGTGTAGTTATCATAGCCACCATCTGAGGCCAGCTATCTTCTCTTACTCTGGAACACTGTGCAGATTAGTATCAAGATACGAACAGTTAGAGTTTTCTAACTGTGAGTTTTCTAACAAATAAACATGACTCTCATAGGCTGTTATTAATGTGTAAAAATGTTAATGTGTAAACATGTTATTTGTAAAATCAGCAAGAGGATAGTATGGACCACAGTTCCATATTAATTCAGGTTACATTTGGTTTGGTATTTAGGCATTATCTTACCATATAGGCACTTTCCTTAATTAAAAAGAAATAAAACAAGAAAAAATATTTTTAAAAATGCAATATACTGACAGTGACAGTAAAAGTATAATTATGTAGTATTCGAGTTGAAAAATTCATACCTGTTAATGTGAAACCACCTAAAAAAGAAAAAAAGAAAAGAAATGTCATAATTTAATTTACATTACAAGTAAGAATTATTACTGATGTAAGCTGCTGATAACCCACCTGAGTTACACAAAAACTTGCCAGATTTATTATTAAGAGGGATATGAGAAGTCCAGTTATAACTGAACATACTCTTTTAAGATTATGCAATTTAGTGCACAATCACAGTTCTTGTAGATACCCAAGGAATCACTGTTCCTTTAAAGCTTATATACACTGAATTTAAAATGTGATATGGATGATGTGGCTTCAGCTACAATGAGACCAGTAGTCTTAAATGAAAATCTGGCCAAACTACAGACAGAGATAATAATCAAGAGTTATAGTATCATCTTAGAGAAATAGAAAATAACCTATAAAAATGGGAAGGAAATGCAAGAAATGAAATGCTTACCAAGCTCATTCAATAACAGGGCTGTGAAGGAAACGGACAGAGACAAACACAGAATAAGAGACCAAATGAATAATGAAAGAGGAATATTAGCAGAAAGAAATCCAGGCAGTTCTTACTAGAGCGGGGAAACCCTTGCATATATATATATATATATATATATATATATATATATATATATATATATAAATGTGCACCCCAAGGGAATGCATTGTTGGGGACATTTCCAAATAAATAACCCCAACAGGAATATTTTTGTTTGACTGATAAAACAAAACAAAACAAAACATATCCTTATATGTCTCTGTGTATCTCCTAAGATATTTCTCCCACAGTTGTCGACATATAGTGCTTACAAAATATGCTGTGACATTGGAGAAGGTAATCTTTAATTGGGTTTGTGGGTGGGATTCTCCTTATAAATATTGTCTGAGAGCTAATAAATCACATGTTTGGAAGTCTTTAGAGACTAAAGACCTCAGCTATCTTCCATGAGAACATGTAAAAGTCCCTAGAAAAATCCATTGGCCTGCCCTCCTGGAAGGAGCTTTTAGCCCAGGTAAAGTTCTCTTTGCATATTTTACTTAGTAGATATTTTGACTCCCCCCAAAACTGTCTATGCTATTTAAATTCTCAAATCATAAGAAGTCCTAAATTGACATGTTTATTAGTAACTTCTACACATTAACAGACTAACCAGAATACTTTCTGGTGGGTATTTAACTCCAGAGAAACTGACAGGGTGAGGAATGTGAGACAGTCTATAATCTAGCTTTTTAGATCATATTTTTTAAATACAGTTGGGACCACAGCACTTTATTTTAATAAAAGTTAACCTGCTAAGCAATTCAAATTAAAGGCCTCCTGGGTTGTCTACAGGAATATGACAAGTGCTTGTTTTCAGCCCAGTTTTCCCTGTACCATGGTCTTGGAATTAGAGGGAGCCTAGGAAAACAAAGTCAGTAAGTTTACTCATACTGCGAAGAATTCATTTGGCTGGTATGAAATGGGAGAACACCATCAAGGAATTTTAATTTGCTTCTATATGAGGACATATTTCACAAAAACGACAGTCGAAAGAGCTGCATGCAAGGCGACACTTCTCGAGATAAAAGACAGCTCTTTGGAGGAAAACACTCAGAAATAAATGCTTCTTCCTGGATGCCAATGAGACATCTTTGATCTCATCTTTGTAATACATATTTTTTGAAGTCTTTTTTCTTTCTGTTTACTGACAATGGGTTCTTCTTAAACAACTTGTATTAAAATGAGTCCCAAGTGTGCCTTTCTGCATCACTCCTGTTGCCATTTTGGACTTAAATCAAGTATATCAGGAAAAACAATTTTTTTTTTGCCTCAGATGGACTCTGAGGTCTCAGAATGGGAGATTGTATTTCCCCAAATTGCCAAGTCTATATGCCATATATATTGCATTTCTTACCCTGCATTTAAAAGCTAGAATAAACTTCTCTTTCTTCTTTGTGAAAAGAAGCTCATATAAAGTAGGGAAAAATTAGGGAACGGAATTGACTTCTCTTTGCAAATGTTTCCTAAAACTGTGAGAACCAACAGAATCCAATTATAAAATTCTCAAAGAATTAACAAAAAAAAAAAATGTCATTTAAAAATCTAGTTGTAAGAATAGCACTGTTCAATTTTTTTGTTACCATTCATATTCAAATTGTGTTAATTCTATAAGTATCAAAAGATTTTAGAGTATGGTTAGGATTAGTGTAAGACAGGGTTAAATGTTTACAAGGGCCTGTGGCCCTTTAGCTACCGAAACTGACCTCATACATATGACTGTGGTTTCATATGTATGGTATTTTATATGTTAGAGTTTATTATTATTATTATTATTATTATTATTATTATTATTATTATTATTGAGATAGGGTCTTGCTATGTAGCTCAGGCTGCCCTTGAGCTTTCAATCTTTCCACTTTGATCTCCCAAGTGCTGGAATCACAGGAGTGTGCCATCATGTCTAGCTTTATGGCTTCTTCTAAAGGATATGTTTGATGATATGGAAAATACAAAGTAAGTACATTAGCTTTTTGACAGCAAGAGTCATAAGGCTCCTTGTTCTTATTAATTGCTTTTTTAAAAGCTGGGGCTGGACAGATCGGCACACACCTCTCAGTACTTTGGAGGTAGAGGCAGGAGGATCAAGAGTTCTAGGTCATCGTCAGCTACATACTAAGTTCAAAAGCCAGACTCAGCTTCAGGAGACCCTGTCTCAAAAGTACAAAAAGACAAAAAAACAAAGCAACCTTCTCCTCAAACCAAATTCTCTAAGAAACCTGATCACTGAATTTTCTGTAATTTCTTATAAATTGCTATTCGGTTCATGCATGTCTACTATGAACTTTTAGGTAGGTTTCCTTTTCCATATACTTTTATCCACAAGGTATGTCAGAGTGAACTTTTGCAGCCACATTTTTATGTGGTTCTGAGGTAATGAAAAGTAGAACACCCTCTCTTATCGCCTGACTTCTGAATTAAAGAATTTCTTCCAGCATTTGTTAATATTTAGCAAATTCTTGTTGCAATGAAGGTTAGTCAGCCCTTCCTAAAGACAATGGCAATTGCTTGGCTAATCCACTAGGGAAGGGAGATGAACCCCGCTAAGTTTCAAAGGCAATGGCATTTAGTACTTGAAGCCAAGGAAGAGGAGAGAGTTAAGTGTGAGAGTAGGGAGACACGGAGAGGGAGAAGAGAACAGGTTCTCGCCAGTATGTCTTTGTATACTCTCACACCTTTCATTCCTCTTCTTATCCATTTTGGTTCCTCAAGCACAAGGGAGAAACTGCAATCTTTCTCATATTCCTCACGATCAAATATTCTAATGGTAATGATCTTCCTGTGGGGACACAAGACAAAGGCAAAACAAATGGTTGGAGTCACACGCTCATGCTCTAGATGTCCACCAAGCTGAATGTTATTGTGATGTTAACGGAGGGAGAATTGGCAGCACATGACCTTCGGGCATATGTAAAAGGGCATCTTGGGGGCTCTTTGCTGGTCTCCACTGAGGTTTCTGCGTTAATGGATTACTTGCATGAATCTGCCTGCTTCTTCCACAATTACAAATTAGGATGACAGAATTTGGACATTGCATAATATTAGTGCCAATTTCCCCAGCTATGGAGGCTTGATTGATTGTGCCCCAAATTAACTTGCAGTCCTGCATGGTGCACAGTGGCCATGACTGGCTGTTCTGTCCCCACCGCTGCCAGGGTGAGAGCTATGCCCTGTTACATAGTGGAGGCATGTGTGCGTTGTGAGTCATGTTCTGAAGGATGCGGGCGTCCAGGGAGGCACAGGCCAGCAGAAGCTGTTGGACGCAGCCCTGGAGCAGCTCCCCCACCTTTCTTCTCACTCATCTCCACCAGGCGGGGTTCTCCAATCTCAATGAAGAAGGTCTTGTTTTTCTCATACTCCTCATCATCAATTACCTTGACTGCAATTGTTTTGCTGAAACAAAGAAGAATAGAAATTGACGAACTGGGGAAGAAGCATGCAAAGGGACACAGGCAAGAGGAAAACAAGGTTAGAGAAGTCATTGAAAACACAGTTCCTTTCCCAGGGCCACAGAATTAACTTGGACAAGTACAGTTCTCAACATGAATAAGGTTGTCATTGGTATGCAAAAGAAAAGCAGAAAAGCAGACTACAGTAAGGAAAGAAAAAAAATACTTATTAAAGTATTGGACTCTGGTGTTGTCTTAGCTGTGACAGCAAGTTGTTGCTTTAGAAGAAGTTAATAAAGCACAGTAGGGCCAATGAGACTCTGCAGTGGGTAAAGGCACTTGACAGCCAGATTGATGGCTTGGGTTTTGCCCACGGAAACCACCTGCTAGAAGGAGGGAACTGACTTCAGCACGTTGTCCTCTGACCCTCACTCACACGCATGGCAGGTACACCCCCACACATGTATGCACACATGCATACCCTCACCCCTCACACTTGCACACATAAATAGATAAGGGGAATAAAAACACAATAAAAATATTGACAGAGATGTTATTCGAAGTGGTGGGTAATTTTCCCTATCTCTGTGTTTTATTTTATTTCCGAGCATAATATTACATTTTTTATTACATCATTTTCCTTCTTTTCTTTTCTTCCTCCAGACTTTCCCAAATACCTCTCAGTACCTTAAAAACATTCATGGCTTCTTTTTCCATTTACTGTTGTGATAATATATATTATATACATTATATACATGTATAATGTTACTTGAATATATAACTTTTCAGGGATAATTATTTGGTATTGGACAACCAACTGGTGTGTTTTCAAGCATAATATTTTTGTCATTACATTTTATTTTGATTAACACAACATATGTGTAAAAGCATTATAGAAGAGAATGAAGTCTCTTTTCTCTTTCTACCCTAGGGGCTTAGAATCTAACTTATTTAAGTTACTTGGAAGTTGTTCTTATTTTGTTTGCATTTCTAAAGATAGAAACTGTACAGCTGTTTCAAAAGTGTGTTGCCAGTGGAAGGGACAACTGCTGATGTAATTATTTCCATTCCGTGCCAAGCTGAATTTCAACTTTCATTAAGCTACGGCATTTACACTTCTTTTCAACTTCATAAATACACTGTGGTGTTTCGTGGAGAATTCTTTTATGTAGTCCATCCTCTAGTAATGTTTGCCCTATGGTCTTATGGCTGTGAATGATTGATGAGTAGACAGGACAAATGCAAATATTATGCAAATCTAAACTCCAGTAATGATACCAGATGTAACTCTTGATGGATCTGAAAATAGATCATTCTAATATTACCTTTTAAAACTAACAAAGCTTAAGTGTGATATATATTACAATTTACCCAGAGCCTCCTAAATACTGATTTAACAAGTTTTTTAAAATAACATTCACTGAGATAATATCTGATTAGAGTTTTGAAACAGTAGGCTTGCATAGACAGAAAGCTTTAGTGACATAGAGATCCTTTAATTTTGGTAACATTTTCTGCATCCTTTAGAAAGAAACAGGTCCATAATTTTGCTTTTAGTTCATTGATGAAATCTGCCAAGTTCCACTGAGACATGGACTTTTTAATGAGCATTTGTCTTTTTATCCTAACATGAAGAAAATATGAAAAAATTCTCTACATTTCCCAGCTCCCTCCTTCCAAATGTTTAACTTATCCTTTCTAGGCTCAGCATTGTAAAAGGGAGATCAAATGATTGGCTCCTGTGCTTTGGAGTTCCAACTGTCCCTTCTTTCCCAGGCTACAGAACATGTGTGACACCTGGACATCCCTATTTCTCCCTCCCCGCCTCGAGAAACCAGGGATCATGCGAGTGCCTTTACTTTGTGTTCCAAATATTACAGCAGGTGAACGTTTAGCCAAGGCTAATGTAACAACAACTTCTTTCAGAGCAGGTATTTATAAAACTATTAAAAGTATGACAAAGCCCAACTGTATGTACGAACAGCTCCTACATAATTGTTAAATACTTTTCTGGATTTCACCTATTCTCTCTCTCTCTCTCTCTCTCTCTCTCTCTCTCTCTCTCTCTCTCTCTCTCTCTCTGTGTGTGTGTGTGTGTGTGTGTACATTAAAATCAACCGGTCTGACTAACTTTAGTTGTTTAGTCTTTAGTTGTTAATTTACATCTGAAAAATACAAAATATTTTAAGAAGCCCAAGAGGACCTATATGAAGTATATTTTGAATTGTACATTCTATTTGAAAAATACAAATTATCTGCTATTTTAAGTTACATCAAATTTACCATTTAAAACGTGACCAAGGTTCTCTGTTTTATTGTTTGTTTTGATTTTGTTTGTTTCTTTTAACAAAACATACATGCTCTTTGGGTATTAATTTCTACTTTATATTCTTGAAATCTTAAACTGGGGTGGCAATCTGTCCTAAAATAAGCAATGTCATAAGAACAGGCAACGAAGTGTGAAGGGAACCAACAGTGCCATGTTAGCTATTGTCCCTAGAAATGATGGCCTGACATTCATTGTGAAGGTCCTTCATGGCAGGAAAGACCAAATTGAAAAGCCCCCTTGATAACCAATCAGGTTGCAATGTTTGCTTTTTATTATATGACCCATATAATGCTCCCAGCTCACATAGCATCATAGATACTTTTGGACTAAAGATTAAAGGAAGGCCTAGTTCATATGGTTGCAGTAGCCTTTCTATAGACTTATTTTATGCCCAAGGGACACTATTCCAAATCACTCACTGACATCTTATTTCTTATCACTGCAGAATGTCATTATTATTCCTCTACCATCATATGCTAGTTAGCCTTACATGTCAACTTAATACAAACTAGAACCAGATAGGAATAGGAATCACCGAGATCAGGTTGAACCATGGGCATATATGTGGGGAATTGTCTTGGTTGCTAATTAAGGTGGTGGTACCATGCCATGGACTGGGTACTGAACTATGTAACAGAAGTAAAAGGTACCTGAAAGCAAGTGAGCAGGTAGTATGGGTATATTTGTTTCTCTCTGTTCTTGACTGTGGGTGTGATGTGACCAGATGCTGAAATTTCTGCCTCAGATTCCCAGCAATAATGGACTGTAGCTTAGAATTCTACAGTAAGAACAGATTCTTCCTCCCCTACATTGCTTTTAGTACTGTACTTATCACAGTAACAGAAATGAAACTAGAACACATCGTAATAGCTTTATTTTCTATACCCCAAGACAATAACTACAATAAAACTTGTTTTCATTTTATTATTGGAGCATCTGTATTCATCAGGATCAGGATTCTTTGGAAATCTTTCAGCATTTTGTAGTTGCAATATGAAAAATAAAATAAAATATGAAGAAAAGAAATATATCCATATATACCTTTCTAAAGACACCTAGGATAGACAGCATTTGCATAACAGCATATCATTTCAAAATCATTAGAGAATGGAATCAATAATGCCCTTGGCAAGAGAAGCCATTAAATTATATATTGATTTAGCTTCTCTAGCACAGTAAAGCTATTAATAGGAAATGTGATTATTAAAGGCTGCTTTAATCGATGTAAAGTAGCAGGATGAAGTCAGCCCTGAGTTAATTCTCTAAAGCAAGACAGAAAAAGTCAGGAACCATAGCTTGCTATGTTAACCTTTTACTTCAGAACAGAAGGTAGCGATGGCAAAATTAACCAATGTAATTTTCAAAAGGAAGTGTCATGAGGAACACATGACTCAATTGTCTTTTCACTTTGTGGAGTCCAAGTGGAACCCAACCCTTGAAGACAAAGCTGCCAACTCATCCAACCACAAAGCATGCTGCATGAGTTGAGGCTGGTTTAGTGACAAGTGCAGGTAGACTGTCTGGATAATCACTGGATGCATGCTTTTGCTTCCCAGGATTTGGCAGTAGAAACGGACTTTCAAGGATTGATGGGTCACAAAATCTCCCAGTTTGCCCCATTGCCACACCAAAATCCCATTATAGGGACTCTGCCACATGGAGATCATGGATGTACACTGGCATTTCTGTGTAGTGGCATCTTGCTTTGCCTGTGAACTTGTAGTAGTGGCCACATCCTTTGGGTGTGGTTTCAGGTGCAGACCCTTTTAAGGTAGAGGAGCTGAGGACTCACATTCTCATTGGTTGCAGAGAGCATGGGAAGTTCAAAGGCTGCATCTTCTGGAGCAGGAAGACCTAGGCGGTTATTTACTCCTATCTGTGTCTTTCCCTAATAAACACTTATTTATCATTTTTCTTGGGTCTGGCAAACTCATTTAAAACCCAGCCTTCATTTCTGCTCTGTTCATTCATAGGAGGCTGTCAGTAAGTGTTATTTCATTCAGTGGACAGGTTGACAAAAATTGAGCCTGGAAGAGTTGGGTGTACATAGTCCTTTAAGTAAGCCCAACTTGTTCATGATTGCACAGATGAGGAGCAAATAGGAAAACAAGTGCCTGGCTGTTTTCAACATGTTTTCTCTAAACACAGCCAGGAGAACTCACTTGATCATTTCCATTCTTAACTACAAAAATCACATTTTCTAGAAATGAGTAAAACACATGAAAACCTTATGATATCATTAAACTATTTCTCAATGGGATTTATAGAAGTCTTTTTCATTTTTTTCTAAATATTCATCTAAGAAAGGAGTTATTTAATGGAAAAGTACAGAGAATCTCTTCTGGTCTTGGTGGCTCCTTCCGTGTACCTACACCAAGCCAATTATGATTCTATTTCTTAGTCTCTGTTATCTGATGGGTCTCAAGGGACTCAACTCCTTCAAACAGACTAACAAGGAGTCTGGTGGTGAGTCACTGATGAAGGAAAGAAAGTCATTTCTTTCTTAGTGGTGGCTGAAACAGAACATCTCTATCTCTTTACAATACACTTAATCTCTGTTAAGTTAGAGTGGTACTCCTATCTCTTCCTCCTCCTTCTCCTCCTCCTCCTTCTTCTTCTTCTTTTTCTCCTTCATTTAAACTTAAGTATAAGTTTGTCTTTCTGTGGTTTTATTTTCCTAGGTCCATCCTTTGGGTTAGAAGAAGATGGCAAGAAAAAGATAAGCCTGGGGGTTAGAGAGGAGGGATTTCTTTACAGATTCTCACACAGACGGTTTCAATGAAAACATTACAGATTTGGTAACCTCCTTGAGGTTTACCATCATTTAGGCATACTCAAAGGTGAGTATAACCAGGCACCTTTTTAAAAATCCATGGGTCTTCCTGACATCACTAGAAGCAATTCTTACTACCTATAATGTACAGCATAGACTTAAAGTAAGTCAGTGGCACCCACTTTTAACTGTTTATTTCCTAAACTGCCTTCAAGCTCCTTTGAAATATATATAACCTTCTGCCAAGCACCAGGTCTCATAGTCAACTATTAAGTTTATTTATGACCCACATTAAATGATGGAGATCATTACTTTAGATTAAATGCAGATTTACTATTTTATCTTAACACTCACTTCTTATATGAACAAGGATAGGATTTTATTTCTATTTTTGAAAGAAATACAGGACATAGCATAGTCTATGATGGCTGACTTGCAATGCTAAATCTTTGAAGAGGAAAAGCTTTAATTGGAAAGTGTCATATAATTTATGCACATGGGGCTTCACCAAAACTGAGGACTAAGTAGCTAGATAATAGGCTCAGACTCATTCATTATCACCTGATAAAAACTGGATAATTTCAGGTCCATTCTGGACCACCAAAATTAGTATCTACATTTGAATATTTTTAGATGATTCCTATGCACGGTGAAGGACAAGAAGCCATGATAATAAACCAAATGGGCTCTTAACCTGGATAATATATTGGTTAAAGTTGATTTGTTACAGATCTTCCTGCATATCAGAATCACCTTGGGGTATCATAAACTATCAGTATTTGTTTTCACTCCAGATAAGCTAAACAAAACTCTTGGGATGTCTCAGATGATGCTACTAACATTTGATCAGGGCTGGTAACCAGCTAGTGTCCCACCAGAATGTGTGTCCTGGTATCTAAAAGACTGCATCAGAGAAAGTGGGTATCGATATCACCTGCCATTACTGGCTTGGTGTTAATCTGTGCCTTTGATTTCAGAGTGCACTTTTTATGAAATGAAGTGCGTGAGAATTTGGTACATATAGAATGGATAGGATGGTGAGAAAGCCCCAGATGAAACAAAACTTTAGATCTAATGATCAGTCTGGCTTGAAACACGACACAGGAGTGTTGATATTATCTCTCACTGTATTCTATGGTGCTCTTGGGAGCCGTCTTGCCTCTCAGAAAAGATGCCTTTTTTTCTCAGCTGCCAACCTTCATAAAACAGGTGAGAGAATCCCTTTAGCATCCAGGCAGCAGTGCTTACACCCATGCAGGATCATTTCCCTCTCAACAACAGATTGGCACTCTGTGATATGTTTCACACAACAGTGGTTGCCACAAAGTAAAAACTAAGGTGTCAGTTGTACCAAAGATGATACTTTCGCCCCTCTATTCCTGTTTCTCCAGAAAGCCTTTGAGTCTTGTGAGGAAGAGAGAATGTGAGTGGAATTGGGACTTAACACACATGCACACATGCTACTTTCAATCTTAGTGTCCCTGGACTGACCACAAACACCCCTGAAGCTTCTCTAGTCACAAAGTAACATTCATGTCCCTGAGTGCACACAAAGGAGTCCTTTGGGGAAAATCCCTAAACTCAAAAAGACAAGTAGACAGAGCACCACAGGGGAAAGAATCCAAATAGGTTTCTCACTAAAGGAGATAGAGACATGGCTGATAAATGAGTGATATCAGCCACCAGGGAAATGCAAGTCCAACCTGCATTGAGATACCAAGTCTCACCAGGATGGATGTGATGAAAATGATAACATGTTAAGTGAGAATGTGGAGAAATTAAGATCTTCATCAGCTACCAGTAGAAATGCAAGGGAGCACAGTGAACAAAGTCCTCGGGTGTTTAAAAAAAAAGAGTCTCCATAGGACCAACAACTCCACTTGTAGGTATGCAGCAAAGAAAATGAAAACTGGAAATGAGAAAAGAATTTATCAACCAATGGATGAATAAACAAAATTGAATTTATTTACAAAACAGACTATTACTTAGCAATGTAAATGAAGGAAGTATTGATATCTACTATGGCACAGAAAAACTTTAAAAGAGTGTATTCAGTGAAAAAAGCAAGGCACCAAGGATTACATACTGTATAATTACATACACACACACACACACACACACACACACACACACACACACACACCACATCACACTCCAGGATGGACATATCCAGAGACAGAGAACATATCAGAAGAATTTCTTTAGGTTGCTAAAACCTTGTGGGTGAGTATGGGGTCTTACTGAATTTGAAATTAGTGGAAAATTCTAAGGACATACCAAATTCACCGAATTGTATATATCTTTCTTTCTTGCCTGAATATTTATGTATTATTTAAATAACTTTTAGCACAATACATAGTTTAAACCAGTTTAACTTGTACTTTTGCTGTTTAAAAGAAGCAATTCTGTAGCTTCATGTGAAAATAGTCCCAGTAGTTCCAGTTTCTTGTGTGTATTTTTTATTTTTTTGGCTAGACCTCAAAGAGCCAGTGTGGGATAGCGGGGGTTGTGGGTGGGTAAAGGGGTATAGGAGGGAGTGGTAAGGGAGTTGTGGGAGAGGGAATAAAACCCTGCAAATTTTACAATGTATCAGTCTTCACAAAAGGCTGCTTCCTGGGGTGAGAAAGTGTGAGAATGCTCAGTTTTCAGTAAAGAATTCAGTTCTGAGACTATTGCCCAGAAGATGCCAGGGTGCAGCATTCCAGATGGGGCAAGCCCACTTACATCAAAGCTAAATACCTTCCCTGCATCTGTCAGCTCCCCTTAGCCTGGGGAACTCAGCCTCCTTACAGAAAGCTGCCTGCTTCCTTCAGCATCAAGGGTTGCCTGCTTTCTTTGACATGCCAAGTATTTCTGGTGGCTGTTACCTTAGGCCTGGCTCCCAAGGCATATTTCCTTCCCCAGGAGACTAAAGTATTATGAAAATGCCAGGAACATCACACCCCTCACAGCATTTGCTTAGAAAGGAAAGGGCTCTAATCATGGGTTATGTCTGACCCCCTTCAGAGATGCCATGCTTTTCCATCACTGAGGGCCTTCTCCAGCTCCCTTGTTGGCATTCATATCTTTCTCTCCAGAAGGAGCAGTAAGATTGCTCTGTGTGGCTTGAATTCCCATTAAATTTTCAACTTTTCCCCTCCTTTTTTTTTTTTTTTAGAATTGATCAGTGAGAGGCTTGTTGATTTGGGCTTAGAGAAAGGAAATGAACCTCATAGTCTTAAATAAATAATCTACCTTTTTATTTCCTTTAGTGATATAGACTTCTCTCTTCTTATAAAAATTCCAGATATGAACAGGTTGCTATTCTTATCCTATTAATATTCTTACATGATTGTTAAGAAGCTGGGCAGAAATACTAGGCATGGATTCACCAGGCAATTTGTTTAATAGCCCATGCTAAGATGGTGACAGGAAAAGCATCACTGATTTCATCTGTTTATTCTTTTGAAATGGTGAGAATATGTAAAAGACACTCATATGATTGGGTTCCTTACCTGGCTCAAGAATTTCCTGGTTCAGACAATTGGGTGATCTCTGCCTGGCCTCTCTGTGACCATCAAAGTTATAATTTTATTGAATGGGATTAATATAACTCACACAGGACAATTATGATATGTTTGCAGTGCTGTGATGATGAGGTAATGAGTTCATAAGGTTTAGATGATGGAACTCCACAGGCTGTTAAAGATCAGATGGTACAATACATGCAAAGACATTTTATAAAGGAAAATAAATGATGTTATTACCTTAAAAGTATGGTGGGTTCAGGGGTACAACAGTTGCCTAGCTGGAAAGTAGTAAGACATTTAAAGTTCTTTGCTTGTGTGCACAAAATAGTGGGGTTTGAAGTCAGGAAATATTAAATGAAGCAGGGGACAGTCCTCATGAACCCAACTCTCAACTCTAGATCTGGACCATGCTTTGTACACTGAGATAGACAAAGAAGCAAGGAACACAATGTCACTATGCTTAGCTTCACAATTCCAGCTCAGCTGGGGTGGGAGTGGAGGGTGTCAGCATTTACTACTAGCTGCATGTCAGAGTCTGAAAGCTCCCATTCCTGGAGCTCCTTCTGTGAGACAGAGCCTGACAAATAGTGATGCTGTCGGTCCTCCAAGATGAGAGTTCCCAGAGTAGCTGAATCAAAGTGATTCTCCAGAAGGACCGTCATCTGCACCCTGATCTCTTTACCTTGTTAAGTGGTAATTGAAATCATTGCTTCAGACAGAGGGAGGGACAGAAACAGCTAAAATCCTGCTGCTCTGGAGAGACCAAGGGGATGTTCAAGAATATTGGAGTGACAATTTTCCAGAATGACTTTCTCTGTTTTATTTTCCTCTTTTCATTTTTTAAAAACAGAATGTCAAGTACTTGATTTTTTTTTCAAATCCAAAATAGAAGCAAAGATAATTTATCCTTGTTTCTTGCTTCTTTAGCTCTCAATTGTAAGCTTTATTCTCCAAAGATGTAGCTAACATTGTGGCTCATGTCTGTAATCACAGAAATCTGGGGGTGGAGGCAGGAAGACAGAATTAGGTGCCAGCCTGGGCTACACAGCCAATGGCAGGCCAGGTTGGGCTACAGCATAAAACCTTGGCTCTAAGACAATGAAAACAAATGGTAACAATCAACATCCTCCTGAAAACATGGAAATAAACTGAGAAACTCACAACTTACCCTTCTTGTAACAAACAAACAAACAAACAAACAAACAAAAAAGAGAACCTATGCACCTACAAGTTATCTTTCCTTCCCTGGGAAATACAGTTGATGATTTCAAGAGATGCTGAAGGAATACAGGATACTGCTCCAGTATGTAGTGTGCCAAGCATTCTAATACCTACCAAAGTTCTGATCTAATTTGAAAGGATACTAACAAAACTTCATGAGCAAAGTCTATTAAAAAAAAAAGAGACAATGATATCCCGGAGACTGTCCATAGCTTTATGATATTTACATATTAACTTGATGATTATTTCACTCAATTGAAGTCAATGAATATCAATCTTAAGGGGAGTAAATGTATGAGGAGCCAGGGATTGTTATTAAAGCCCACATGGTGAGACAGTTGTTCATTCAGTGAAAAATAAAATGGATTAAGCATCAGACACAGTGATTGGTCATGATGATTGAAATTTGCCCAAATAGATCTTGTTCTATTTTTAGTATTTAACAGCATTTGTATTGTGGGATCTATGGAGAGAGGCATACCTTACACATAATGATGAAGGATTCTCAGAATCTTAAAATGTATTCACAGGTCAGGGATGTAACTTAATGATAGAGTGTCTATCTTAGCTTGTGCAAAGCTCTGGCTTCAAACTTCAGTAACTTTCCCTGATCCTTGATGACACGGTAGTCCCTAATTTGTTCTCAAGACTACATATATTTTTCTGAAGCATGACACTGTTAACTGTACTTGAAACTAGTATCCCTAGAAAACATGGTTTAAATGAGTACCTGAATATTGAGGCTAATTTTAAGAATGCATGACTGCAATCCCAGTGTTTGGAAGGCTGACAAGAAGGATTGAGAACTTGAAATCACCCATTGCAACATGATAAAATTCTCATAGTGCAGAAAAAAAATGAAGGGACAAGGAATACCTCTTCTATGCCAAATAATATATTCTTTAGAAGCTACTATCAGCCCCTTAATTTCAAATTGTCATTGCCTTTTGTGGGGGTATACCACTAGATTGAGGGGGGAAAGAGGCAGTAGAGGTGACAGAAAGCTACGGAGGTGGCCCATGAGCACAGAGACAGCCCTCTGGGATGCAGATTTCAGTGTACCAGTTCAACTTTATTCCAGAGTATAAGGAATATATAGGATTAGGAAGCCTGAGGACAAACTCTAATATGCATTAAGTGGCATGCTCTTATCACAAGGCTCCTAGCATAAGTCATAGTTATCATATGTGTGGCAAGGGAGTATTCAAGCAGGGATCCATGTCAGAGTTCAAGCTAAAGGTAAGTCAGGCATCTAGTTTAGAGACATCTTTCAGATGAGGTCAGTTCTTCAGGACCAGGGACAGTCTCCAGGTAGGGGCTGGTAGAGGCAGGAAGTTCTTCTTGAGAGAGGGAGTCCCTTGTTGCCAAGCTATTGAGATAAGCTGCCAGGCCATGGGAAGACTACAACTTCTACCAGTCAACAAAAATCTTCCAACAGACTTCTATTAGAACTTACATTAAAATGAAATTGAGAAGGCTGCATGACAAGGAAGGCCACTTCCCTAAGCTTTCTCAAATGCCCTCCTAGATTGGCATTAGACTTTCCCCAGAGCTTATTGCTGTCTTCAGACCTTATTTCTTTTTTCATGTTTATTTTTGCTCAAAGTAGAGAGTTTCTGGGGAGAAGAATGGAAGGATCACACTGTTGGAACGTTGCGGGTCAGCTGCAGTGACATGCTGAAATCATCTCTCTTGGAAAAGGAGACTGCTTTGGGATTGTCAGGAGATTAGCTGGACTTTCTTAGGTCTTTAAATTCATGTTTTCTTTGTTTTGTTTCCTCCTTTCCCATCTTCACAGCCACAACATGTACAGCAGTAAACTAATCTCTTGCATCACTCACATAAAATACCTGTAGTGACAGACAACCAAACAGATTCTTGAACATAGCTGGAATAAGCCAGTAAGTAGTGAACTGGTGCCGATCTTTAGATTTCACATTTCTGTTCTATGACTTTGTGTGTGTCCATTCACATGTGTATGAAGTCATGTTCACACATGTATAAAATGTATGTGGAGGTCAGATGACAACTTCCAGTGCTGTTTCTCAATGTTACCGACTTTTGTTGAGACAACAATTCTCATTGGCTTGAGAGTTTGTAGAGCGGTGAAGCAGGCTGGCCAGTGAAACCTGGTGATGCATCACACTCTCCTCAGTAGTTCTGGGATTACAAGTGTTCACTGCCATTCCCAGCCTTTCCTAATGATGTGTTCTTGGGATGGAACTCAGGTCCTTCTGTTGCAAGGCAGGTGCTTTTCCAACTGAGCCATCTCCACCCAGCTCTGTGCTTAATATTTGATTGCTATATTACATTAAAGTAAGCTTTCCATATTTCTGTTTCTAGGTTACATTAAAAAACACATGGATTTTATTTCTGTAATTCATGGTGGATGCTTATGAAGAAATTGGGTATCAAAAATACTAGCAAGTGAGGTGTGATAATGGAAGGTCAGGTGGGGTTCAGCTTTGCTTATGGCAAAGTAGTCTTCTAAGAATTTCCTAGGTGAGTTTAGATTGTTCCATGTTATTTTTTTCCGTGAGTAATTAATAATAATAATAATAATAATAATAATAATAATAATAATAATGTCAATGGGACATGACTCAGAGTACCTCCATATTATTGACAAGGTAAAAGGATTTAAGAAATCTTTGCAGGGGCAAGGCAAGACTCAGTTGGCTGAATTCTTGCTTCCCATTTCCTGCCTATACTTACATTAGTTCTCTACTCTGAAGGCTCAAGCTCCTGTGCTATGAAATGAACACAATAATAGTATTTATTACATCTGATTGCATTATATACTGTGGTACCTTTTAGGTTCCACAATATTATAACAGGTGTCCGTTGTGATCCTGGATGACATTCTATCCAATGAAGAACTGGGCCTTTTGCAATGGTTTTGTCTGTGATCTCATGCAAATGACTTTATCTATGCCTTGATTTCCTTACCTACAGAAACACAATTCTTTCACCATAAGACTGTAAGAGAGTCCAGTGAGAAAAGCAGAAGGGACTAGGTGCATTGCAAGCCCTCATTAAGTTACAGAGAGCAAGAGCTAAGGGAATAGACTCTAAGCATTTCAGGAAATTTCCATTCCTAACATCAGTAGGGGTCAATCAAGACAGGCATGATTGTTTTCTCAAATCAGACATACAGCATATGTCTACGAAAATCCATGAAAATCTAAAAAATAAAAAAAAAAACTAATCTTGTACTTGAGAGACTCCCATTCTTGTTTATGTAAAACACCATAAGTTGCCAGTGAGCCCTAGTCTGAATCCTTAGGTAGGGACTTCTCAACATTCTTTCTCACTGAGCAGAATCACAACAGTGTGGACTGATATTCAGGATAGTGTGTGCTTTATTTAACTCAGAGATTTGCCTGCCTCTGCCTCCCAAGTGCTGGGATTAAAGGCTACTCCACTGTTTGTAATGGAAGCTCTTGTCTCCATTTTGCCATTTGGAAACTTTGTGTGTCCATGTGTAGAATCTTTCTACTTGGTTGCTACTAACTTTTTTTTCTTTTCTTTTTTTTTTTTTTTTTTTTTTTTTTTTTTTCTGGGAAGATTTTCAGAATTCAGTTGCCAATATAGTTTTCCAAGAAGGCCCTCCTGGCTACCTCACAAAGCCTCACATTTGCTTCCTAACAAATAATTGTCCCCAAACCACTTGTCTGGCCAATGCTAAGCACCCTGCATATAAAGTGGCTATTCCCAGGTTGTCAGCAACATAGCATTAGGTATTGCCGCTTGGACTCAGACTTTGCCTTTCTAAATGCTTCATTTTCTGATCTAGAAGAAAAGAAAAATCTCCCAGTCCTTATCATGGAAACATCCCTGGTCACCTCTTATTACAGAGAGGAGCAAATAAAAATTTAATGAAATCAGCCAGTATCTCAAAACTAGGGGTTTTCAGAACCAATATTAAAACTCATCTCCAGACTCTGACTAGTTCCAGGTCAGGTATTTGATTACTTTGTTGTTACTTCAGGTTTTTCCTCTCTGGCTACTGGAGGCCAGTTAACCACCTTTGCAGAATCTCTTCTTTTTTGATGCTAACTTCTGAGGGAACCACAGTTTGGTTTTTCCTTTGGTTCTGCAACTCATGGCCTCTTCCACATCGTCTATTACGCTGAGGGGAAACTTTATACATTTAATGGCTTACACTGTGGAACATTGGGCATCCTTTAGTATGGACAGCTGTATAGAATCATGGCCTAGACAGTATTTGGCCTCCAAAAAAGTGTACAATATCCACAGCACAGCACAGCAATGAAGAGCCAAGAGAAATTAAAAAATAAAAACACTCAAGACCAAATCACATGGTACTGGGATCCCTTCTTCCTAGCATATGTGTATTGTTCTCTTCTTTCATTGACCAGGGTGCTAGTGTGTCAAACCCTTCCAACCATTAAACAAGGAACCTGATGACAATCTATTAGTATCTGCATATTTGTGTATATGTGACTGTGTGTGACATGTAGAAAGCAGCTTTCTATTTTTAAAAGGGCCTTACTTTTCTTAATTGAAAGGGAGTAATTATGGAAGGATTTGGCTTTGCAGTGATGTGGTAAGGATACTGAGTGGGGTACCTCTATGGGGAAGACGCCTCCTGGTGAGAACAGATAAAAATCAAAACCCACACGGATTAGCAATCCAAATCATTAGCAACAAAGTATCAAGGGCCTTAGGGCCTCAATATGCCTCCTGCTTTATGTTGATGTTTTGGACTCTCCAAACTCAATAGGCACACTGTGGACTCTCCTTGAACTTTCCAGTACAGCACCTAGGTGGTTTTTAACACCCTTCCTGGGTATTCTGCTCTCCTAAAACCTACCTAGTAGTTATCATTTTCAATCCCTTGTACTTAATGGAAGAGACCTGGGGCACTTTATAGGTAAGACAAAATTAGCAAGGAAACAATTTAGCTGTTCAATGATATGAGCAGTTTGAAGCTTAAAAATCAAAATTAGCAAACCCATAATGGGCTCTATTGCCTTTGAAGGGAAAATGTGTTTTGCTTTTTCCCCCTCCTTTATGTTTCTTGCTTTAATGGAAGTTATCCCCAGTTAAGCTTTATAGCACAGCCGTTGGCTTACAGAATGCAAATAATGACACTGTTTAATAAAATTGAACTACTGGACCAAACATGGTGAAGGAGTACATGGTTAGAAATTTGTCAATTAATTATCTACTCCTTTCTGACGTGGTTACATTTAAAGTGCACATTGTAGGGGGGATTTGTAAGTGCCTGTTAGAATAATTTTATTTTATTATGGGGTATATAGTCTGTTTAGGGTCCAGAAAACAAATCTTCATTGTAATTTCAGGATTTAGGTTATTTTGAAATGTGTGTGTGTGTGTGTGTGTGTGTGTGTGTGTGTGTGTGTGTGTCTCAGGGAATTGTGTAGGCAGAGAAGACAGTGACATCTAGATTTGTATCTCTCAGCAGTATGACCTTATCTAGTCACTTTCTCTCAATTTCAATTTCATGAAAAATGAAGGGAGGAAAAAAATAGATGCAACTCAAGGCTTAATATTAAAAATATAGTGAGTATTGGAATGAAATGTAAAGCTCCTGCCTTTGTGACTACTGTCTAAGCACTCCATTTTCTCATTTTGCAACTATGTTTGCTTAATTTGGATTTAACAGTCCTTTCAGTCCTCCCAAAAGTGCATGAGGAAATAATGTCTGAGTAGTGAAATAGTCATTTTGGAAAATAAGGTTTTTCTATGTGAAGAGGTCCCGACGTCTTCCCACTCTTTTGTCCTGCTTCATTTTGGAGTTCTAACTTATATTTATAGAACCAAAGCCTTTCGGGACTGGCAGCAGCAGGTACAGTTGACTGACAGAATACAAACAAATCCCTCCTTAATTATTTACTCTGATGATACCATATTGGATTTTAGCGTTTGCACAAACACGTCACATAGAACTGGATTTAAGTATTATTATCTATGTAGCCTATGAAATAAATGCCATTTAAAGGATGCTTCGCAGTGATTCTCAAAGGCAGCTCTATATATATTGTGAGTAAATCCTAGGAACTTGACACCTGTATATGCTGTGACACCTGTATAATGCTGTGACAATCAGCCTAGGGCTGATTCCTGGTAATCATGATCGACATGACTGAGCTCATACGTTTGCTCTTGAGGTTTTTGTTTTTGTTTTTCTAATCTGTTTCTTACATTTCTCAGCAAGGGCAAACAACATATACTTTAGAATAAAAAAAATAGTAGGTTTCTTATTGTTGATTTCATCAAGTAATTGAGCAAATTGAATGGCATGTAGGTGATTCTAGCTCATGGCTTGGATGTTATTGGTGCGCAGGTCATATGTACTTATAAACCACATGTCAGATTTCTACAGTGCATCTTTTCATCCACCCATTCTTTGAGTCTAGTCTTTACCGAGGATAGGATTATGTATGCATCAAGCTTACACCAGGTGTCAGAGAAGAATAGGGAGTGTGAGTTCACAGTTTCAGGAAAGGACTGACATGGACAGTAAAGATTACGTATTTTTATCTATGCTAACTGTAAGTAGCCCTCAGTGTTATGGGAGCACAGGGGAAGAGGAACTTGACAAAAAATCAAGAAGAAATGGTCTGAATCTTGATGCAAGAGAAGAAATTTCTTCCAGATGGGATATGGAAATATAGTCAAGGCTCAAAGACACTGTGTGTGTGTGTGTGTGTGTGTGCACGCAGGTGCGGATGCATGTACCTGAGAGAGAAAGAGAGAGAGAGAGAGAGAGAGAGAGAGAGGGAGGGAGGGAGGGAGGGAGGGAGGGAGGGAGGGAGGGAGGGAGGGAGGGAGAGAGAATGAGAATGCAGCATGGCACACACACACATGAGCTGAAGCCAGATAAACAAATAAACCTAGTATAAATGATCAGGGTAAAGGAAGAGTCTGTTACCTACAAGAACTGCTGCCAGTTCCATTTCATTAGTGTTTGTGGTGTACATGTTGAGATGGGGGAGATTGGTGAGTGACATTAACAAGCAAGCAAGCAAGCAAACACACACACACACACACACACACACACACACACACACACACACGAGAGTTTGAAGCCAAGGAAAATACAAAGTCATGTGGGCACAATTTTGTAGGGAAGGGAAAGGGGATCTTTTAGATTATGTATGTACTACCATGACTTCTTTTGACCTTTGACATAGCCATTCAAACAAGAAGGAAGCCAGGAAGTATTTAATATTTGAAGAAATATTTGATCTGTTGTCTTTCAGTCTGACTACTGAAGCTGAAGAAATAGAAACTGCTCTAATTTCTTTTCTGCAGTTTCTCATTCCTGAAAACCTGTCTGCAGGTTAGAGAAAACAAATTGAAATTCCATGAATTGCTCTCTTTGAGCTCTTCCTTTAGGCTGCAAAGATCCATTTCTCATCACAAGATGGAGGTTTGGGAATACACAGTCTACCAGAGAAAACACCGGTGAATTACAAACTGACCTGATTTGCATGAACAGAAAATCCAATTATCTAACATAAACTCACCTCTGAGCACATATTTCATTTTATCTTTATCTACCATGAGTAGTTTTGGCCAGCTTTTGACAAAATGTTGCTTGATTACACATATTAAGTTTCTAAATTAACTTATCAAAAATTGGATTTTACATGTCTGAATTACATGTAAGATTGCAGTCATTTTATACAGTACTGACAGAGGAGCTGGTGAGAGAATTGTAACCAAAAATAATGTAATTAAAAGACAAATTAAAGGAAGAGGTGTGAAAAGGGGGGAGTAATAGGAATATTATTCTCTCAGTACAATGAACACACACACACTCTCCCTCCCTCTCTCTCTCTCTCTCTCTTTATCTCTATGCAAGTTACTCAGTTGGTATGTTGGGGAGATAGAAATGGGATACAGGAAGGGAGTGAAATATCTTGGGGCAGATGATGCCACCCATTTAATATTATAGGCAATTGTAGTTCAAGAAGATTGAAGGCATGATTAACATGGCATTGACTTCTATTCTTTTCTTTGTTTTATAAAGTTATGGGTATAGAGTGGCTGAAGGTAAAGTAGAGAACAAGGATTCAGTAAGAAAGAGCACGTCATGTCATTGCCAGGGTTAGGTGGGTCTGGTGCATAACAGTCTAATTTGACTGGCTGAAAGTGGTTAAGAATAGAGTGAGATCTGACCTCCAGGGCAGAGCAGGTTTTGGATGTTAGGAAATGACACAAGGCATTAATAGTAGAATAGATCCATTTCAAATATGCACCCAGAAAGTGTAGAACTATGCAATAGACAGAATCCAAGTAAACTTTCTGCTGTCGTGGGCAAGAATGTATATACTGTGGCTTTGTGGAATTGAGATATGAAATAATACAAGGATGTGCATATCTCTGTGCATCACATAGCAGAATGCTGTCACCACCTGGTGGAAGTGCCACTCCTGTGAAGATACTGATGACATCAAGGGTGAGACTTTATTGAAGATGGGCTGAGTCCTGAAATCAAACAAGCAGGATGGAGAAAAGACACAAAATCAAATTTGACTTTTTTGTGGATTTTAGAAATATGTGAATTTGTAGACTTCCCCACATTCCTGGAAGATGCACAGAAGTTCCACACCTTTGAGATTTTAGAGCAGGCATGTAGGCCAGAATTTGTGACAAGCAAACTTTCTATGATGCCAAGGACCAGAAGGTTAGGATAGACCTTCTGAAGTTCATTCCTACTTAAGGCAAGGGCAGCTGAGGTGAGCTGAGGAAGCTTATTGGGATCAACCTAGTGTTGTGAGATGCAAAGGAAAGGACAAATGCTGAGAAAAAAATCTGGAGAAAAACTGCAATGATCGCAATGCCTTTGCCCTGGCTATTTTCTACCCAATTTACTTGAATCTCTTTTCTATGGTTATCTTTTGCTATTTAATAGTGATTAGCTATTTAAGTAAATGGTCTGAGAATGGGACATGGGTAACAACATAATTTAAAATATCAAGGACCTGGGAAGGGGGAGATAATAAACTCTTGCCTTGATGTAGTTAATCCAAGACATGGTGAGATATGTCTTATGAGAATATGTTTGCAATGAAGATGAAACTGTTATAGGAGAGATTGCAGTATGTTTGTCATTCACTTTGAGATGGCAATTGAGGACGCTCATGTGGTGTGAGCAGACTGAGCCCCCCCCAAAGAATTATCTTAGAATAAAACATCCACAGAATGGGAAACAATTTTCTTGAATAATGTTGCTGGAAGCAGTATGCTAAAGAGGGAGGAAGGGTGGGGTTTTGGGGTAGTGGAAGGGAAAAGGCTGGCTGTAGGAAGACTAAGCAATGGCAGAGTCCCTAGGAACTGTGGGGTGTAGGGTAGGATGTGTTGCAACTTATAGGCTGTAATATGTTTTGGCCCATATTTTAGAAACTAGGCCAAAGGGCTGATATGTGCTATGATTGCTGGGGCAGGAGTGGGAAAGGAAGGAGCCGGAGGTGGTTTATTGTTGATGGATTCAGCTTTGCAATATAAAAGAGAAGAAGGAGCTGTAATGATTGGTAATTTTTAAAGGGAGATGATAGAAAGAAACTGAAAGTTAGATTGATAATGAAGAAATGAATTCCAAGCCAAAACAAGAACTCTTTTGACCTGAAGAAATCACCTGTGAACTTGTGTGGTTCTGAGTCTGCCTTAGTTGGGGTTTCTATTGATATCAAAAAGACACCATGATCATGGCAAATCTTAAAAGGAAAACATTTAAGTGTGGTGGTGGATTACAGTTTCAGCATTTTAGTCCATGGTGGGACATAGCAGGCAGACAGAGTGCTGGAGAGGTACCTGAGAGTCCTACACCTGTTATCTTCAGGCAACAGGAAGTGAACTGAGACAGTGGGCATGGCTTGAGTATATATGAGACCTCAGAGGCCACCCCCACAGTGACACACTTCCTGCAATAAAGCCATACCTACCCCAACAAAGCCACACCTCCTAGTAGTTCCACTCCCTATGATCTTATGGGGCCAAGTAATTCAAAATGTCATAGAGACTTATGGGGAAAAAAATCCCACAATATTAGACCAGTGGGTTTTTGGATCTGAGTGGTGTGCAGAATTTTCCCTGGAGCTTTGAAAACAAACCCACAGAGTCTGGAGATGCAGTTCGGTTGATAGAGGCTTACCTAGCATGTAGGAAGCCTTGGGTTCCATCCCCAGCATTGCATAAACAGGGCATGTACCTACAATCCCAGCACTTAGAATGTGGAGGCACAAAGACCAGAAGTTAGAACTTGAGCTCCATGAGATCTTGTCACAATAAACAGACAAATACCACAGGTGTCCTACCCTTTCCTTGGCCTCAGAACCTCTGGCTATGTAGGTGGAAGGTGAACAAGAGAAACCACTAGTGTTTAAGAGTCTCCCTAATAGACCTAAGGTAATGATCCACCAGTACACATGAGGAAAATATTGGGTATGCTCCCATCTCCAGGTTAAGAGGTAAGCAGCATTAAGAGAAGAGCCTCAAAAACCTTAGGTCTCTCTAGGGTTATTTATTTATTTATTTATTTATTTATTTATTTATTTATTTAATCATTATCTGCCTTTAAGCAGCTCATGGAATCGGTCCTCTGCCATAACATTTTCTTACACTGATCAGATACCATCTTCAGGGAATGAAAGCAAAAGGTAGTTCTTGCAGATTTTAACAAAGAAATTCTCCAACTCATCCACGTTCAACATATTGACTAGTGGTACAAGTCAGTTTATTATAGGAGAGGAGTGTTTGTCCACAGAGTGTTCTTTTGGGAGGGGGAAAGTTCTTTATGGTGTATCAATTTGTTCTGTAATGTGTATGTATAACTTTCTATCAGAGGATGTCACAGTAGTGCTCTGTATATCCTATACATCAGCATCTGCCAATCTAACATGGCTTGGCATATATTGCTGAAGAGTATTACTGAAGAACCAGGACAGGTTTGTCTGTCATTCCTCCATGCAAAGCTATTTCCATCATTTCCCTGATAGAGGCCTGATGAAATAATTATCAGGCAATCATTCAACAGTGACATGTCTCCTCGAATATGAGGAATCCATGTCTCATGCATGCAGACATCTACATTATTTTCTCCAAGTTCAGAGATCATTAGCAGAAGTGAAAGCTGCTAGGGATGGAACTATAATCTTATTGTGCACAGTCTAAGGATATAAATGAACCAGCAAATCACAAATGCCAAAACCATCATAGAAATGATCCTTAAGAAGGGCTTGCCAGCTTCTAGGCAATCAATGAATTCCCTAACCTCTTCATTGACTTTTATGAATGAAATAGCCTAAGAAATCCACTTAATTAAGCAGGCGGTTAAAAGAAAGAGCTGTGCTTCGCCACATTAGCAGGCGTTGTCCCCTTCGTGGCCTCCTCTGGCTAGCATCCCACTCTTCTGGAAGGTATGCTCTTGGGTCAGCTTCTGTTTCATCAAATCTCTAAACCAGGAATCTTAAGCCCACTTCAGTGTTTTTGGAATGGGAGAGAGCTGGGTATCTGGAGGGAAACTGATCTTCAAAACTCTTTCCTGTTTAGGTTTTTAGCTTAGCTTCATTTACTTTCCCTGCAGGCTCTGTGGAACTAAGAATGATGCTACCTACCCACAAGGTCTCTTGGCAAAGGTCCAGGGTGAATGGCTGTTTCGTAATGCTGCATGGGGTGGGGTGGCTTTCATGCAAAGAAAATGGCTAACTGCCCCCATCCCTAGCTCTGTCAGCCTAGAGCGCAAAGGAGGTTTCAACCCCCTTCTCACCCACACACGTGTAGGGATTCTCAACAGAACTGACCAGGGGGAGGAAAGCAAATTCATGGTCAGTGCTAGTAAAGAAATAATCTTTGAGATGCTCTGAAATTATAAGATGAACTCACACAACTAAACTCTGTTTCTACCTTAAATAACTGAAAATGTCAGTGTGTATCTAGTTCCTTCTAAACTGAAAATGTGGTTCTAGGCAAGATGTATGAATTATGTTATCATGTTAACATGAGTAAAGTACAGATAGTAGACATAATTGAAATATTAATCATAGGGAAGATATTGGCAACACAAACCTTCGTTTTGAAAGCATTAGTTAAATGAAGCATTAGTTCATTGTACTTTGGCTATTTTTCTCATGGAATGCTACAAGCAGAAAATATTATTTCTCTAATCTGAGAAAATGTTTTATAAATTATAAGTTTCTTTTTGTTATGTTTTTGTTTTTTGACACAGGGTTTTTCTGCGTAGCCTTGGAGCCTGTCTTGGAACTAGCTCTTGTAGACCAGGCTAGTCTTGAACTCACAGAGCTCTGCCTGCCTCTGTCTCCCAAGTGCTGGGATTAAAGGCCACCACTACCTGCCTTGATTTATAAATTATAAATAACAGATATCCATGCTGAGTGTTCTCGAAAAATTTGAGTGGGCAAATGACTTTTAATTTTTCATGTTACTTCTGTAAAATATTTCAGGTGTTAATCTCATTTGCTATGAGACACTGTTTGTTTGTTTTTTTTTTTAAAGACTATTAGTAAAAAGCTACCCAACCATGAACAGACATTAGAACACATTCTGAAATAAACTGCACAGTGTGATGGAAAAAAACCGAGACTGGAAAACACAAAGTAAGGGATGTGAGATTTGATCTCCTCTCAGGTGTTTGGCAAGTACATTCTGAGCATGCTCACAAATGTGCAGACTTAATAGTGAACATGCCATGACCTAGAAAGTACGTTTGAATTCATCCCCAGGGTCATCACCACTCTGACAATGTTCAGAGTGATTCTGTAGTCACTCCACTTTCCAGTCCATATAATACTCAAGGGGTCTCCTTCTCGTCAGTGCTTTAAGAAAGGATGGGCAGGTCACATGCAGAGTGTAGAGAGCTAACTGAAGGAAAATAAGGGTATCTGCTTTGGGACCTGTGACTAGATCACCATTTGCTTTGGATGGAACTTGGATAACCGCCAGGTTATGCCTTAATCCACAATGGTTGCTCTGCAAAGAAAGGCCTCCCAGAAAGATCAAAGTATAGTCTGTACTATACTAGTACACCCTAGCATTCCTCCAGTTTTCTATAGGACAGACACTTCTCAAGAAGAGGAGTGACAGCAACAAAAAAGCTTTAGTTTTGACACAGGGTTGCTCACAGTGGAAAGAAAATATCTCTTTGTATTTCGAGGGCAGTGCAAATTAGGATTTTGAAAGCAAACAGCAAAGCCTCCCACATTTTGCAAAGAAACTTTGTCTTCCAAACTTTTCTCATTTAGGAAAATATAAGTACAAAAATCACAGGCCCAGAATTTATACATTTTGACACATGTTCCTGGTTTTACATGATAACTGGTCAATGTGAAATTGACAGAAACTTACTCTTGGGCTCGTGTTCCTAGTTTTAACAGAGGCAGGCAGTCTGAGAAGACTGGAGAATTACTTATCAGTGGCCATATTTGGCCAATCATGCCCTGCCCCCTCCACAAAAAAAAAAAAAAAAAAAAAAAAAGCCTCCCTGTACCTTTTATCCCGATAGAGCTGTGACACAGAACAGATGTCATTCCAAAGTTAAAATGACATTGTTTTCATAACAGAATCAGCTTACATCACGCTTAAATGCATCACAGTACTGTTCCTCTGTACACGGTCATGGAGAGGGTGAGTTAGATCTTTCCAGAGAGCTTGCCAAACACAAACGATGGGAGGAGTTGAGATTTTCTCAGGGCACTCAGCCTCTGGCTTACACATCCTCCTATTTCATTGGAGCAATAGAGAATATTTTAAATCATTACCATACCAGCCACCTTTGGATTTTTAAATCATTACCATTCTAGCCACTTTTGGATTTCTCCAAATCAGGGAGGAATTTACAATGTCCCTATGGGAGGTAGAAGACCAGAGCTTTTGATGGCTGGGGCTATTTTCTTGCCCATTTTCTGTCGTTCTTGGACCACTACCATCTGCATTTAAGTTTTGGTTCTAAAGCTTAAGGGCTGTGCGCACACTTCTTTTTTCCATATAGCATCTAGAACTTGGAAGACTTCTAGACTGGGAAGCTGCATTTGTTGGTTTTAGCACACAGAAAGCCATCATTTTGATAGCTTAGCCCCTCCTTTGCCTTCTCTTTGAGCAGTTGAAGTTGCTCTCCTGTTTTTTCACTTTAGTAGACTAAATGGTAGATTTGCAGACCAAGAATGCCTCATGCATGCACAATGAAAACTCTTCTTTGGGGAATCCATGTGGTACAATGTCACACAAGGATGTCAGGAACTGTCTTCAGACTACTGCAGTGAGCCTGGGGAAAACTTCTGCATCTCTTTAGACTTTGTTCTTAGTTGGCTCCCTGTTTCTAATCATCCTTGATGCACATTGTTAGGTGATGGACTCATGTTGTAGTGAAGCAGCCCACATAGATGTTTATGTTTAATGAAACCAGTTATTATGAGCAAGATTAGTAAAATAACCTTGCAAGGAATGCTAAGAAATTCTTATTTCTACCTTACATTCTTTTGTTCCTCTTTTTGCCTCTGAAGAAAAACAATTGAAAAATGGTAAAGGTGGAATATAAGTTATATCATAAAAACACTCAAAAACATAATTTCATAGAAACTATGCCCTCAAAAAAGTGAAAAATTGTCATAAAGAACACACACCTCTTTTAAGATTACCAGAACAAGGGAAAAAAATGTTGTCGTTGTTTCTCATGCTTCTTAATGTAGATGTTTTGTGATTTTTCTGGTTCCCCATTTCTTATGATTTAGCCAAGACATAACAGGTGGAGTCTCATCAGGACTTTCTATCTATTCACCACTTTCTGGGTGTGAAGAAAAAAAAAACATGTAATGTAGTTTGTAGATTTATTCCTTTGTGGAAAAATTGGGAGTACATATTATTCTGAACTAGAGATTTTGAGACAACCAATTTTTTTGAGAAAGAAATGGAAATTACTTTGTTTTAGGTGTCCAATTTTAGCAAAATTATTGTAATAAAAACCATCCCTTGCCACAAGGTCCATGAGAGCCTCTGGTCTAGACTGAAGGCATGTCGTGGTTTACTGTCTCTGAATGGCTGGCTACCTTGTATTGTACTGAAGATTTATTATGTCAATGGAAACGTAGAGGCTACTAGAAATTACAGCTTGAATTATGCTGATGTGGCTTGTGTCAGCCAAGGAAAAGGTTCATAAAACCTGGAATACTGAAAACCATTTGGACATAGAACTTCTTTGTGTGTGTGTGTGTGTGTGTGTGTGTGTGTGTGTGTGTGTTTGTGGACATTAAGATTTATATCAGGCACACAAAGAGTAGGAAAGGGAAATGGATTAAAACTGTCAACTTGGGGTAATGAGGAGAAACAGTCAGTAGGTTTGAGTTTCTCCTTGGTGTCTGAATGTGATCACTCAGGGTGTTACTCTCTTCTTGAGTGCTCACTTGCATGCCTCTCTGTCTCCGAAGCGTGCTCCATCCTTTAAGATGTGACTATAAGTCTACCTCCTCCCCAATGCCATATGTAAGTCATTCATTCAGGATTAGACATTTCTGTTCTTAATTTATCATAGTAATTTTCCTGTAACCACCCTCCTCCCATGCATATCAATTCCTGGCTTGCATGATTATGTTCCTACCTGATCTTCAAGACAGATGTATTAGCATATTGAAAGCAAAGTCCTGTGTTCTACAACTTTCCATTTCTGAAGAGAAGCAAAAGGAACCACAATTATTTAATAAGTAAATTATTTAATAAGCAAAGTCTAGGATGGAGGGCCAAATAGATTTTTTTAACTTTACTACTTTTCTTCCTTCCTTCCTTCCTTCCTTCTTTCCTTCCTTCCTTCTTTCCTTCTTTCCTTTCTCTCTCTCTTTCTTTCTTTTTTGAGACAGGGTTTCCCCATGTAGCTTTGGGGCCTGTCCTGGAGCTAGTTCTTTTAAACCAGGCTGGTCTTGAACTCACACAAATCCACCTGTCTATGCTTCCCAAGTGCGGCTACTCTACTACTGATTGGTCAGTAGAGGCAGGAAGATAGATGGGGTTAGGAGGCGAGGAGAATGCTGGGGAGAGAAGCAGAGAGGAGCTTCGAAGAGACACCATGCTGCCGAAGGAGTAATATGACAGATTATGGGTAACAAAATTACCCATAGATTAATAGAAATGGGTTAATAATTAAGACAGAGCTAACCAATAAGAAGCCTAAAATAGTATCTGAGTGTTTATTTGAGGCATATTGGCTGAGGGACCAGGTAGGACAGAAACCTCCATCTTCACTATTTCACCTCTAAGAATATTCTTGTGATTAAGGAACTGTCTCTACAGCTGATCTGAGCTAGTGGGAGCTCATTGACTATGAGCTGACCGCTGGGGCGTCAGCATGGGACTGAACTAGACCCTCTGAGTGTAGGTGACAGTTACTTGACTTGATCTGTTGGTGGGGGTGGCTGGCTGGCAGTGGAACCATAGACCTATCCCAGGGGCATAAACTGGCTTTTTGGAGCCCATTCTCTATGGTGAGATACCTTTCTCAGTCTTGATAAAGGGGGAGAATAGCTTGGTCCTGCCTCAAGTTGGTATGCCAGACTTTGTTGCCTTCCCAAGGAAGGCCTTACCCCCTATGAGGAAGGAGGGGAGGCGCGGAGAGCAGGAGAAAGGGAGGCAGGGGGAGCTGAGGCTGGTGTGTAAAATGAAAAAGAATAAAATAAAAAAGAAACTGTCTCTAGGAGCACATAGAGTATATGCCTGGCTTTACTAGCGACTGACTATATAAGCAACTCTAGGCATGCTTTTTGAAAGTGTCACTGTGATGAGCCCTGAGAAATGACATCTATGGTGAAGAACTCAGTGACTCCACTGCCCTGCTATGCGTACAGCCCACACAGACAGCAGCACAGGGTGGCTGCCTTTAAGCCAACTGCTCACAGTCAATAAAACAAAGGGATAAACTGTAGGCAGCCTTTCCCTGTCCTCAGCAGCTGGCTGATTCTCTGGATAATTTTCCCAGACCCCTCTTGCCCTGTTTACTTGCAATTCCTTCCAAATGTCACATAGGAAAAACTCTACATTCCTGATGTTAGAGGAAATGAACCTGGAGACACAGCTTCCACCGGCAAATGGAAAGACCTTCAGAGTATATCCAGAGGTAAACAAATCAAAGTACGTAGAAGATGGGGCTAGTTTATAACTAGAGGTTTTCATTGTGATGTTTGGGAATCAAGCACTCTGTTCCCATTGGGACTTTCCATCTACTGGGTATTGCCAGCAAAAACTAAACAGAAGATGTTCTTTATCCATAAATTATTCTCAAATAATTAGGCTGGAAAAAAAAAGAAAGAAAAAGAAAAGATAAGAAATGCTGTTTAGGTAAACCTAGTGCTAAACCTTCTATCAGTTGCCCAACAAAGCTGTAAGAATAGCCCACAAGTATATTGGCCAAAAAGATAGAATTATGCCATATGGAGAAGACTAATAGAATAATAAACTGGGAAAGATTAGCTGCTAAGTAAGTGCTGGTAAGGGTGGAAGCAAGATCCTTTCATGCAAGTCTAATTGAATCTAAATCTAACATGGAAAAGGTTGAAAACGATTTTGTAAACCAAATTTCAGGGAGGAAGGGAAAATATAGAACGATCTGGGTGTTCTTTAAATGACATTTGAAACATACATACATGGTTCTAAAAGCCATGTGTAGAAGTTACTATTCAGGCAACATCCTTAATGTCTGTTCAGAAAACATCTTAAATTTAGGATAGACTGTCCTATCTTTTAAGACTTGGTTTAACATGTTACTTATTTTTATGAGAATTACACAATTACCAGGTGCAAAGTGAGCAGAAGCTCCAGTGTTCCAAAAGTTGCTGCAAACTTACAGATACTTCCAAAGGATTGTTTCTCCTGTGATCTTTCAGCAAATCCAGGTAAATATTTTCAGATTATTATTACTATTATTATTCTTAAATCTTAGTGGAGAATTGCCACAGCAACAACTCAATTTTTCAGCAGAAGAAACTAGACTTTTTTTTTTTTTTTTGCCTGTAGCTGAAGGAAAAACAACCATATGGACCTCATTCTTAGCCAGCGTTCCATTAGCTAATTAAATTTGCAAAGCCCAACCACCCATCCAGTGAGAGTCCAAGGACTGGCCCTGTTTTAATGACTCCATTTTTTTTTCCTTCTGGCACAGTTAATGTTGTCTTGTTTTAAAGCAGACCAGAGAAGTCTGCATCATTTTGAACAGGTTAGACAGAGGAATAGACCACAGCAGAAACCACACAGATTTTTCCTTTGAAAAATAAAAAGATAAAGGCAAAATCTTTTAAATAATACATGCAATTTACCCAGGACATCCAAGCAATTATCATCCTAACACACAGGTAACGTAAAATTGATTAATGAGATTGAATATCTTGTTTTTTTCATATTAAATATTTGAAATTTGGTGTGTACTTCTTAGTTATAGCACCTTTTAATTTCAGCTAGTCCAATTTCAATTATTTGATCGCAGCATATGAGTAGTTAGTTATGATATTGCACAGGGTATGATGAACAAGTGAGTTTAGATCTTCTGCCTTCTCCCCATTGTTCTCTGTTTAATATATGCAACACATGATGTTTACATGAGGCAGTTTAGATGCTAGCGAATTCACGTTAGCCATTCCACAATACACACACCTTTCAATGAGTAATATATGGCATAAATGTAACCAATTTTTTTTCAAAAAAATATATATTGAATATATGTATTTTCATACATAACATATACAACATACTGTATATTACATATACAATATAAAACATGTATATATAGAGAGCAATAGATAGAAAAATAAAATAGTCAATACATAAATATGCTTTTTTATAATAAATAAATATAACACATAAATAAAATATCAATATATAAAAATATTTAATATAATTTGAACAATAAAAATTGGTTACAATTTATATAAACACACATGTATTCATATGAATGTATACACATATATACATATAATGTATATATATATATATATATATATATGCAAAGTACTTTGGTCAGAGTATTGATATGCTAAATCCCAGTAGCTTGTTGAGCATAGTAAGTCTTTACAATTTTGCAAGGATCTTAAGGTATATTGTGAATACATGAGTTACATTGAATCTTCTCCAAAATTTAGGCTAACAATTATACTGCCTATGGGTAAAATGACCACATTTTCCCACTTTGAAATAAGACAGGATGGTCTGACAATGAATTATTTGTGCTTAGATGGCTTGGTGATAATGATAAAACATTAACACTAAGACAAGGAAACACAAGGCTTCCTGGGAAGAATTGACTGGAATCCATAAAATGGCAGAAAAATTGGGTTGTTTTCAGAGAAGTCACTAAACAAGGGAATAAATGGCTACACTACTTCACAACTGCAATGAGACCAACAAGAAGTTGAAGGCTACAAAGTGTCCATAAAGAGCTTGTTAGGGGAATACTTTACTAAACTCCTGGAGTAGTAGAGTGAAGGAGTGGGTGGGCACTTACTGAGTTAAAACTTAAACCAGGCTACTTTCCTCACCCATCTATGCCTAGCATCAAAACTGTCATAGCACTGCTTTGGAAAATATGTTGCAATCCATGGAAAGTAATTATTTAATCAAGCTATAGCCACAAATCTTTCCTTAGATAGTGACACCAGTCCTTATGAGTTCCAGGTTTTTAAGAGTCCAAGTGAAGAATAATCTTAAAGATTTCCCCCCTTTTCCCTTTCAGTGGGGGGGGATTATTTTTTGATTTTAGGAATTATTTCTTACTTAATGGTGTGACTATCACAATAGTTTGAGAATGCACTGCTTTATCACATTGATGAGTATGGGATGTAGAAATTCAAGGAAGTATTTTCCCAGTACTTGCTTGGATTATCCTTACATGCTAGCATTAGAGTCAAGAATATGGGAGCAGAAGAAAGAACATTAGGACTATAAAATCCCAGAGGTAGAAGTGAGATCACTTGGCATCTAGGGGAGAAGATTGCTCATCCCTGGGAATTTCACCTGTTAACCATGGATCTTGGAAATCTGACCTCTGAAGATAAAGGTACCCAGGTCTACACCTGAAACAGGAGCCTTGATAACACAACTGAAAGAAGATGCCTGCTCATTGAATTTTCAGTTAACTCATAGTCCTTAGCCTACTGGCTCAAAGCTTTATCTTATGTATAGACTGGCTTCATTATTCAAGGGAGTCTAAGGAGATCACCCATGACTTGTGTTTTGAATGGATTAGCAGGACTTTGAAGCAGGAACCCCACCATCACAGATGAGTTCAAGCGCCCAGAGGACAATTAAGAAGGTGTTAGCAACTCATAGACTGGTGTGTAAGCTTGCTGTTGGAATTTAAGGGAGGAAAAGGCCTGTTAGCGGCTCTTAGAAGTGTTTTTGATGTGAAATGAAAATTGGAGAGGGGGAAATCTTAAATGCAAATGACTCTCCTGCTGCACCAGCACTCCATATTCTCTGAGAGAACATTGAATAATGAAAGCATTTGTTGCCTTTCCTGTGCTCACATTAGGAGTTGGGTTTTGATGTTCAGAAATTCCCACTCTTAGAGAGTGCTTCTTTGATCTTGTTCCTCTTCAGTTTACTTCTTGGAAGGCCCACTGACCTATCCCAGTTATCTTTCTTGCATGGTCTCTGTCTAGTCGTAATTCTGCCCTTTTCTTTGTATATAGTTTCCAAGACTGATTAGGTATATATGGCATTATTAACAGACTGAGCCATAAAAAGATGGCAAGGTGTAGATTACCCAATACAAGGCTGTGCTGGATTTTATTGAGTCCCTCATTTACTCAAATCCTTTCTCACATACAAACACATATATGTTTGTGTATATATCATATGTGTACATATATCATAAGCATATATCTATCTCTCATCTATATCTATTATCAATCATATATTTATATTATTTATCTATCTATATATCTAATCATCTACCTCTCTATCATCTATCTCTTGTGTTTCCAGTCTAGAAACAAAGTCAATTCAATAATTAAATGAGTGACTGCCTTTGATGAATGACCTAATGCTGGCCATGAAAGAGTGTGTGTTGTGGAATATTACTTTAACTATGTAAAGGTGTGTTGCATTTGTTTATGCTTCACTTGTTTAACTGTGTAAAGATATGTTATATTTCTTTCATCTTGCCTGCCTAAGGCACCTGATTGGTCTGATAAAAAACAGAATGGTCAATATCTAGGTAATAGAAGGATAGGGGGACTAGCAGTCAGAGAGAATAAACAGGAGGAGGACTCTAGGTTCTAGAGAGAAGAGAACAGGGAGAAAGAGGGAGATGTCTGGGGCCAGCCAGTCAGACAGCCACCAGCCAGCCAAGCATGAAGGAAGAAGGAAAGTAAGACATCAGATTGGAAGAAAGGTAAAAACACTGAAGATGAAATGTAGATGAAGAAAAACAGGTAGTGGGACAAGCATAAGATAAGACCAAGAATTCCTAACTAATATGTTTCCTTGTCATGATTTGTGAGCTGGCTGTCCAATAAAGCCTGCTACAAGTGTGATTCTCTCTTATGAGCTCACAAAACCCACACTAGTTTCTTCTCCTTTTCTCTCTATTTTCCTTCCTGTGTATACTAAATAGATTAGAAAATTGGGGAGGCCACCTTTAGAGATACTGTAGTATTTATAGCTATTACATTTTCTAATGATGTTGGGTTCTTTAAATTTGGTGTTGTGATATTTTGTCATTTATGAAGAGCCAACGTGACCTGCCATTGTATCTTTCCCATCACTAGCAACATGTACCTGGAGCTTACAACAGTGTTTGAGACCAATGATACAGATGGGAAAACTCACTGAGATGGGTGGTGTATAGGTTGGCCCAGGGAAAAGATCTTTTGGGGGGGTAGTGCACAAGCAGCATGGAGAAGCATTTTAAGAGAATTTCACATGTAAGTAGTGGAAAGAAAAAGAGGAAGTGCAGAAGGACCCATTGGGGCAATAGGAAAAGCTATACAAAGACTCCTCAAGACATCGTTCTGGAAGTCAGAGGGACAGCTCTTCACAGTGCTTCCAATAGCCAGTGTGAGCAGAGTCAAAATGAACTTTTGGAGAACTGGAAACTCCCTAGAGAGAAGTTTCAGCAAATGGACAGATGAGCAGCCAGGCTCCAAGGCAATAGTGTTTTTGTCTTGTTTAATGGAAGTGATACACATGTATCAGTCATGAGATTCTTCCCTGATTTTTATTTTTCTGAAAGAATAAAGGGAGAAGTGAAATGTGAGGAAGCATTAAACCTAAGAAGTGATGAGCCTAGGACAAGATGTAGCACTCAGCTACTGCTCTACAGCCATGTGTGCCACCATGTCCCCTGCTATGATGATAGTGGAGTATAAGCCCATGAAACTGTAAGCAAGCCCCCAATTAAAATGCTTTCCTTTAAAAGAGTTGCTGTAACCATGGTGTCTCTTCACAGCAATAGAACAGTGATTTAGACCCTTACTTTTGCTTTGCAAATCTGTAAGAATTGTACCCACTTTAAGTACATATTTGAAAGGGAAGGAAGAAGAAAAGGAAGGATTTCAATATGGCTCAGAGGAAGATAGAGAAGGGAAACAAACCCTAGGCAATTTGAGAAGAGACATATGATAATAACTCCTTATTCTGCTGTTTCTCTGGTATTCGTTGCCAAGTACAATGAGGGAAGTCTCTACTACCAAGAGGTATAGACTTTGATTCATTTTTCTTATCCAGAAAACATTTAAAAATTTCAAAATCCCAGACTAAATGACTTGAATTCAAAGCTTCTCCTCATGGAACAGTGCCATCTTCTATTATCAAGTAGCATTGGATGAAGTGTCTTTAAGTATGTATAGGATATGATATGGTAGAGGAAATGGTTGGACAAGAACTATAAGGCTCAATCAGTGACAAATATTATACACAAGCAACATCATAGAACAACCATATCTTATTTGTATAAGTGAATGAGATGCAAACTAATAGTGAGCAGAATTTGTGTCATGGAAGATGCTATACATCTTCTTCCTCTTCTCTTTCTCCTGTGAATTGGAGGATTTCAGAAGTGAGGAGACATTTTTCATGTCAAATCCCCAAGTCTCAAATTCTAGTTCCCATTGATATCAGCTATCCATAGATAATTTGCTCTGAAGATCAAAAAGTGACTCAGGAATGAAAACCGCCACTATAGTAGATCTCTTCAGATGTGTATACACGCGCTTCTTGTCTGTGACACAATCCCCAGTAAAGGGAAATAGTCTTATTGAAAATGTTGTATCTGGCCAGTAGATAGAGTAAGTGTTTCCAAGATGGAGTAAGTAATTGCATGCAACTTGTACCTAATAATCAACTGCTATAGTCTTTAGCAATATTTTTGAAGGGACAAAGCAATTGCCAATGACCAAATGTTGAGTTTGACTTTCAGTTGTACCTGATGAATGCAATGGATGACTTGGGTTGTTTTGCCTAAAGTATTTCATGAAAAGGCTAGAAATTCATGACTACTTGAATCAGCTAGAATGCAGTGGGATGCAGAGGCAGTTCAGGGTACCATGGATCTCTTCATTTCACAATGCTTCTTAGAATCTAGGAAATAATCATGCCCCATTTTCTCCCCCACATATTTTAATTTTCAAATGTGGCTCTCTCATTCTGTAATTTGGCTGTAGTGTGCACATGAGATGGGGCAGATGTCCACTCTGCTGCAGGTACCACAGAAGCTCTGGGGGATATTATACCAGGGATCATTTATCTTCCTTGCATATGGTGTTCCAAGTTTGAAAGTTATGGCCAATTTCCAGAGACAGCAGGGAGAAAACCTTTACTTTCCTAAAAGCAAACAGTAATGACACCACCTTTCAATTAAACACGCCATAGGCCATGAACAGCCACAGAAGATCACTGATAAGAAAAGACTCTAACCATGTCAGACAGAGGTGGGATTAGTCGTTGTATGTTCTGAAAGCCTAATTTGATGGGTGCTTTCAAGTTGATGTATAGGAGTGAAGTAGGTCTCTCTGTTCATGTTCATGGGTACATAAGCATCCCCACACAGCTTTAGAGCCTAGTGTGTTCAAGAACAATGGACACAGTTGTTAGATGCAAAGAATGAGGAGGAGGAGAAGGAGAAGGAGAAGGAGGAGGAGGAGAAGGAGGAGGAGGAGAAGGAGGAGGAGGAGAAGGAGAAGGAGAAGAAATGCTTTTTTTTTTTTTTCCTGTTCAGAGTCATGGTGAGCTTTACTTACAATCTTTAGTGTTTGATTTCCCCCAAATTCCTTCCTCACTCTCCAGGGGCATGCAGAGTATCTCTTTGCTCATTTAAAGTCCCATGAGCAGGTACTGCACAGACTTATCTCCAGATCAGTGACTCAAGTTGGAGCATTGCCCTCAACATTTTGACTCTTCTTGCATGTTTGCTGTCTTTATACTTCCAAGCCTAGGGTTTCAGAAGCTGTTTAGATTATCTCCTAGCCACACATTATCATAGGGTGCATAATGGGTCTTGCTTTTCTTGGAGAGAGATATTTAGAGGCTTACAAGAGTATCTGGAATAGGCATCTTGACTGTAAAGAGGTTCAACTGATTTTGTGGTCAAAATTCACATCTGCTTGTGCGGTAATCCCAAACACTTGTTTATTATAGATTCTGAACGAGGCTCATAGAGTGTGTGACTTCAGATAAAGACAGCCAATGGTATAAGATGAATAGTTAGATGAATTCAAAGCTCAGCTAAGTGAAGTGTTTGTCTCTCTCCCCTCTTTAGACATATTATCACATGGTCTTCAGCTCCCAAACCAAGGGAAATATCTTACCTTTCATGATCCTATCAAACTCCTTTGCTCTGAATGGAGAGTATCATGAAGGTAGGTTTCAAAGGGTGACAATGAGTTGACATGTAAGCTTTTCTGGCACATGTTATTTGTTTCTCCCTACTCCTCTAGTTTCTTAGATACTTCTCTTCCTTTTGTTATTCATGGGTAGGCAGTGAGAGGTTATCTTGGGAATGTCTTCTAACACTGTTCTTGGTGTTATTACAAGCATAGAGAATTCCTACTTTATAATAAACCATAACGCCAAATTGCTACCCTGGATATGAACCAAATAAAATAGAGCAAGGTGAAGCTTTACCCAATTAATCCAACCTGTGTGCCTTTGAAAACACTACTTTGAATATTGTAACCTCCACATGTAGTTCTAATTTCAGCTAGTTATAAATATAACCAATAAGGCCATCTAGACTTTACTTGCATGGCTGCAAAACTGGGGTTAAAAAGTGAAAAATGCCATTAAGTAACCATGGACTGATCCTGGAGTTACTTCAAGGCAAACATTTCTTTATTTTGACACAAAATTATAATTAATATTGCTATAATTTGGCAAACACACTGTGTAAAGTTATGTCTTTGCATCTAGGTCTCCAAGACCAATGTTAATTAATTAACTAATTAATTAATCTCAGTAAGGCATTGAAGAAACAAAAGCTTCCAAATGCCATGGGAAGCTGCGGCTAACCTGCAGATTTACTCAATGCTGGTATGTCATTAATGCAAGTTTCAATTAAGAACCACTTTGGATCTAAGTTTCAATTATAAATATTTCTTCCCTCTGCTGTTGATTAGAAAGGCCTGAGATGGTTGGCTTACATAAAAACATCCTATCTCCCATTGCTGACTGTTTTGCTGAGATAAACTCATTACAAATTGTGTGTAATTACTACATTGTGAACAAGGGAATGGCAATAAATTAGGTAATCAAAACAGCATTTTCAAATAAGCCATAGGAAGCTAAAAAAGAGTGTTTCTGAATGACAAATTTGGCATGACCAGGTTGGTTAAAATTACCATTATACTTTATTATCTGTTGGGCTTTATGTATTTGGAGGAAAGCAAAAGCCTGCCATAGGCGTTAGCCTATGTGCTTTTCTGATTATAGATGATTACATTTATCTAGGGACTGTCATGCTTTATAAAGGATGAAAACATGCTTCGGGGAGGGAAAACTAATTAACTTCCTCACTCAGAGATTGGTAGGCCTAGCTCTTGCACTTTAGATTTCAGTAGGACAGCCCCATCCTTGGATGAAAAATGCTGACTAATGTGTTCTGGGAATCTTGGCTCACCCTGAGGCCACTCAGCCCCATGACCTGGCTATGTGCCCAGACCTTGTGGGAGGGAGTTACCATGAGTGCTTCTGTCAGCTTACTCTGAAATTTTAACCAAGAAAACACCAAGCGATAGTGGATCACAGGAAATAGGGCTTCCAGTCTATAACCACCTAGGTCAAATCTTACCTCCATTTGCAACCCTTTCCTGGCCTCTTTGCTATCCTATAATCTCCATGCCCACAGAAGAGTTCCCTGGGGGTGGTTAAGGAGGGCAGGATGCATGTAGCTTTCTTATAGTTTGGAGGTATGCATGTGTGTGTCCCTTTCAGAGAAAATATGGGGGAAAGGGCTGTGCTGTAGAAGAGTCTTCGAGATATGTCGATGAGAAAGGGAGGAACAATAAACAAGAAAAGGGGGAAACGGAACAAAGAGACAATTCCTTCTGCAGAGAGCTGAAATCCAAAAACTGGTTAACACACTGAGCATGTGGGGCAGTGGTCTCATGCCCTCAGCACACAGGGATGATTCAGCAGGGTCTTTGAAGACATTTCAAATATTGGTAAAGCAACTTCATTGCTCAGTGAGGCCTTATCCATTTTGTCTAAGAGAAATTTGAATGAAGTCTGAATACTCCCCGTTAACTCCTTCAGGGTTACTACCTAATATATAAGAAGAATTTCCATTTTCAGAAAGGACCCAAACACAATAATTTACAAAGTTATAGTTTTTCCCTTCTGGCTATCATTCTCAGAAGTGCTCAGGCTGCTTAACAGAGTAAAGGTCTGATAAAGTTATTTAAATATGTGGTCACCATGTTTCAAATTTTCAAGTTTTGAAAATTGTCATGGAACAGTCAAATCGTTGTCTTAATTGGCATTGCTGAGTTCATGAGAGATGTTATTACCATTCAGTTCCCTGTCCACAAGATGGCTTGAGAAATGTCATTTAGTGATAATAGAGCTTGGATGATTAAAAAATAAATTGATATATTTTTGTGTGGGAGCTTGGTTAGTATAGGATTTTATTGAATTTTTACTGGTAAGATTATTTTCTTGTTTGAAATTGATTGTTGCTTCTCAGGGCCCTTTTTGTTGTCTTGTATTTATTTGTTAATTTTAATCTTGGGCAACTGAGACAAAGTTTTTCTCAGCCCATCTCACAGCTTGTAACCCCTGATCTTGCAGTTGGTAAGCAGTCTGTGGAGGAGGAGTATGGCAAGGGGGTTAATAAACTCCGTGTTCGAAGAAAACAAAGAAAAGGGCAAAAAGAAAGAAGAGGGAGATAAAAGAACCAGACGAAGGACAAAATAGCAGAGCTGAGAAGAAAATACAGAGAGAAGGAGGGGGGGGTAAAAGAAAAGAAGAAGGGATAATTTTAGCTGTCAGGGCTTCCATGGGAATGCCAACTATGACAGTCGAGACACCGTTCCTTCACCTCCGAGCAAGGAGACAGCAGCGCTATTTTTAAAAAGGTCATCAGGGAGTCATGCCTAGACATCACCATTTGGTGCTTGTTGGGGTGGTTCCAACCTAGTGACATTTGGGCAGAGGTCTGAGTGTTGCCTGCCACTTGGTGGCCAGCTAGCCAGCTGACCTGGGCACTGGTGAAGTCTCATTTTACTTTCCTGACAAAGCAGCACTTCCATTAAAAATAAAGGGCACCCAGCTATTAATTTCTGCTAACTCTTAACCTGGCCAATGAAGCACAAGCATGTGCAGTTTTGTGTCTATTTTAGGGAATGGGTGTGAGGCCCTTAGACATCTCTGGCTGGCTTTGAGCTCTCTGCATTCACGCCACTCTCAGTTCTGTCTTCCTTGTTCATCCTTTTTCCTGACAGACTGTCTGATGGGAACACAGCTGGTGGAGGATTGATTCTAACTGGCTCAAACTAGACAAAGTAGGGAAAGGGCTTGCAAAAGCCTCTTTCTTCTTAATAGTCCTTTTCCTTAAAGAGAGTATCTGAACGCGTTTAAATGTTAGGCATTGCTAATTTTGGATGATTTAGATTTCTTAGAAAAATTTAAGCTCTTCTTTGCTCCCTTATACCTTCTTGTCTTCTCATGGTTTCAGAAATTACTAAGGAATGAAAACTCCCATTTATATCTAGTTTCTTATGTCTTGCTGGTCTCAGGAGATCAAGCAGCATGCAGCATGCTACTATAAATGATGAGATATTTGTTGACTTATTTAAATGAGTGATCTCATCACATTTAATGCAGTTTCCCTGATCTTTTGGCTTGTCACTGGATTAGAAGCATGTACGTATTGATTTAGTTGGTTAGTTTTGGTTTTTCAAGACATGGTTCTCTGTGTAGCCCCAGTTGTCTTAGAACTCACCTCTGTAGATCAGGCAAGCTTTAAGCTCAGAGATCTGATCCTCCTGCTTCTGCCTCCCAGGTGCTGGGAATAAAGGTGTGCATCACCCTACCCAGCAACATGTTCTAATTTATAATGGGAAAAGTGTGAACAAGAAGTATCATCTGATCCCATATTTGTCAGAGAAAAAGTAGGAAGGGACTTCCAAGTCCTAGTAACTCTTGTTCTAAAATTAAGCATGGAGCTATCTAAGTGGTTTATTCCTGTTGCAGTGCAGCCATGACCATGTCTGGCATGGTTGTATTTAAAAGGCTGAAATGTTCACTTTATAGGGACGATTCCTACATAGTAGTGATAAGAAAATGATAGTCAATTGTCTAGTGAGATACATTACTATAGCTGATCTCTTGGCACTGTGTTCTTTCAGGTGACTAATAAAGGCATAGTTCTAAATACCAGATGAGGTTGTCAGGTAGAGGCTGACTGGGGGCTTGAAGAGATTTTTTTAAAAAACTGAGTTTGATTTTGTCTTCTCGTACTTTATTTTACTATTGTTCCTTAGATGCCTGTTTGCTTTCTAAGGAGAAAAAGAAAGGGTTTGGATTTGGGTGGGAGGAGCATTGGGAAGGCTCTGGATAGAGTTGGAGCAGGGGAAAACTACAATCAGAATATATTGTATTAAAACATCCATTTTCAGTAAAAGGAAAGTGGAAAAAAATTAGTAAGGAATAATGTGGCAGTAAGTATGGGTGGAAGGAAGTACCAGGAACAAGAATGGTATGGGGCTGATGATAGTTAAAGCTACATGAAAAATATACAATTTATCAAACTCTTCTGCAAAAACCAAATACCCCAAACCCGAGGCTAGGAATATGGAGCTACCAAGAGGCAGCTGAGGGGGTGGGTCTCTTAGAGACTCTGTGGAGATTAGGACTTCCTAAAAGGCCTCAGAGTGCCAAATTACTACACTACCTGTAATGAACTGGAAGTTATCAGAGATGGAAGTCCATTGTTTTATCAGGATAGAAAACGAATTACAGAGACTTCACAGAACTCACAGCTAGAGCAAAGGGACATGCATGAACCTGCTGCTGGGATAAGAGGTCTGAGGCTTGGTACCCAAACCTTATCTGCCACGGTCTTGCATTCAGATAACCCACAGAAACCGAAAACAAACAGAACCAACACCTAGTCTACTGGGTTCAGTCCACCATCTGTCAGAGTCTGATTCCTTGGGTTTTGAGGTAGAGAAGGAGAAGGCTAAGCTTTTGCTAAAGATGCTATGAGTCACTGCAGGATCCAGAAGTATCTTCTTTGGCAAGTGGGAGCCAGGTTCACAGGCAACTCACTCCTGAGGCCCCAACATTTCTGGATGCTGAGTTAAGCCTTAGGTTTTGAGATAATGGGCATAGGCCTTCCAACTGACTCTACTGTTGAGGAAGATCCAAGGAATGCATTGCATGGCAGCAGAGTTTGTGGGAAAGGATGTAGGAATTTACATTCCAGAGGCTTTAATTCTAGATAGGTGTATGGATGTGGATAGGTCACTTTGCTTGGGTATGCACATCTTTCTCTGTACAATGGGGAACGATAAACAACATAGAAAATTAATGCAAACATGACACAACAATGTATAAAGTACTTAGTAGCTGGTACACAGTAGGTCTCTGCTTATGTATGGTAAACAGGGAGATAGTTTTTGCTTAGCAGAAGATTGACCTATGCTTCTCTTGTTCCCATGAGTATTTAAACAAAAAGTGTTATGGTTGTCAAGAAGATACCAGAGTCAGGGCAGAGTCAGAGATTGTATTGATTTAGGGAGAATCTCTTACAGCCACTGAAGGAAAAGGAATTTTGGCAAAAGAACTCATAAATGACATCTAAATTGGGAACTTACTCCAAAGCCTCAATAGCTACATCTATTAAGCCTTGCTTTATCTTAAGCGGTGGTTTGGTGGAACCTGGGATAGCTGCCAAAACCTTTGGAGGTTAGACAGCATGCACCCCTGGTGACACAGTTACTTGGGCATCACATGGCAGTGGTTTCACCTGGATGCACAGATTTCTCAGGTATAACTCCAAGAGCTGCTAAACTGGAAGCCTACGGGCACGTTGATCACTTGGGTGGTGCTTTTAACACAGCCATTCTACTTATACTTCTCTCTGCATAGTCTTGATGCTCTTCCATGGTGGGTGCACTTCCCTAGCTTAACCAACAGTCAGTATGATGCTAAACAGCTCTCCCTCTTCCTTGCAGATTTGTGATGTAATCTCAAGGGAACCAGTTGTAATTTACCTATTGTAAATCACATGAGGCAAGAATGGGTTTTACTGTTTTCCTTGGAAAAATCAGGCCTTGATATGCTACTTTGCAAGAAAAGGGGCAGCTGTTGGATGATAGGCTGGGCAAGGGATGGCAAATTGAACTCATTCAACTCTCTTACAAGCTCAGCCACGCCAAGTCTACTCAGTACTTGGGTGGTTTTGGGACACTCTGGTTCAAGAGGGGAAGTAGGTACAGGACTGCTTTGAACCTTTAGTTTCAGTGATCAGTACTGTTGTCTGAAAGAAATTGAAATGAAGGCTTGTGGAGTTGCAGATGACATGCGAGAGTCACATTTCTGTGGAGACACTGGGAAAGCCTAGAAAAAGTGGTTATCAACCTGTGTGTCAGGACCCCTTTGGGGTTGCATAGCAGATATTTACATTATGATTCATAACAGTAGCAAAATTGCAGTTATGAAATAGCAATGAAATAATTTTATGGCTGGAGGTCACTACAACAAAATGAACCTTATTGAAAGGTTACAGCATTAGGAAGGTTGAAAACCACTGGTCTAGAGAGTCAAAGTTGTTAAAAAAAAAAAAAAGAAAAAAAAGAAAAGAAAACAACAGTTGGTTTCTAAACATATATTATACCTCTAGATGCTTCTTCTCTCGGGCTCCAACCAGACTCTGGAAAGGGCCTGGGTTCTTTATACTCATTCTTACTCTGTGTGCCAAGGAGAAGCAACAGCATAGATACTTGATTGACTGATGAGGTGGTGAGGAGATGTTGTTGACTAATTTATCCACATCTGACTGCCCGCAAAAGTAGCAAATATAGGCACCCAACTGTTAATGAATGCTCGAAGAGATTCCTTAGTGGCTTTTAGTATATTCCTGAAATTAGTTATTGGAAGTGCCACTAATGAGCATCTATTAATAGGAGATAACTGAATAGCACTGATAATGAAATGGCCAGGGGGCATGATAAAACATGTAGATTAAAAACCAGTTTAATGTTGGGTGTTTATACCTGTGTATTGTGTGGGAGTCAACGTCAATGTCAAATGTCTTTCCCGATCCCTCTATACCTTACTCTTTGAGACAGCCTCTCACTGGTTGGCTATGCTATCTGTCCAGGGAGCTCCAGGGACCCACCTATCTTGGCCTGCCCAGCATTGGCATTCCGTATTCATGCCACAGCACCTGTTTTTTGCATGGACTCCAGAGAACCCAATTCAGGTCCTTTAGCTTGCACAGCAAGTACTTAATGGAAGGCAAAAATCTTCCCAGTCAACCAATGAGTATTAAGTGTGTGGGGGGGAGTGATGGGGGGGGACGGTAGTGGACAGATGCACCTTGAAACTGTCTTTCTCTAAGGATCTTACTTGCTAATGCCATCCCCCTGAACATAACTGCATGCGTAGCATGCTTTTCTGGCCACGATGAGAAGCCTGTATCTTTCAATTCAAAATTCAAATTTATGCTTTCTTATGATTCTGTACCTTATAATAATCTACCTCCATAGGAAAAACTAGCAATGAAAAAATGTGAACACTCCCTGTCATAGAAAAACTTCCATAATTCTTCTCTTTCCTCATCTCTCAAGTTGTACTTAGATGACAGTTGTGGTCTTTGAGTTTGTAGAGTGTTCTGTCCCTATTTTGTTACACTGTAATCATACCTTGTACAACTAAGCACCCAGGTGCTGGGCAATGTTCTTTAAATTAGGGATTCTGTCCTTTATTTCTGATTATGAACAGTGCTCAGTTATGGTAATGTCAGTGCAGAGCTATATAATGTGACCCACAAGTCCAGAGTCAGTCTAATCCTATGACTTTAGAAACTTGGTGACAATGAGTTGTCCTCTGCCATCAATGAGTTCTCAGTCTAGAAAGGCTATTAGGCACATTTTGTATGTATAGGATTCAAATGGAGCTGGTGAATGAACTGCACGGAAGTGGAACTTGAATATTTATAATGTCTTAAAATGAGTGCTCTCTTTCCAAATTTAATCACTTATTTAGTAAAAATCTATTGTTCTTGATTTCTGTCTTTCACAAATGAAAGCAGCGGCCAAGCTCTGTTGTTTGCTATGAAATACAAAATTCTAAACGTCAGGCTCTTTTCATATACTTTCATCTCAGTGATGAGGCTATGGAGATATACCCAGCATTTTTTCTTTCTGCTGAAATCCCGAGTTTTAACCCTTCCTAGGTAAAACCACACATACAGGAACCAAATAAGCATTAACCAAAATCCATATATGCAAAGAAGCAGAGATGAACTCAGCTCTAGCTTGTAGGGACACATGATGGTGTGGAATTGGCTGTGGAAAAACTGTGTCTTCTTTGGCATGACATAGGGATTAAAGCCACTTGGAGCAGCTGCAGAGGCCTCTGAAACAAAGCTGGTTATCTTGGCTGCAGCCAATGCCCCAAGTGTCCAATTCCCTGCTGTGGGACCTGGAACAGGCAGAAATGGATTGGCACCACAGAGCTGTGTTTAATGAAAGATCCCTAGGTTTCCGATCTGGGCTAACTCCATGATTATCACATTCTAGTCTTCATTAGAGATTTGGGAGACTGGAATCTTTTGTACCTATGGATGGCTTCTGCCATCTAGGTTTCATGTGGAAGTGTACCTGTTCTGAGGCACCGATTATCAAGAAACAAGACTTTAATATCAAAGGCAATGGAATCAAGTATACCTATGGCTCAGGACATCATTTGAAATATATTCCATTATTGCAGGAGTGTTCATTCTCTTTACCTTTCCAAATCATGTGTTGGACTATATTGCTTTCTTCTACAGGGTTTCTCTGTAGCTTTAGAGCCTGTGCTGGAACTCGCTCTGTAGACCAGGCTGGCCTCGAACTCACAGAGATCTGCCTGCCTTTGCCTCCCAAGTGCTGGGATTAAAGGCATGAACCACCTAGACCTGCTTCTGTCCCCACTCTTCAGGACTGACTCCAACTGGGTTTCTCCATCTATTATAAACCTAATATTATAACTATCAAAATTAATTCTCCCACTTTCAGAATTTCTTTCACTGATGTCTCCTGACACTGGACAATTACTAAGTCTTGGATCTTTTACATACATGTTCCTTGGAAGACGAATCCTTCAGATAAAGATCCTGTTGTGTGTATTTTTCTTATCAGGAGCTAATGACACCTATTTCAACAGCACCTATCTTCACCACCACCTGCAAAATTGACTCACTTTTGAAAGGTTATTTTCTCTTTAGCAATCCTGTTTGAATGCAAATATAGCCCATTAAGAAATGTTGGAGTCAGGTTTGGATGCTCATGGGGTCTTATCAGGGATGCCTAAAATACAGAGACAATGGATTGCATGGCTGAGGGAGAAATAGAAGTAAAATAATGTTGTGGTGAAGATGCTGACAATCGGATAGAACAATGCCTGTATCTTCAACAAAGGAAGCTATGAATATTTTCCAGAGCAGTTGGTTCAGATCAAAGAACTAAGTCTTGAGAAAATAACTAGGAATATACAGTCAAGGCAGAGAAGGCTGGGAATCTAGTTAGGGACTCATAGAAACAGGCACCCTGTGGAGATCTTGGTCATAGCTAAGAAACATTCTGTTTTTGATTGAACCCTTCTATGTTTGGGCAGCTGGGCAAATCGTAGGAATAGAATGAAAAGGAAAACTAAGGAGCATTGAGTAGGCATGTCATTTTATTTTTGGTTGCCATGTAGATGCTCTGATTAAGAAGTTATTTTACAAGGCAGATAGACATGCAAATGTAGCCCAAGATACCTTTTCATATTCAAATTTTCTTTTAAGGGATGATATATATTCACAGTGCCATGCCATGTCTTTTATATGGCAGCTATCTATAGAAAAAGATTGAAGATTATGGAGTGTGATAAAAAAGAAGTCAATGCAAAGCAATGTCCCTGGCAGTATTCCCCAACTTAGAAATATTAAATATGTTTTACAAATGTTTTAAACTGGAATATTCCATGATGTTAACTCAGATATTTATTACAGAAACCATTTCAGGGAATTCTTTGTCTGGTAGTAGAAATGAATGTATACACACACACACACACACACACACACACACACACACACATATATATATATATATATATATATATATATATATATATATGCCACTTTCTTTTTAAGGTAACACTGTAGAGGCATCGATTTTTCTCATAAAGACATTTACCTTTGCAGAGATAATTGTACTAACCTTTGAAATGAACATATGCATATGCCAGAACTTGCACCTGTCATTGTCATCATGGAAACAGGTCCAAAATATGAGCTACATTCCTCTTATTGAGGCAGTATTGTTTCCCAGATGAATTTTAATAACATTGTGGAAGGGGAAAAAAGAGTTCTATGGAGACTTCTAAATTATTTAGTGAGGTTTGCTTAACTACGATCGACTAAGACCACACACACAATGGTGAGCTTCTCTTGAGAAAGAGGCAACAGCCAGGAAATGTCAAGATAGAAAATGGAACATAAGGTAGGCATATCTGAAGACAAACAAAGCACCCTGCTGCTGGCTCTTTAGTGTTTGTCACTGACATCACCAGTTTCCAATCACTATTTCTCTTTTTTATAGCATTAATTGTCTTCATGATGCACAGTAAGATCAGATCATTCTTCATTTCTAATGTTTTTCATGCTATCAGTACCAGGTAAGATGACCCAGTATTTTCAGGGCTAAGAGACTGGATATATTCTAATTCTCCTCTTTGCATATTCAGAGATTGATGCCTGAGGGGGGAGCTTTGTCTCAGTAAATGTGTGACAAGTAGGCTGGACCAAAGCTGTGGTTCCTGCCCCTCCTCCCTGCTCACAGTTTCTGTGCTATGTCCTAAAAACAGTGTTATCAATGCTAGTTAAAGCTGGTCTATTCTTTTATGGGGGAGGAATTAAGTTTTGAATTTAAACATCTGGGATTTTATTGCCTTCTTTGTCTTCCTAGGAGATAAGTCTAACTTGCTAATTTGATAACTTCCTTACAGAATGTATTTCTTCAAATCAGTGAGGTCAAAAGAGAGCATCAGGCTCTTTTGAACTGGAGTGATAGCCAGTTGTAAGTCTTGAGTGTTGGGGAGGGGTGGTACTGAGTGCTGAGAATTGAGCTGGTGTGCTTTGCAAGAGCAGAAAACTCTCTTAGCATTTGATCCATCTCTCCAGCCCCATAAACTAATACCTTAATGTAATAAGAGAAGGGAAAGTTTTCTTTATTCACAATGCTTGCTTTGCCTCTGTGTGAAGTCATGTGAATCAAGTATCCCAAGCTCACAGTGATGCCAGCTATGGAACCAATGTTTCCCTCTTAGTCAAGAGCCTGGGAAACATATCCATGGAACATAGCAAAAGCTATCTGATGATAGATTGGGACCTGGCATGGAATTTTGAATGCACAGTTAAGGAATCACAGTCAAAATAACAAGTAGAAAGTAGATGTCCCTAGATATAGGGAGTGCCTGTTATGTAACTCTTGATGAAGCTGATTATGGAGCAGGCTCTGTGCCCAGGTAGGTCTTTGGCCAAGCAGAGGATTCCCCAAGCCCAAGGAGGCCCCTGAGATGGTGTGTCATCTGGTGATGATGGGTGGAAAATCCTCTTTAGTGTTCAGGGTGTAATTACTTTGGCATTCTCTTGCTTTAGCTTTTGGCACTTGAACTGGCCCAGTATAAACCCGTAGCTGGGAAGTGTCATTATTTGATTGGTTAAGAGCAGTTTTTGAATTGAATTCCACTGCAATTTGAGAGCAGGCAAAGTTTCTTGCCATATCCAGCAAGTTCCAGAGAGAACATCTTTTCACCATTCACGTGATTGCACATGAATATTCAGAAAGACATACAAATAAATACACATGTATGTAAATTGAGTAAGGAGATATGAATCTTTATTGCTAGAATAATTCATTCTGTGGCCAGTAGTTACACTGGTCCCCATAGGAAAGAAAACTGAAAGGAGAATAACATGTGTATGGTATACATCTATGTAACCTTAGGCCTCTTTCTTTGCCCTCCTAACTCTAGAGAATTTCCTGTGCTTCTAAATTCTACAAAAACCGTGATGAATAGGTTGTGGGCATGGACCTCTCAAGGCCCAGCCTATCATAGAAATTCATTCTGGACTCTCTAGTTTATGAGAAATCCCACAGGATCACAGAGTGGCTTGTTACTTTTCGTGTCCAGTAATAACTGAGAGGCTTTTCATTATACACCTTGTAAACTTACCCAAATCTACTATAGACAAAGAGATAGATGTATTTCTTTACTATAAAACACACACACACACACACACATGCATGCATGCACGCGCACACACACGCACGTTTGTTATTTAATATTTGGCATAATATATTAAAAGTAGAAAATGCTAAAATACAGAAGCTTACCACTGACTTAGAAATATCCCATCCAAATAAATATAATAAATCTATGATGGGCTTCTGAAGTTTGACCACAGATATTGCTATATGTAGTGGTAATGCCTTACAACTACTTTAGGTAGTGAAAATATGTTGATCTTGGTGACAGTGACACACACACACAGCACACACACATACACATACATATGCATACATACATTTGTATGCATATGTATATATGTGGGTCAATTTAACACTACTGGAGTAATTTTCAATGAGAATAAAGACTATGGCTTACTCTGCATTTTATATTAAGAAAGTAGTAATGCCTGGGTTTTATGGATGATTTCACCTATATTATTTTTATTAAGTGATTCCCTCAAAGGCTGTTAATGTGGTAACTTAACTTTGAGAAAGCAGGCTAAGGAAAGCAGTATTACATCAGCATCATGTAATTTTGGAAACAGATCACATGTCTCTTTCCTGATGGGTTGGCCCCTGCATTTGTGACAATATAACAGTGGAAAGACCACTAACTCTTCAGCAAATGCATAGCTGAGTCTACTTTCCTTCCTGCCAAATGCAAACTATTCAAGGCAGGGAGAATCCCATGGGACTATTCTCAAGCTTCTCTCTGATGGAGGATCAACAGACAACACTTGTAAAAACTCGGGGAAAACCCTAATGACAAGAGCAAAGGACAAGGGGTCTGGGAAAAATGAGGATGGCTTGTAGGCAGAAAGTGACACTTTTAGGTAATTAGCTATGATCCCAGAATTGTGAGAGTGACAACTCTTCATCTTTTCTCTTATGCAATGGAAAGACCTGTGTAAACCCAGATGAAATCCTTACCTTTCAATGAATGTGTCTTCTAGACTTTCCTAGGTAGAAACCTGTGAGCCTTCCAGACCTCAGTACTAAAGATTAGAAAATAAATAGATGTCCTGAGGGCTTTGTGACAGGAGGTGATAGAGAAAGCACCCGTTCAGTAGATGAGGTCCACATACTGTTGTCATTTATTGAACATCTACTACATGCATGCCTATTGTTTCCTGAAATTTCTTAGCAATGCTAAGGGAATGGCAGCCTTTTCTACCAAACTATGAAGCCCAGGTTGGGAGTCGTCCAGTGATTTTTTTTTTTCTGTGTGAACTCATCATAAGGGAAGATGTTACTCTAATTTTTCCACCTCATGGTTTTCCCTGGAAATTCTGTGAACAAATGTTGCTTTGGACTTGAACATGCAAGTGGTGTGCACAACATGAAAAAAGAAAAGAAAAGAAAAACAGTTCTAATGTAAGTACTTATCTATTTCAGCCTGTCCATACAATGAACGGGGTTTGTTTCAGCTCTGTTTCTAACTAGGCTTTGGCTCTATGCAGTCTCAAGGGAATGTATTGGACCAGGTAGACAGAGAAGCACCCATTGGGGGAAATCCTGAAGTCTAGAGGTTTCTTCCTCCAGAGTAGAGTGTAGGCTCATTGAATAAAGGGAAGGGGTGATTGGGTGGTAGGTCTCAGAGTAGTCTAGAGAATGTCTGTTGTATGTTGCCAAGTGCTAAGGTATCTCACAAATCAAATACATTTTGTCAGCTTATCATCTTTAAAGGTAGCTTCTGGGCCATGGGATGTTAGAGAAATGGCCATCTTCGAGATAGAAAACCAATACAAGGAGCGACCCAAGACGGGCTGTGATGTGAATTGTAATTGACCATCAAATAACTCAAAGAGTGAGGAATTTGGTGTAAACCAAGAATCATTCCTGCTTCAACTGCGTCAGCCTTACAGAGAGGGCAGGTAAGGGAGCGTGAGAATGCTCTGCCATCCTCAATGTACAGTTACCAGCACAACCCTTAGCCCTACAGCCTACTTATTCCATGTGTCATCTCGCATCCCTCTCCCACTTCCAGCATCCTCTCTGTAGTTACGAGTCCATGAATAAAGAAATATATTAAAGCAATTTTTTCTTATTACAGATTTATAGTGTAAGGTCAAATGTCCACTTAGAAAGAATGATGCAAATAAGCCTGATATAAATTAGGGACAGAGTGAAGAGATCCCTACCAAAGCTGGGTAGGAGTCGGGGCGGGGGGAGAATGGAAGATGCAGCTTAAAGACTGTCAAGTAGCATATGTACAGGATGGATCAGTCAAAGGGGCTGACAATATACATAATTAGAACAGAAGATCGTTACCCAATGAGCTGGTAGTTTCTCCTGAGACCTACTACATGACAATGATGACTTTAGCATTTATAGAGAATATGACATCATGAAAAAAGTTTTAATATGTGCAACAAAAAAAAGTTATTTTTAAAATAAAGTGAAGTGGTAGAATTTCCCACAGCAGAGTGTTTAGGAGAACAGTTTAGCAGACATGTAATTGTTATTACGTCTATCTATCTATCATCTATCTATCTATCTATCTATCTATCTATCTATCATCTATCTATAATCTCTCTCTCCCATTCTCTCTCTCTCTCTCTTTCTCTGTGTGTGTGTGGGTGTGTGTTTGTTTGTGGACACCTGCACACCATGGTGCATTTGTAGTGGTCAGAGGACAATCTGTGGGAATCAGAGCTGGGTCTCTACTTCTACCATATGGGAACTGTAGATTGAATTAGGTCTTCAGACATGATGGCAAGTACCTTTACTCACTATGTCATATTAGCAGGCCAGTAGGCATGGACTTTGACCAGGTGTAATTTCACAGAATCTGGTTTTACTGTGTATACTCACTTGCTTCTTTCTCACAATCACCATTAATATACCAGACCCACTTGAAAGACTCCACTTATCAAAAGAAACCAAACTGAGGGAGGTACACATTTGCATTAATATATTTCATTTGGTTTCGTACTGTGTACAAAGCCAACTCTTTAAAAATGCAATTATTTTTTCCTTGGACTGTATACAGTCCTTTCACAGCATAGATTGTAACAAACACAATGTTTTAGAATCATATGAGACACTATTCTTGGTTTCTGGCAGTCATCGTGGTTCATATAACCATATTTATCAGAAAACTATTGAATGTTTTCTAAACATTAACCCACTTTATTCATCAAAATTCATTAAATGGATAAGGGAACTGATGATAACAGGCCAAGGGATGTCCACAGTTGCACAGTAAGTAGGAACTTTCCAGGTCTATGTAAATGACTTGTGATTTTACTCACAACGCTGTGTGACCCGCTTTTTAAAGCACATGTCCAATTAACTGATTGTCTCCTAAATGAGTTTCACTAGCTTTAAGTACTGTTTTTGCTACTTAGACTTCATCCTAAATTTTAACTTGTATACACCTAAGTGCAAATGAAATCATGGAGCCTAGAGAGGGTTAAGAGCACCTGCAGTTCTTGAAGAGGACCAGAATTTAGTTCTCCATACACATAGTGGGCAGCTACCAGCCACCTGTGAGATTCTGGATCCTGGGGGATCTGACTCCCTCTTCTGGCCTCCATGGGCACCTGTACACATGTACACACATGCCCCCCCTCTCTTACCCACACACACCCACCCATCCACACACACATGAAATATTTTTTTAAATGAACACACTTGAAGTACATGATACACATTCATGCAGTTCTTAGTTTGGAAATGCATTCCTTGGGCTGGGGAATTTAGTTGGTAGTTTACTTAGCTGATATGGTTCTGGGGCAAAACCCTAGTCATACACATACCAAAAATAGATAGATAGATAGATAGATACACAATGGTTCCTTAACAAGGGGAACTGCATATCCACGTTGGGACTATGGCTTCTGTAAACTAATACTTGCTTTTCCTTAGTTACCCTGAGCTCACTTAAGTTTTAATCAGAGTCATAAAGAGCAATTAAATCGGCCTTACATCAATTTTCTTCATTCATTGTAACTACTTCTTCCCACCAGTCCTCCTCACCCAGTTCCTTGACATTTCTTCCTGGGTTCTCAGCAGAGCTCTGGTCAGTGTCCATAGGGGTCAGTCCCTCTGTTTGCCCTGCCTTCCCAATATGACAGCTGAGTGTACTGTGTTTCCAGTTCTGACTTTTTCCTGGGAAAAACATTCACTGGTTCCAAGGTAGATGGTGAACAAAGCTTGCTTTCACACCAAAGATGTTCAGAGATGGTCCGAATTCTTGTATTATTTTAAAAACAGTGTTTATTGTTCATGAGTTTCTGTTAGGACCCTTAGGGAAGTGTTTTTTCCCATTTGTATTTAACTTTGTCATTTTTTAAAATTAAGATGTTCTAATAATGTCAGTAGGCTGAACAAATACACTCTGGCAACCAGAGTGTATATACTCTTAACAGATTTGTGAGAAGAAGAAGAGCAGAAAGGAGAGAGTAAGGGGTGAAGTCGGGGAGAATCTTCACAACTACCTCATATTTTTCAGTTCTTCCACACATACTCTGAAAAATAGCATCTGAGCAACAAAGATCCACCATGCAGGAGGGGGCAGATAGTATACTCTTTAGACTACTTCTAGAGCAGAGCTCAGCCATCTTCTTGGTAGGAGTAGGGAGTTGGTACATCAGAATCAATTCTTAATCATGTTAGGAATTTAATCCCTGGTAAACTTTGCACACACAGGCTTTATGTTACGTGGAAAGGAGTGGAGACTATCCTCAGGGATAGGCCATGGAGTTGGTTACTCAAGGGAAAGGTAAGGAGCTAGTTTGGATACGTCAAGTTCCTGACCAATCAGATTCCTAGTTAGGCCAAACACAGATATATTTTTATCAATTTGTCATTTGACTAGAATTTCTGAATCTAAGAAAGAAGAAGAACCCTGGTTTAAGAAATTTAAAACTACAGAAAAGGTGGTGTGTGTGTGTGTGTGTGTGTGTGTGTGTGTGTGTGTGTATGTGTGTGTGTGTGTGTGTGTGTGTGTGTATGGGTGCAGATGAGTATGAGGCCTAATGTGGTTATCGAAACAAACTTCCCTTCATAAAAGAGCACCAGATGGTACCACCAAAATGAGAAAAAGAGGCCGAGAGCATTTAAGTCACATGTCACATTAGCTGTATTGGCCTGAATACAAATGCAGGCATTTTTAATCATTTGAGCACACAGTTTTTGTTGTTGTTGTTGTTGTTAGTACAATAAAGGTAAGTGCTAATAGATATCTTTTATATATTTTACATGTGATTTTAATAAAATGCAAAAGTAATTTACAACACATACACATCAAATGCATAGAAGTTGAATGACTTCCTGAATATCTTACAGGTAATTAATGTTAGAACCATAATTAGAATGCAGGTTCTCTGACTCTATGGCCTGCTACTATCCAAAACAGATTTATATGGAAAAAATAAATCTGTTTAAGCTATGCTTAATTCCCAATGAAATGTTCAAATATTAGCATGTTAAGTAATGACCTTAAAATTATTTGTACTCAAACAAAGTGAATTAGAAGATTCAGTCTAAGGAGAAATGAGCATTTCTAAGTCTCCAATGGTATTATGACATAGTGAAGGACCTGAGCACACTTGGTTGTGGATAACAAAGTTCTAACTTATGAAAAAGTTTCCACAGTTATTTGACATCGATTTCTGAGTTTCTCTCTTGCTAAAGGATGAATGTGCACTGTCATTCCCCTGTGAAGTTATGAGTTCAAGATTGATCGCTACTCCAGCCCTAGTTACTCTCTTTGCCCTTCTGCTATGTGAAGGTAGAGAAGAAGGCTCTCACCAGATAAAATCCAGTTGGAGCTGTGACATTAGACTTTATTATCTCCAGAAGAGTAAGGTATTTATTCCTGTTTTTAGATGGTAGACAAGTATGATGCCTTGCTGTAGCAGCTTGAATGCTGTAACATACTTACTGGGGGGAAGAATAGAATAAGTCATTTTGTTGTTTTGCGGTTGCTCTAGATTTAGCAATGCGCATTCTCTTCTCATTTGAATGGTATTTGGTCTGGGTATCACAAGAATGGCTGGCAGGGATATGCAAATTAAGATGACAGTGCCAAGCAAGGAGCCTATAAGTAGATATCTGAGATCTAGTTCTGATCATCCAGGCACAAGCTGAAGAAATCAATAAATAAAATTTATCATTCGACTGGTATTTCACTTCCACACCACTGGGGCAAAATGGAGCTTTTATTTCTAGGAACATCCACTGAGAGCAGAGTGGACTGAAGTCAGGAATCAGCCTGCCAGGGATCCCCACAGAGCATCCTGGGAAACACACAGAGTGAACAGGAGCTTCTACAAAACTATTGTTCTGAAGCAGTTTTGGTTCCCACCTGTTATTTTCCTCTTTACAGAGAAAAAAGGAAAATCAACGAGCAAAAAAAAAAAAAAAACCTGCAATGTATCCATATCCCTATATGGAAAACTGTGGCAGACCAAAAGTAAAAATATTTTTTAAAGAGCTGATACTGTGCCTCAGATTTCCTTATAGAAATATCTGCCACAGCTCTCAACTGACCATCCAGGTTTTGATATGGAAATTTCTGTCCTTATTTGAAAGGAGATTCCCTCAAAACTTGATGAAATAAGGAGATAGACTGCAAAGATTTCGGTGTGCAAAGCGACCTTGTCCCTAGTCCATCCTCCATTTTTAAAATCCAGTCTTTCACTGTTCATTTGCATATCCCAACACTTTCACTAATGTTTTCTTAACTCTCAGTGCTTCTTAAGTGGATGGAGAGGCCATAGTGAAAACAGTATTTTCCCATTTTAAGCATGCTGATAAGCATAGTTATAGGTGATTCTCAAAGTATCAGAGTGCCCACCTGAAGCCAGTTGTGATTATTATTATTATTACTACTACTACTACTGTCAACCACAATGTGACTCTTTTTGTTGGTAGTAAACTTTTTCAAGCCATCATTTAAATGCTAAACTATTGACTCTAATGAATTATTTGTCCCTAAATTTCTGTCCTCTGGGCTTATTACCTATTAACCATTTCATTACCACAGCAAAGGTGGAGACTTCACTGGAAATGCTTTGTGGGTATCCAATTCAGAAATTTCAACTAATAAAGTGAATTTTGAAGTAACTGTAAGAAATAAACCCCAAACTTATTGGCCTTGGGCTGGCCTTAAATTTTTAAAGGTGTGTATGTGTGTATGTGACACAGTGACAGATTTAATGTGATTTTAATCCAGCCATTTCTGAGTACCTTGTCTTAACTTACAAAACAACCTTTTGCTACAGTTGTTAAAGGGGCATGGTGGTGTATGTTAAACATGCTAACCAAGTAGAGATTGCCAGGAATTGCACTTCTTTGAAGTAATTATTGTTTTGAGCGTACAAATTTAGTAGGGGTGAAGTTAATAAGATTTTGGAATATGGGTGTGTTAAAATTTCTTCTGTCTACAATAGTGTAATTATTCAATATGTTGAAGGCTTAGTTTCTTTATCTATTAAATGGAAATAATACATGTGTTACAAAGGGTACAGTAATAACTACAGAAGTCAATTTAAAACAATTAGAAGTGTTCAGCCATATTACTATTATTATCATTTATAATTAATAAATTTTGTATATGTTCAATTATTAATAACATTTGTAATTAATAAGATTTGCATATTTGTAAACATACACACAGAGAAAAAGAGAGATGGAGAGAGAGAGAGAGAGAGAACCTGGAGTCATGTAGTACTACAAGAAAATCTAAGTATCTAAATGTAGGGTGAAACTTGTATGTCTGGAGGACCCTGCAGATGATTCTGAAGACTGTCTCTGTAATCTACTTATTTTGAATATTTTTCATAGATAAACATATGTAATTTAATTAATTGTCATGATCTTCTACTAAGGAAATTTTCTTCTGGCCAACATCAAATACCACTGGTGTGGTTCCTATCTCTCACATGTTCCCATAAATTAGTTAAATGCCTGTGTTTTACAAGTGCAGAAGATAGGGTATTTTGGACTGAATTTGGGCACAAAGGAACTGCAAAATGTATATTTTTTGCAAAAGAGGGCCTATGACTCCCATAGTTCCACTGGCCAGGGAGGTCAGGTGTATTCCCTTTCATCTGCCCGTGGCCTTCTACCAACATCTCATGAAGCTATCAGGCCTAAGAATATGAAAGGGATCTCTGGAATCTACTATTTAGGGGGATGAGTGGAATATTTGCAGCTATAGTCATGTTTTTATTCAGTAATCAGTTTTGAAGGAGTTATTGAAGAAGTGACCTAAAATACGGTGTAAGTATGATTGGCAGGAAAGAAAAAGAAAAGCCACAGCAGAAAAACTCACAGTGTGGGGCAGATAACATTCAGATAACTGGAAAAACCAAACCTGCTAGTCAGTGATATAAAAAATATCAACGTCTACCTTATGTTGCCAAGGAGACTGTGTAAACAGACTTAAACAAAGAGAAGTGGCTGACTGGCAGCGGGGCTAATGTGGAAAAGCCCTTCATTGTTGTGTAACATGCTTCTTTTCAAAGGTCTAGGAGGAGCTGGCAGGCAGAGGGGGAGGAAAACAAGAATGGGGGCCTTTTTATTTTTTTATTTTTTTAATCTCAAAGTGAGCTGTAAGAGAAGGCTGACAGACAGTGCGTACCTCTTAATAAATGACCTAAAAACAAAAGCTTGTAATCCTGGTGCATTGTCTATGAAGTCTGTTAGTGTGAATGTCCCTACACTTAGATTGGCTACCTGAGGAAGTCTTGGCAGGGGATCTTTTCATTAGACATTCTGCCTTATTGCTTGGTGCTTCCTGGACCAAGCAGTACCTGGAAGAGAGGGAGAGGGCAGAGAGCTAAATCCAGGTCCCAAGAAGTCCTCATGGCAATCCTATACAACTATCTCCTTCATTATTGAATCCATTCCATACAGATGGGTCATTCTAGGGAAAAACAATGAAATTACAAGCATTCCCGTGCCCTCGGGATGCTCACACTATATGATACACAAAAGTGCTTTTTATTTATTTATTTATTTATTTAAAAAGTTTGGTGAGAAAGAGCTTGTGGTTTTACAGCATCATTTAGCCACATGATTAAAAATATGCAAAACTGTTGAACCAATTAAAAAAAATGTTCATGTGGGGCAACAGTGCAGAGTATGACTTTTTTCCTTCTTTTAATCTTTGCCTCCAGATTGTCTATAATGTGACTGTGTGGATTTATTTGTGTGATGAGAATTCATCGTTTATTAATGTAAGTCTGATTTCAGGCTTTGATTTTCAGCTTATTCCTCTGCCAAGGTTGGAATGCCTAAGTTTGACAAAGGCCAGATACTAAGCGGTTCTTTATACATTTTCTATTTGTTTGTAAGTGGATTTTGTTTTATTTTGTTTTTTTTTCCCCAAACAGCAAAATGCCTTTTTGAATGTTTCTTTTCAGACTTTTCATCATAGAAATGCTTGCATTAAAAGGAGATAAAGTAACATTTCAAACCTGTTCATGCTTCATTGGCTTCTTTCCGTCCATATAGGCAGTGAATGTCAGAACTGGTAGTTGCATATTCAAAGACAACAAGTTCTTTTAATAGCTAAACCCTCAGATGAGAAATAGAAACAAGACTGGGGACTTCAGTCATTACCATATATTGTAATGTCAAAAAACAGGGTCACACTTCATAAGGAGGCAGACAAACTCACAGCATTCAAAGCTACCCTGTCAAATTAATAACATACCCCCTTTTCTATCAAACTGGAGTTGTTAAACAGACTTTTTTCTTTGTGGGCTATTAGAATTCTTCGTCAGACAGCACATCTAAGTGCTACTAAGTTACTATCATGAACTCTGGAGTGCACAATCTTTCCACAGAAATGGCTTCAAACTTACAGCCTTTGATTTCAAATTTCCTTCCAGAAAGTCGTCATTTTGGGCTTTCCTGTTATATAATGCAAGGCAATGGAATCCTAACACTGTCTCATCAGCCTGAAGAATTTATAAATAGTAAGGCCCTTCAAACTTTCTAGATCCAAACCTGCATTGTTGTTCAGCAAGATTGACAAGCGCATTCAACAATGTTGACGTCTTCCTTTGAGAGTCTAACATGTGTATTTGTAATTTCATGTATGTTACAAGGAAGCAATTACAGTGAAGAGAGGATCTTTAAGCAGATGTGTGAGACCCCCTCTAATCAAAAAGACAATATAGGATGGAGACCCAGCTTCCATATTTCTAGGCCTCCAATCTTGCCCCTTTTCAACTTTTATCTGTCTTTTCCCTTTAAATTCCCATGTCCCGTTCCTTTTCTCTTTGCTCCTACTTCCTTTCTCCACAAAGGACAGACCTTTTCTCAGATTCCTCTTTTCTATATCTTAGCTTAAAATAAGAATTCTATCTGACTGGTTGTTGGTCAACATCTGCATATGTGAGAGAATTTCAGCACGATAAACAAGAAAGAATTTGAAATACCCTCCACCCCAAGGTAGAAACGATATCCCGCCATCTGCCTGCTCACAGGCTGGGAGTGGGCAGAGGACCAGCTGGAGTCACAGCCCAGCCCTGGGCATGCATCCAGAGCTTCAGCATCCTAGAAGCTCTTGATGTCCCTCCAGTCAAGTATATTCACAGGGGAAATGCTTTAATTTTGTGTTTGGTGAAGGGAGAATCTTCATTCTAAAGCAGGGGAGGGGGCAACGTGGAGTAGGGGGATGGCATTCTGAACTTCAAGTCAGGTCACTTTGGTTTTTACAATCAGTGCTCTTTTATAGTTTCAGGATTTCACATCTGTAACTTGCCCATTTGAATTTGTTTTTCTCATTTGGCAAGCTGGGTGAAGGTCTCTATCCTGAGAATTCCATGACTCTTATACAAAATCTATGCAGAATCAAGAAATGAATGTGAAAATGACTAGAGGGAAGTTTCCTTTGCTTTGTGTGACAAGAGTTGGGTATCTTTGCACATTTCCAACATTTCTGAGAGGCATGATTTCAGGAAGCAGAGGGGATAAATGCTATTGACCCTCTGTCCACATCTTTAAGAACACTGAACCAGAGCAGTGGAGTCTGCTCAAAGATTGGAGGCAAGGATTCCAATCCACACCCTTCCAGGCACCATCTTTTTGTTGATGCATGTATCAAACCACAAAGAGGGTCTCTGTACAATGACTCTCATGTGGGAACTAGAAGAACATCATTGTCTGGTCCTTGGAAGTGTCCCTGAAGCTGTATGGGGAATTCCCAAACCAGCAGAAGCCAAAGTAACCTCCAGAAGGGATAGGGCATTATCTACATAAAAAGCTGCCTTTTCTATTTGTACATCATAAGGTATATACCACTTAATCTTGAGTGCTAAACGAATAATCAATAACCCTGGCTCCTCTAGCTCTAAAGCTAATGCCATGCAACACAGTCTAAAGACATTTCAGATTGTGGAAGAAGGCAGGATTCATATGGAATATGTAATTTTTTAAGTGGCTGCCCAACTAATATGTTTTAAAACTGAGAATCATTGACCAAGACATACTTTTGTGAATTTAACAACGCATGACTGTCACGGCATATACATGTACATACATATGACAGAAACTCTAGGGAAAATGCAAATTACCTTTATCTTCCTAGTTGTTCTATGATGAAGCTATCTATCAACCTTTCTCACCTATTCTGTGGGCTATATTTAGTTTTCTTATTTTATGTCTTCAATTAGTTGTTCCCTTGGACTCCCTCCCCCCCCCCCCCCGCCATGTGTTTGGTTTTGTTTTTCATGTCACTCGGTACCTTCCTAATAGTTAGTTAGCCAGTCTGCTGTGGGCATAGAAGTTTTCAGAATAGCCTAAAATTCTACCCTCAGACTCCAAGTTGGGCTTTCTCCAGAATGATCTGAGGCCAAAGGCATATCCTGTATCCACAGGAGAGGGGATACTGGATCTATTCATACAATCTGCCACTTGAAAAAGCTTTTTACTGTCTCTGGCAGTCTCTCCTTCAATGCTGCTTATGGGGATGGAGTGGATGGAGGAATTTGTACTGACAAATTTGTAACAGCAGGTGAGTTCATCATCGAGTCCAGCCTGGGAGTCTGCTTAGAAGGAGGATATGCACACATCCGTACACACACATATTTTGATATAAGGTATATGACATACCCTCACCATTTTCTAATCTTGACTCTTTTTTTTCTTTTTGACTTTTTGCATTTACAAAATCACATCACTTCACAGCAGCATCCCCTTCAGTAATCTGGCCTTTCTAGGGTTATGTACAACAATTAATTCTCTTACTTTACAAATCAAGATGACTGTATAAGTAAAATCTTTCAAATCCATAGCTGCCCAGTAAGGAGGGTGATTTTTCTCTTCACTGTTCCCAGTGTGTCAATGAATCTGATGAAACTGAATTTTCCCTACCCCCTTCTTTGTCCTTTTTAGATGACCTGTTCAACATTCTCCATCAGATTTTTATGGCTTTGTTTTGCTATCTGATGGGATGGTAGATCTACATCCCCACATGAACACAGGATTCCAAAGTTAATCCAGCATTTTCCATGGCAAAGGTGGATGATGGTCAACTCTAACCCAGTAGCAGAGGCAGAGCAAAACAGAACAGGAACAAACCTACTCTGATATTGCTCTCCAGCAACTGCGTAGTGTGGGGGGTGCTGACAATAATTAGGCAAACAGAATGCCAAACAATTGTGGGAAAAGCTGTCAAACATTTTGTGTTATTATCCTGTGCACAGGCCTGTGATTTTAGCATCATGCAAAAAGCACAGTAAAAGGAAAATTTCAACAGTGGTATCCTTGACTGCCTTGCTCACTGGCATCCCCAATGTCAGATGTAACATTCAGCAATTTGTTCCCTCATTAAGCAGCATGTCTGGGATGGGTCACAGCCACTGTTGCCAGCTACTGCTGTGCTGAGGACAAGAACACATTGCTTCTGGAAGTGCAAGGAGCCATGTTCCTTTTTCAGATTACCAGGATCACGTTGGTTGAAATTAGAATCTCTTGCACACAACCTTACTATCATTTGTTCTCTCTGTTCTGCACTTGATTGAGGTATTACATTAAGGACTGATCTTTTCAGCATAAAGTCAAATTCCTGCTTCTAAGCATCCAGACATTATGCTGGCCCGCCCCTGTCACCCTGCAGGCATGCTCTGCTCAGCCCAGGGTTCCAGGACTGCATAGTCTGCATACAGGTGCAAGGGACCTCTTTAAAAGACAGACCCTGCCCAGTTATCTTTCCCATCTTCTCTTCCCGCTCTGTCTTTCCCCCTGTTCCACTGGGGCAGGCAGGACTTTTCCTGTCCCCTTCTTCTCTTCTGTCCTCTCTGTCTCTGTGTCTCTTTACCTCTTTTCTCTTTCCTTTTCCCTCCCTCCCCTTTCTAATACAACGTCTCACTTACTTCTCACTTAAGCTCTGTCTGCCTGGCATGTTTGTCCCCCACCTTGGTCACCCTCTCCTGCTATGGAATACATATGCCAAGATCCCCACACAAGGCCCCCCTTGCACTCTGTCCTAATACTGATGATATCACAGCGGCAATAATTGAATTAGCAATAATTGAATTAGCAAGAACAAGCAATGGGAATGAGAACATTCTCATGGTTTCCTTAGTGTCTGGCACAGTTTTAATGGATAGTCATAAACCCAGAGGAGTGCTTCAGAGAGACATGTTTGAAGTGGAGAGGGGAGGAAAGCCCATGGGTTGTTTCTAAGTTAGGCTTGGGATGATGAGCATTGATAAAAAAAAAAAAAATCAGCCAATAATCAACTTTGTTAATGAATGAGAACCTGAAGTTCTGAGCAGGAACTCTTTCACTACCAAGGCGAAGCAGTCTTCCAACGCAAATGCCTGGCTGCTTAAAGATTTAAGATTGGGGTCTTCCCATGATGGGGAAACCCACAGAGACAGCTGACCCGAGCTAGAGGGAGCTCAAGGACTATGGACTGACAGCTTGGGAACCTGCATGGGACCAAAGTAGACCCTCTGAATGTGGGTGACAGTTATGAGACTTAATCTGTTGGGGAGGCCCCTGGCACTAGCACCAGGACCTACCCCAGGGGCAAAAACTTGCTTTTTGGAGCCTACTACCTATGGTGGGATACCTTGCTCAGCCTTCATACAGGAGAGATGAGCTTGGCCCTGCCTCAACTTTGTATGCCAGTCTTTATTGACTCCCCAAGGAAGGCCTTAGTCCCTCTGAAGGGTGATTGAGGGCTGAGGTGAGAGGGGAGCGGGAGAAGGGAAAGGAACAGGAACTGGGGTTGGGATGTAAAATGAAAAATATATTTTTAAAATGAAAAACATTAAAAAAAAAGATTGGGGGTCTTTCCTGTTTCCATTAACCTGTCAACATAAGAGAGAGACTTACCAGATGAATATCATGCTTTCCATAGCATTACCAGGATTCTCTCCTGCCCATTTCTTTGCCTTCTCAATATTTACACTCCTGGTTTAGACAGTGTCATGAATGTATACACCTTTCTGTTTTCTTTACTTTTTGTTAGCAGGTTTTGAATTTTTAAGAACAGCTAATAGCCCCAGCATATAGAGAAATTCACCCTCAATTTCCCAGTGAACATGCATCTCCCTCTGTCATTCTTTTCTTGAGACTTTGAATAAATGCTGCTGTGTTTTCTGTTGGGGGCCCATGGATCTCTTACCAAGTTAATCATATTGGGTGGTTATCTCCCCTACAAAATTACATATGTTCAGTGTTTCATTCCTCAAAATATCAACCGTGGTGATTGTTATTAATTAGTACTGCATTATTAGTGCTTTATATTTGAACACTCACAGCACCCCAGCCCAATCAGCACAGTTTGTTTTTGTGCATCATCAGTGGAATGTTTCCTCAATCCAGGACTCTGAACAGAGAGTCCACTCCCCTTATCTTCCTCTCTCTATTTATATCTTTTAAATTTCAAAATTATCTGTACAGATAAACATTAATCTAACACCATCAAGCTACTTCTTTAGGACAGTTAAAATAGGGACCTGGTAAGGAATGTCCAGAGAAGAATTTATTTAATATAAACAATTTTTTTTACTATAGAATAAACAACTGAAAGGTCTATAGCTTATGGGAAGCAGGCATGTACTTGTCTAATTGGGTCATTTTTAGTGCTTTTAAAACCAATCTTTAGGAATTTTTCTTTTGTTCCACGAGCTCCCAATCTGCTTCATTACTGATCATTGTGAGATAATCTCTCTCTCTCTCTCCCTCTCTCTCACACACTCACACACACACACGCCCACACAGAGAGAGATAAATAGAGAGAGAGAATAACAGAGATAGAAAGAGAGGAATCTCCTATAGTTAAACAACATCTCTGATTGAATCAAAGTCTCTCACTTTGAAATGTGAAGCATACCATTCTCTCTTGTACTTAGTTAAGACCGAGGTGTGGCAAACCTAACGGCTTAGTTTTGGTCATAATTGTTCCATCTTGTTTAGAGCATAAATCGAAAGAGGTAGAAGCACCAAAGCAGCTAACATTTGGATGAAGTTTGGCAAAGAGACAAGGAGGAAGAACAGAAGGATCTCTGAGTGTCTCTCTCTAACAGTCTGGATATGCCCTGTGCAGGATGCAAGCAGCAGAAGCCGGTCAACATGGCCCTCGCTTTTGGAATTCTTCACTATAAAGAGCTTCTGCAGAAGAAAGGCAGAGGACATTCTATCACAGTAAATGGGAAGCCAGTCTCAGGAGTGCTTGCTGGATGTGTGGACATCAATCACCCACAATCCCCTGTGGAGTCCTTTCCCAGGAAAGCCTTTGTTGTAAGCCTTCTGTCAGAACCACAAATTGTATTTGCTGAAGCAATCATTTTGGGGGTCCTTTCAGATACTAGTTACTGGTTATTCTCCTCTCTGGCTGAAAAGTTTTCTCCTTCTTACTAAGGAGGAGTAGCACTCTAACAGACTATATAAAAATGTGCCCAGGTGGGATTTTGCTAAGGATCTACCAGGATCCACATGTGTGTCTTGGGTGTTTTAGGTGATGTCAATCCCAACTTCTCACCTGGCTAACTCGGTCCTCTCCTCTCAGAAATTTAGGCAATGCCAGATCCAGACAAAGTGTTTGTGTATAGTCTGTACACAAAGGAAGCTCTATGTGAGTCATCTAGCAGAGGAAGAGCCCATGATCCTTCAGATGTCAAGCCACTCTGCCTTCCTTCTCGTGCGGGTGTCACAGTGATTTAAAGAGGAACATGTGTGTGTGGGCATTGAGTAACAGTGCAATCTAGTCTTAACACTGCTGTTTTAAATCAGAACACACACTTTCCTTCCTAAGTCTTCCTGGTTAAGACACAATGAGAAGGATGGAAAGGCTCCAAGAGGAGGTTTAGGGAAGGGCATATGAAGGCAATGGCTTCATCACAAATTTATGGTTGACAACTTCACAAATTTCTTCTGTGACATTTATGTCTGATGATTGTTCCACAGACAAGTCTTAAGTTCCATGAAGATGGGAAGTATTACTATTTTGTTAGCTACTCTAGTCCCACTACTTCCAAGAGTTCTTTGTGTAATAAAGACCAAACAGTTTATCTCCTTTAAATTAGTAATTTCCATCTTCAGTTGAGAAAGCATTATCCATTATTTTATCCATTGTGAAGATGGAAGCCAGTGGTGAATTGAAGATCAGCTGGTAAGTTTGGTCTTTGATCCATTGGGAATGCTGTCAATATTTAACTTGAAAATCAAAGCAGTGAAGCCCTAACATTTACAGTGGGTTTTTGATCTATTTCTTAATAAACCATTTTAAGTTACAGTATATTAATTCTATCTTTGTAAAAGGAAATACAATTGTTCACTCACTTCAACTCCTAACTATCATAGGAACCACTCTTGATTTATGGTGAAAAGTAAATCATCGCTCAGGGAACTTCCATTTCCACACATGAACATAGACACTGGATTAGAGTCTTACCAATCTACAGAGCAGCATCAAAGGCATAAGATTAGGAGTCAATGGGAAAAAGCAGAGAGACTGGAGTTACTGTTCTATGATTGTGAAGCTGCTTTCTAAGAAAGTAGTTTTTAACTCTCCAGTCTGCATGTTATTTGTAAAATGACTATGGTATAGGGTTACTTAAAGCACAAAATAAAATAAGCCAGTGCATTATCTGCACCTTAAATGGCATGTAATAGTAGATCTGACTGAGATGCAGGAGAAGCTGCTGTTATTCACCATGGAACACACTTTCCATGACCATTAATTGCAATGCCCTTTAGGAGTAGGAGTGTTATTTTGCAAGTGAGAAAGTGGAAGCTTAGCTGGGTAGATGACCACTTTCGATGTGTGTGGGTACAGAGGGGTATTATACTTCACTTTCCCATGGGAGTTGGATGTAGGTATGGGACTTGTTTTGCTAATGAAACGTAAGGAAGAAAGGCATAGACTATTTCTAGATGGAAGCCATCTTTCCTTTCCTGGGCCACCACAAACACCAATATTTCAGGCAGATAGTAGTTCAATAACCTGTGTCCTGAAGAAGGGACAAAATATCCACAGCCTCCTGCACATGATGACGGATGTGCGGCGTGAGATGAAAAACAATCTATGATTACTTTAGCTACTTAGGGTATGATGGTTGTCCTTATTTGCCTAAGTGAAAAACTATTAAGGTCAAGTATTCAAATTCAGGTCTTATGATATTGAAGATGGTGCTTTTGTACTGTCTTTCAAATATCCTCACTGGTTATTAGAAATGAAATATAGGTGAGTGCATCATTTTCTTCAAGAGAAAATTGACTTCCCTTTTGCTCTTATTCTTGAAATATATAGAAATATTCACTGAGCAAGGCTGAGGGAAAGGTAATGGAAAAGTTGGAGAGAGGTGGTAGATAATACAACTGATTGAAAAGGCCTGTCAGTTTTAAAGAAACTCTTTATTTCCTACAGGTTCATAACCTGAAGACTGCATGGGATAGAGGCTCTAAAGCTACAAAATCACCTTTTAAATTATTTATGTGATGTTCTTTGGGACCAAAGGCAGTCATTTATTTTCACATGGCACTCAGGGTTGTTGCTTAGATAGTGAGAAGAGATTAATTTTTATTTACAGCGTGACTTTCCTTGCGCATGACCAGAAACAAGATTGGCAACTATGACATTTGTTAGTGATTCTTTGCTGAGAGAAGTCCTAGCCCCATTCCTGACCTACTAGAATCCAATGATACTCTAGGAAATAACCTTTGTGAAAATATTCTAAGGCAAAAACACAACCTAATCTATTCAGTTTGATCCACTTTGCATCAAAGGGCCAAATTAATTTCCTGAGAGCATCCATTCTATTAAATAAGTAATGACCACTACCTTTACCAATGAGAAAATAGAGCATTTATAATGACCATGGCTTTATTTGTTTCCCCAGATGCCCAAGTGAGTTTTAACCTTTTCTAGAAGTTGGTTTCCATGGTTTACTTCAAAACATTGAAATAGCTATTAAATTATAATATTTCTAGGAGGATGTTTTTTCTAGCCACTGTATGTAGAAATTTCTTTCTTTCCAAACTGTAGAACTAGTCTTCTCAAATTTCCTTGTGCTTGCCAGCCTGAACCCAGTATGTCCAGCTGAACCTTGGGGACCAATTTCACATAGGTCAAAGTTCTCAGTTTTCAACAATTGCATCAACCTGAGATCTCTACCCCATTCCAACCCCAGACCCAGCACATCAGTATGGAAAGGCTACTCCTTATGTCCTCTGACCACAAAGGTTTGGATGGAGTAAAGACCTTGAGCATAAAGGAGGAACAGGGGGAACCTATCCTGGAACCTCGTAAATGAGGTTCTGCTCACTGCTGGACACTGCAGGCTCACAAGACTGTGCAGAAGGCTGTACAGTATGGCCTGATGTTTTTGTTTTTTTCCATTTTCTAGGGCAAACTTTCTCAAGGGAAAAGTTAGTAGAGTCATACTGGCCACTTACTAAATCTGCACTATAAACCACTCACAGACTGGTGTGTGAATTGTACGACATCTTTGTCCTTGGATCATTGCACACTTTTCTCCTTGCCGGCCTAATGATACTGCTTCAGCTGTAGGTTGATGCTTATGCATTCCTGTTTCCTGTGTCACTGAGCAGAGCTAACCCTCTCAAGTGTGACGTCAATAAAATTGCCACTCTACTTCTGCCTTAACCAACTCAGGTTGTTTAATAGGCATGACTATCATTAAACGGCTCGAACTGGGATGATGAGTGATGAAATGTCCTGTCAATATATTTATTTAGACCCAGGGAAAAAGAGCTTTTCATCCTGATTGTATATGGATTTTATCACTTATTAGGAACTTTGCTGGAGGAAAATGGTTGGAAAAGGTTCAAATAGAGTTGGGAAAAAAGGAAAATGATGGGATTTTGTACCACCTTTAATAGTGAAATACATTCACTAACTGCAGTGTGAAACAAGAAAAGTGAATTAAAAAGGGCTTTGTTAACATATTAACAAGATCAGAGTCTCTCCCCTAAGAGGAACAGAGATAACAATTGATCGACTCATAGTTCATTCTTTTGACTCTAGAAAACAGCCATCTTAACGCTTGTCATAGCTAAGTGGCAGTAGTGAAGGGATATGGACTGGGAAAATATACGAACACATAGACTAGAAATTTAGCAGCACTTTCCTAGTAAGCAAGCCCATAACACTGACTAATGAACATTTTCCATTAATTTCCTATCATGCCATTATTTGTCCTCAACCTTGAGTACTGCAGTTGTCTATAATAACACCAGACCTGAGATAAGGCATTGTTTGGCATAAATTCATAATTGCTTATTTGACTCTACTCAGATGCTGTAAGCTTTGCAATAGTAGAACACATATACTGACAGTCTGTCCCCACAGCTATTTGAGAGGTGTCTGGGATGTAGGATGTATTCAGCAACCATTTATTAAATGAATGATTGAATGAATGAATGAAGAAAACCATAGAATTTATCATTTTGTACGGCTTATCATGAGAGAATACAGTGGATATGCTAGCTTGACATTCCAGTTAATATATTTTAAATTCTCATGGCGCAACAGGGTAGCTTTTCATCCTTAAGTTATTTTCAACACACAGTCACTGCTTCTTGCTGCAGTGACCTCCTCTCTGATAGCAAAGGGCTCATCTTGTGTATGTCCCTGTAAGTCTATCACATTGATGGGATGGGCATGCGGGAAATCAGATAGTGACAGTTTGCATTGCTGCTTTGGTCGAAAACATATCTCTTGTCCAATAGAATGAGAAAGACATTCTAATTATTGCATTATTATAGGCATTTTCCATATGTTGTCACATTAGACTCGACATTACCACTTTTCTAAGCTAAAAGAGATGACGTTGTTTTATTCAAAATGAAAAGCTGGGATTCTCACTGTGGTCTATAGCATGTGTGTGTTTCTTGGGAATCCCCCTTCCTTCTGTCATAGGCCTTTAAGAGTAGTCCAAGGATGATCTCCACTTGATGTATTTCAAATGGGTGCTAAAAATTGAATGTTTCTCCATCCTGTCCCACACCTATTCATGTGGAATTCCTAGAATCTCCACTTTTACCAATCCAGTAAGTGGTTCTGATGCAAACCAAAGTTCAAGAAACGCTGGACTGTAGCCAGCCACCTCTAAATGTACAGACTCAGGGCAAGACATTTTTCATGTACTTGCATAAATAATAGTTGGAGCCAGATGGTCTATAAATGGAAGAAATGTTCCTTTAGCAAACACTGGGGTTGCATTTTCAGAGTAGAATATGGGGAATGCCGTGGTACCCTTCATTAATGCTAATAGGAATCATGTGGCTAATTCCCCAAATTCTATGTTGTAAAGAGTTCCCTCCAGAGCCAGGAGAAGCTATATTTAATCAAACCATCTGGATTCCTCTGCACATGTATAAGGGCAGAAAATAGGTCACAGCCTCTAAGCTACTTTCTGGGAACTATTCCATTGTATCAGCGAAGTCCAAAGACCTAAAGGGTTCCTCCCTGCTTACCACTCTACATGAGTAACAGTCCAAGTCTTAAGAGAGGTCGGAAAAGCCTCAACATTTAAGAATAGTTTTATTACTAAGGAAATACATAAATAATATCATCTCCAAAATATTTAAGTTGGAATAAAGTGGTTGAAACCTATTAGCCTTCTCAAATAACAGTATTTGACTCCAAAATATCTTCATTTACAGCTTGGAAAACAGCACAAAAAGCACAGTGCAGATTTAAGCACCTTGACTATAAATTCATGATGTCCAAAAGGTATTCAGCCTCTAAGTCCCTATGGAAACCACCAGGATGGCAGGTCTATGGGAGAGTGAGAGAGTTGGGTAGCACAATATGTTAAAAACAAGCCAACAAACAAAAATGGGAGTGGTTATGAGGCTATGAGAATTCATCTTTATAACTAAGAGTTTCATTTAGTCCATCAGTTCTGGGCTGTCTTTATTATAAAAGAGACATTATACAACAGTTTGAAGAATTTTAAGGCTAGAGAAGGATTTATGGAGGCTTAGTCTGGCTAAAGTCTCAGTGAGATCTTCCAGGAGAAAGCCACAGACTGTAACTGAGCCCTTTGTTTAGTGGCATTTCCATATTGTTGCAGTCTATCAGAGTGTCACTTTCCATTACTTCTCATTGGTCACTCTGATGGTTTTAGTTTTTATAACACTAAGCAGTGGCAAATAATAATAATAACAATAAAAGGGAAACTGTAGTTTCCCAGAGCATGTGACACAGAGGATGCACAGCCTATTTTATGTCTGTTGCCTTTTGATACATATGGCAGACCACCAGCTATTAATCAAAAATCACCCAAATACCCACTGGGAGTGGGAAACTAGAGAAACTGCTTATGATAGTCAGAAATTGTCCAGCTGGCATGATACTACCCCTGAGGCATAAGATGATGCAGAGACACCAAATTACTACTACTCTATTGGTGAAGAAAATTCGAAATCTAATTTTTTAGTGCCCAGACACTTTGAATTTGTCTATGATAGGCTCAAGATTTCTAATCTTTATGATTCACAGCAATGCCACAAGGTCCACACAGGAGGCATAGGTCCCTCCTTTCTCCAGACTCACTGGGCTGTAGACACACTGCCTCTTGGTTGCTCCTCAAGCGTTTTAAGCAAACTCCATCTTTGGGTTTTGTTCCTCCCTCTGTGTGCTTCTAGTCCAAAGCTTATGTGGCTACCCCGAACTTTTTGAAAACAATTTATTTATTTTATGTTATCTCTCTCTCTCTCTCTCCCTCCCCCCCCTCTCTCTCTCTCTCTCTCTCTGTGTATACATGTGTAAGCTGGTGGCTGAGAATATCAGATCCTTTGGAGCTGAGGTAATGGGCAGTAGTGAGCTACTGGATATGGGCTCTGGGAACTAGAAGAACAGTAAGTACACTTGATTGTTGAGTCATCTCTCCAGACCCTCTTTCTTCTTCTTCTTCTTTTTTTTAATATAACCTCATTTACTAAGAAAGATGAGAGCCTTTTACAAAGAAACAAATCTCAAAACAAAACAGCAGCAGCCACCATACAACAGACAAAACAATAAATAGAAGTCCTCAGGTAAAAGTAGTATTTCATTAACAAAATAGTCAAGAGAAGTCATCACGGTACCATAATGCAGAACATGTGCTGTGAGGCCTGGGGAACATCACAAAAGCTTTGCAAAATCCAGCACACACTTCCAGAAGCTTATGGGTTCATCATTGGTAAGTTACAACAGACACCCACCCACACCCCCAGTAGGTTTTCACTTCCTGGTCATGACTGTGCTATAATTCTGCATCTCTCACTTAGGGAGCACAAAATAACTAGATGATTCTAAACTAACCAGGGCCAATTGCAAGTCTGACCTCATTCTCTCCTTCCTCACATCTGGGACACTGACATAGGCTTTTATATATCAAAATATATGCCATGCATAGTGAGTCTGGGAATTATGTGGAAGAATGCATGTATTCTAAATAGTCTCAATGAATCAGAAGACTAAGGACAGGCTTCCTATGAATGGATAAAACAAAAAGAACATACAAATCCTGTCCTGTTTATTAGTTTGGAGGAAAAAGCTTGATGCTGGGAGCTCTATTTAAACTATTAGCTGCATGGAAGTTCATTACAAGTGGTCTAGAATTAGACACTATTTATCAGATTTAATAAGGTCTTTTAATATTGAAATTCATACCTCTCTGTACTTTGAAACTGAGACTCAGCAACCAGTAATTACCCAAACAAGGCTGTTAAACCCACACCATAGCAATACAAGATGGATTTGCCCTCTTCCTGTTTCTTTGCTCAATGTCTCAGAATATAGTTCAGTCCAAAGTCACTTTCTAAGTCATTCATTTGCACAACAAAAAAGAGAAAAAGGAAACAGAGGCAACACACCATCCATATCCTTCCTTCCCTGAGATGGTTCGTTGGCCTTTTTTCTTGACCAGACAGACTGTGAAGAGGGTACTCTGTTTCTGGGGTTTGGGGGTGGGAGTACTCTGTGCTTCCCAGTCTTGTATGTTAGTGCTTCTTTGAAAAGCTGAATAACTTCTCTGAATGCCATGATAACAGTCTCTCTGCCTGTTTGTAAAGATGGCAATGTATCACACTTAGGCTATGAAGGTACACTTGATCATTTTTTTGACTTAATAAAGTGGAGGGGGAAGACCACAGTAAGATGCATATGGATAGAATAGTAGACATTGGGGGCTGCCACTGTACCAGCTGGTTACCTCCTTTAATAAAGAGATTTCAACCAATGCAGTATGAACATGGTATCTTATATCTGTGACCTTATTTATATGGCTCAATCTAAACTTGCTCCTGTATAAATAAAAACATAGTTTTTTGAATTAATTTAGCAAGCAATTGCAATACTAGACTGTCCAAGGCCAGTACTAAAGGACAATGGAAAATATGCTAAGACTTTATAGTACTCAATAATTAGTGCTTGACTATATGGGACTATATGGGACTAAACGTTCATTAACAGACTTGCAAAATACTAAGTAAGACATAAAAACTGGCTCCCATTAGTGCTATAAGAAACTAAATTATCGTCGGGGGTTAGTGGTGCATGCCTTTAATCCCAGCACTCGGGAGGCAGAGGTAGGCAAATCTCTGTTAGAGCCCAGCCTGGTCTACAGAGCAAGTTCAAACAAAGACCCTAAGAAACCAAATTAGTGATTATTGTTATTTAAAAAGTTGATATAAGTATGCTTCATAAATAGACAATTCATAAATAAATATTCATAAATAAAAATGTTCTCTATTGAAAAAGAGCTAGCAAATACAAAACCTCAGTGATCCTACATAAAATCGAGTTAATTCAAATGGAGACCAGCTCACTAGAAGGTCGCTCTGTAATGCATAAGGGTCAAAGCCTTTTGGCTTTTTCCTTGCATAGAATTAAATAGAAGCTATGTATAGATATGAAATTATAACAGCATAGTGTTCTTTTTTCCCAGAAACTGCACAGGCTATGAGACAATCACTTCACTACTGAAACTGCATCAAAGTTAAAGCACTTATTTAGCACAAAGATTAATAAGATTAGTATTGAAATAATTTACAAGTGGTTAAAATATTTAATTTGACCTTATCTTAAATGAAGAAAGCAACAGTTAGATGCCAACACTTTATAATTAAAGTACTTCAAGACTTAGGTGGAAGTCTTGCCTTGTCCTTTATATTATCCTAAAATGAGCAATAGTAGTATATTAATACAAGGTCTCCATTGAGGATATCATTATGACCAAGAGGTAGCTATAGGACAGAGGCCACAAGGGTCACATTTTTATTTTCTGATGAAGAGACAAAACTCTATCATGTCAAGCATTCACTGAGTTAGCTGCTAGCTATTAATGTCACTCAGACTTTAATAAAGTACATTATTAGCTTTTGCAAATGAACCACCCTATATCTACAGTGGGAAAAAATATAAAGTTAAGCCCAAAGCAACAGACTGCATTGTTCTCAATGTAGAGTCTGTTTTAATCTTCAGTAGCAGGTTGTTTGAAAGGAACTCTGGATTGAAAGTCTGAATGTCTGGGTTTGTGGCATTTTCCTTATAATTGGGGCTTCATGTACCTTGAATAACCCGCAGTCTTCTGCAGTTTGAACTTCCCTGGTTCTAAAATTAAGATAATGACCCTTATCCAATCTACATGGCAGGGCTGCTGTGAGGATCCTACAGGATAACTGTGTGAAGGGTGCTTTCCTGGAGGAGAGGTAATCAGTGGACATGGAAACTTGTGAACAGTACATGTTCTTGTGTCAGTGTTTTGCAAAGTCAGCCTGCATGAATGAGGGTTGGGGAATCATGATAGATTTCTCCTGGGGGTCCCAAAACTGCCTCCCCCTCACTGAGTTCCTCAAATGCAGCAGAGTGAGGTTAGACTCTCTACAAGACTTGCTAGCAACAAGGATGTCTCTATTCCAACTTTCCAAAAGATCTACAAAGCTAGGTGTAAAAAGCCAAATGTGAAATTGTCTGGTCTAAGCACATTTTGCCAGTAGATGACTTTAGAATGCCAAACTTGGCTAAATATCTGAGAAGTCTGAGAGCTCAAATTCACTCTGTGATCTCAAACCTGCTGTGAAGGCCCCCAGGCAGGAAGACAAGACTGAGAACCATCAGACTCAGCTCTTGTGACCACATGTTCCCTAAGAGGATGTGTCTAAGGGAAGTTGGTTGAACTGTCTCAGTATGCGGCAACTGAGGAACACAGCGCTGAGACATGATGTTGCCATTCAAGTCTTAAAGGTTTAGTAAGGACAATGAGCAAAATCAAGAATCTTAACCAGATTTGGGAGCATCTCTAACAGTTCAGAAAATAACCTTTTCTCTAACAGAAGAGGGGTGTCTATGCTCTCTCTGATTTGTGGAAACCTTGGCTTTATGGAGCATACTCAGCCATTGAAGAGGTTGAGTGTGAGTGTTTCCTATACATATCAAGACTATCAAAGTGAGTGACACACATTCAGGGACAGCAGAGGACAAGGGCAGCACTCTGTTTTGTCTTGGTGTGATGACTTGTTTAATCTTTGAAGATGTGTTTTAAATAAGCCATTCTTTTCAGTGACAGTTTTATTCCAGGCTGTGAGAATATTTTATTTCTCTACTTTCTAAGATCTATAGTATGCATTACCTATGGTTGGAATGATTTATATCACAGAAGTCACTGATGGTGCTTTACTTTTTATGGGGGAGAAACTCGACCTTTTGTGGTGTCCAGCTTAGAAAGTCTGTCATGGTTAAGTGGCCTCAGTTAGAAAGCTTAAATAGTAGACAATGAGAATTCTATGACATAGTCTAACATTGTGTAGCTAAAGACAATGCCATACATATGTACATATAAACAAATGCAAGGAAAAGAAGATGGAAATAACAAAAAATGCACAGTTTATGCTTATAAACAAGAAAACATAGTAGACCTGCCACATGCTAATTTTGTCACTGTGACATTCTGCTTACGCCCTTTATTCCCTAGTTTTCTCATACTATGTTTACTTCCTCTCTCTCTCTCTCTCTCTCTCTCTCTCTCTCTCTCTCTCTCTCTCTGTGTGTGTGTGTATGTGTGTGTGTGTGTGCGTGTGTGTGTGACAGAGAGAGAGAGAGAGAGACAGACAGACAGACAGAGATAGAAACAGAGAGAGCCAGAGACACAGAAAGAGTATCTATATTCCGTGTTTCAGGCATGTAGGTAAGAGGAAAGTTTGCAGGAGTCAGTTCTCTCCTTTTACTATGTGGGTCCCAGGGATCAAACTCCGTAGTCTGGCTTGGCAACAAGTGCCTTTACCTGTGGAACTTTCTATGACTAATTTTCTTATATTTAAAATAGAGTCAGTAAATCTCATATGAACTCACAGAGATGAAAGGAGCATACACAGGGCCCACACAGGTCTGTACCTGGTCCTTTGCATTTATAACCTGGCTTCTAGGTTATTTTTATGGGAATCCTGAGTGTGTGAATGAGTGGGTCTCCTGTGCCTTCTCTTGGGCTCTTTTCCTTCTGTTGGTCTGTCTTGTCCAACTTTGATGTGATGGTTTCTGTTTTATCTTACTATAATATATTTTGTCATATTTCATTATCTCTTAGATGCCTCTTCTTGACTAATGACAGACAGGAAGGAGAGGGTGGGTCCATATAGTGGAGAAGTAGGGAGGAACTGGGAGGGGAAATCATAATCAGAATAAGTATGTGAGAAAAGAATCTATTTTCAATAAAAAGAAAAATAAAATAGAAGGGTTAGGGTTAGGTTAGGGTTAGGGTTAGAATTTGAATAAAATAAAGTACTTAACACAGCAGGTGAAACATAATAAATACCACAAAAAAAATTGCCGTGACAATATCTGGAATATTTATCACATGTCTACAAAAAGAAATAAAAGCTAAGAACAATGATGGATACAGTTACCACATACAAGGAGAAGCATGCATAATTTTTTATTAACGCATTTAACTCGAACACCAAGTTCATGCAGTAATTACATTAGCATTCTACTTTTTCAGAAAAGGAAACTGAGGGGCAGAAAGGCCAAGTAACACAACTTGGTTTCCATGACATAGCTCAAATCAGTCCAGGCAACTCATGGGGGGGGGTCTCAGTTTATTGTAAAAATAAACATGTTTATCCAATCATTGGCTCTAGCTTTTAGAAATTTGTGATGGTTACTCTACAATTCTACTTGCAATAGCTTTATAATTTTAGTTGTGCCTTTGGAAAGAAAAGCATTAGCAAGTGATGACAGGGACTAGAGTAACTTTGTGTAGTATTCACTCCCACGCTTGAAAACAAAGAATCTGATGCAAATGTGGAGAAAGCAATATCCTGAAGTGTCAGAGGGCTGGAGATAAGGCAATCAGCTCTAGTCTCTGCCTTCTCTTTTGTGGGGCACACACTAATGGGGCAGCATGCCCATTTCTCTCTCTCTTTTTTTCCTGCATGTATTATTCCTATTTTCTCACCAGTGCCAGATCCCTCCTCACACTGGACAGATAAACGCTATTAAAAAAAAACTTATACAATTTAGTTAACATTCAACTGTCACTGCTGTAAAAATTTTTATGGCTTACTTCAGATATTTTTGAATTGTCCTCACAGCATGGCTGCTTAAGTACTCGTTGCTTCAAGTCTTGATGTGTATTCCAGATTCATGGCATTTGAAATTTTGATTTTTTTTAAAGATGTGACAGCTTGATTATTTTACAAGGCCAAAGCCCTGGTTCAAGTCTGTAATATTAAGAATCAAAACTGTTTTCCCATTGATGTCGACAGTCTGAAATGTGTGGTCCACAGCTGTTGCCTTTTGTGCTTAAAGTCATGGAGAATCCTAGAGCTTATTCTCCTGGGATTGTTGTTGATACCATTCTCATTTAGACAGTTTATCCTTCAGCTATTAATTTTATGGATATTGCGGTCACACAGCTTTCCAGGTGGTCACAGGGCACTTTAGTAATGACTTACATATAGCACAGGTTTTTAGAAAAAGTAACTTACTCCAATGCTGGTAAAACTTAAAAAAATTTGGGGGGGTGCTTCACATAGAAAAAGTGAATGCCAGAAATTGAGAAAATTTACATAAGCTAGGATAAAAGAGAAGAAAGTCTTAAGTATACAAAGTGGTCTATTTAGTATCAATGGATGATGTGAACTCTGAAACTTCATGGGACACTTCCTAAATGTTGTTACTGTACAATCAGACAGAATCCTTTATTGAGAACCAGGCAACTTTTATTATGCATGAACATAGTTTTGGAAGTGCTTTGCTTAATGCTATGATTGGTGGGGGTTGACATAGCTCTTAGCAGGTGTGCACTGGAAAGGCCTTGCTATCCTCTTAGGGAAAGAAATCATTACCCTAGCCTCAGGAAGTGAATTGGTACACACAGTCAGGTGTGTGATGGTGATGGAAAGACAGTCATTCTGTTTGTATTTTATTCTTTGACTGATGTATCTCTAACGTGGGGCAAAATTGAAGGCTACCCTTAGTGCTTACGTTTTTTTTTTTTTTTTTTTTTTTTTTTTTTGATCTTCCATCTTGACATTTCATTCTTTACTTTCTTACCCCCCCAAAATAGTTAAAATAATAGCATCATAGAATTCTTCAAAGGGGACAAATGGATGGAACTAGAAGAAACCATCCTGAGTGAGGTAATCCAGCCACAAAAGAGACAAACACAGTATGTACTCATATATGGATTTTAGACATAGAGCAAAGGAATATCAGCTTAAAATCCACACCTACAGAGAAGCTAGGGAACAAGGAGGATCCTAAGGGAGACATACATGGTCCCCCCCCCACAGAAGGGGAAAGGGACAAGATATCCCAAGCATGGGGGGAGGGGATTAGGAGGAAAAGGAGATGTGAGGTGGGTATGAGGGCACAGGAAGACTGAATCAGGGGAACAATAGAGTAGAGCAAGAAATGAGATACCATAGTAGAGGGAGCCATTATAGGTATAAGAGAAATCTAGCACTAGGGAAATGTCCAGAGAGCTACAAGGATGACTCCAACTATCGAATCAATAGTGGAGAGGATACCTTAAATGCCCTTCCCTGATAATGAGGTTGATGACTACTTTATATGCCATCCTAGAGTCTTCATCTAGTAGCTGATGCAAGCAAAAGCCTACACTCACAGCTAAACACTGAGCTGAACTCCTGGAATCCAGTTGCAGAGAGGGAGGAATGATGGGCAAAAGCTCACCTGAACAAGAGGGAGCTCATGGACTCCAGCATAGGGGAAACCAGCATAGGACCGACCCAAACTCGCTGAATGTGGGAGGTAGATAGGAGGGCTAGGCAGTCTATGGGGCCTCTGGTGACTGATATGACAGCCTTTGCAGACTCCCCATGGAAGGTCTCACCCTCCCTGGGGAGCAGAAAAGGGATAGGCTGGGGTTTGGTGGTGGTGATAGGGGAGAATGGGAGGGTGAGGGAATTGGGTTTGACATGTAAAACAAGCTTGTTTTAAATTTAAATAAAAAATATTGTTCAAAAAAAAAAAAGAATTCTTCTAAGGGTAAAATGTATTTGTGTTAGGATTACGATTTTTAAAATTAGAAAGAATATAAAATGGCAACTACATTTAGGACACCATGTTATGGTAATGTCATGAGGCCTATTATTTTAAAGAAGGCATTTCTAAATTATTAGCTAGGAAGAACAATGGTTGTTATATTGAATAGTTACATGAGTGCAGTGAAAAATGTAAAAGCTTCACCTTTTTAATTGTGGCCATAACTTACCTCTGACTGCAAAAGAAGACAAGGACATTGATGATATAAGTGACTAAAATATATGAATATTGAGACAATAGATATTAGAAAATAGAAGATTATTGCTCTTCCTTAAGTATCCTAAGATATAATTTCTCCATTCATAGTTACAGGATAAAACATATTTTATAATGGGGAAAAATCACAAAAATCCATTCCTGTAAAACTTCATAGGAAAATATTTACATAAGTAGATGGTAATATATATTGCAATATATATTGCAATTATAGATAAATGCTCTATCTTGATGTAACAAAAAAAGCTGATGATAAAATATACAAATATTACACTGGACTTCAATCATGAAATGCTGTGAAGCACACTACCTACCCAGGACACTACAGTTTTTAGTGAACTCAATTGGTTATTTATTCTTTCCTGGCATGTAGAGGAGTGTACAGACACTGGGATGCTGAATCAAGTGCTTTATCCCTGCATTCAGGAGTCTATAATATGTGATTCCCCCATGGTAGAGATAAATACAGGTGTGAACTGATGACAGACAATGATTCCAGTCTAGGCAAGGTTCCTGAGAGGACTTGATTGGTATCTCTGGGGACTCTGAAAGAATAGCCAAGCAAAGGTGTTCTGCACAGGAGAAACAGAGATGAGAACAGGAATAGACAGAGAAAAATCAGGGATGCATTGGAAAAAAAAATTGCTATTTTTTCCTCAGGCGTAATTAATCAAATTGCACATAGAGATTTCTGTGAGCATGAGCAGTTTAAGCATCTTTATTGATCTTAATTTTCATCTCCCTTAGGGACCAGATCCTAGAATCCAGCTGGTCCATCCTCGTGCCCCAGCATTCATTAGCCCACTCATTATTGGTCAGAGCCCCCTGGGTTTTACAAATGCAGTCCTGTTCCCTGGGGTGGGAAGAGAAAAGCCTTTTAGTCTTTTCAAACAATGTCTTCTGCAAGACATTTTTGTGGTCATGTGAAAAAAGGGGGACTAAGAAATGTGCTTTTTGTGGCAGGACTGGAATGAGGATTGGAATTGTTTTGTCTTTTACACAACTTCTGGAAAGGACAGCAAGAAGAAAAAAATAGCATTAGCATCAGTGTTGGTCAGTGTGCTCAATGTCTGAAGTAGAGGGTCACAAGCAGAAGGAGAATGTCTCATAAGCCAACTCCACACAGGCCCTTTGCCAAGAATAACTGCAAAGTAGAGAGTCACATCAGCCAGGCCTTGTGAACCCTGTCTGGCAACTTTGGAGTCCCAGCCAGCATTTGTTAAAAAGTCACTCTGTGAACTAGGTCCCTAGATGTAAAGCTGCAGACACACAATGGCTGTTAAAGAGGGGAGAATCAGCGCTCTTCAGGGACAAGTCCATAGGATTTTCTATCCTAAATACTCATCCCTGGACACATGTGAATATGGGTGCCACTAAATGAATTTCACAGATTGTGTATGATATGAATGTGCACACACACGCACACACACAATGAATTTTTGTATGAATTTGAATTCAAGAGAGCGTTGTGTTGGGAGGCAAACATAGGAAAAGCTGGAGGGAGAGGGGAAGGAGTGTAACTGATATAACTCCTATGTACTCGCTTTTGAAATTCTCAAAAACTCAAAATTTAACTTAAAACATCACCTCGAAGAGGGGACCAATAGAGAAAAGTTCACTTTAGAGTAAGGTCAGGGACTCAGCTCCTTTCAGACAACTTCCAAAAGAAAGCTTTGACAAATTCTGGAAAACAAAGAACCATTAAAAAACAAACAAACAAACAAAACAAAAACCCACGGATTTCTTCTTAAAGAAGTGAAGCAGAGATGGGGGAGGTCACTCTGGCACCCATTTATCCTGGGAATGTCTGTGTGCTGGAAGCAGCAGATGATGGGTCACAGGTAAATGCTTCTTGATTCTAGGGAAGTGCAGTTGCATCCTGGTGCTTTAAGAGCTTTGTCTTCATTTGAATTTGGGGTGGAATAAAGACCTTCTGAATTTGTCCTAATCTACTCTTCAAGACTGACAACCCAGAGCAGTCTGTTGAGCCATCCACATAAGTGTTTTAACAGGATTAGCTCCTGGCTTCTGTCCTTTCAATTAAGTGCCACCAGAAGACTTCTTTGTGACCAAAGTGGCCCCCATCAATGTTGACTGTCCCTCTATTATGGTAGCAAAACAATGAATTGCAATAAAATGTCCCTTTTTCTTACCAGCCAACCTTTCTAGTACAATTATATTCCTCATCTAATTCAGAGGCATGCTGGGAAATTTACCTAAATCCGAGAGCCAAATGTTCTGGAAATCCTTAAGACCGGAGTAGTAGCAGGGAGTAATTTCTCATCCGGGATAAGCTCCAGTAATCAGCTTTTTCAGCCTTGATTCAACCCTTAATAAAAAGAACGAGTGTTTTGGACGAAGTCTCTTTTCAAGCTCATCGGACTTACAAGCCTGCCTCTGTGTCTCCGTGCCACTCAAGACATTGAGCCTCTTATTGGGAGCCTACATAATGCTTACTGATGCAAGGATGCTGGGTTTCAAAGTTTGCATAAGTACATTTGTTCATGGACCCAGGTTTATACAGGCCATTACTGTTATTATTACCCATGATTAAGCATAGAAATTGCACCTACAGTAATTCACTCCCCGGAGACCTTCGTCCCACCAATTACTATGCTTCACCAGGCGGATGCGTCTTTTTCACTCCGTACTCAGCTGAAGTCTGCCGAGTTCGGGGAAAGGGTAGGACCCAATTGCCAGGATCATAAGAATCACCCATGTACAGTGCTGCCTGGCAACAGAGGTAGCCATTAAAATTATTCAAACACTGGCTGAAGGAGGACCTTGACCTCTGACCCAGTATAAGGCCCAAAGAAGCAGCTGTCCTGTCTAATCACACTCTTGCAACCTTGGTCCCCAGTAAGTCTGTGAGAGCCTGGGCTGAACAGTACTATTTCTTTAACTAAAGTGACAGCCTGTGATTTAGGGCAAATTCTGCCAGAATTTTTGTTTCACTAATTTCCTCTCCGTGCCTCTTTTTAAAAGCGTAATGAAGACACAGATTTTCCTTTATTGATGATTGTGCCAGAATCCAAGACGATTTAGGGCTTTATGAGGTTGCAGCATGATAATAAAATAACTGGTCCCCTTGACTGACACGAAGCAAAACACAAAAACTAAGCATTTTCCTTTTAGTCCTAACAGAAGAAGATGAGGAAGAGGAAAATAGGAAAGTTGGTGTCTAGACCAGATGATGACCCTGTAACTTCTCATCCAGCTAAAAGCCCAACATTGTTTTTGTTTATAATTAATGTGAAAACTGGTTTTGTCAAATTGTAAATACATCTGGATCTGTGCTAGGCAATGACTTCTGAAAGAGTAGTAGACAGTTATTTGGAGGTTTAGAGCCTGACAGTTCAGTAGGGGTCATGTATGAGTTGTTTATTGAAAGGTCCCTGTCCGGGAAGACACATCCAAAGGAGCCCTTGGCTACCCATCACCAAGGAAGATTTGCAGGTTCCCAAGATGTCTACTTGTGACAGCCCTTTCTAAGACAACAAAAGGAAGAGAATAATGGAAGGACAAGAGGAAAAGTGGGTGTTGTTCTTATAACTGACCAGCTATTGAAAGAGCCAACAACAAACTCTCCTGCTCTTTATGTACATCACAAAGCTATTTTGTCATAAGCCAAGAACTTTCCCTCTATGAGAACCCATACCAATGTGGCCCGTACTTTTAAAGGATTCCTCTATTTCAGTGGTTCTCAACCTGCCTAATGCTGTGAAACTTTAATACAGTTCCTCATGTTGTGGTAACCCCCACCCTCCCTCAAATGTAAACTTATGTTTCTTGCTATTTCATCTTTGTGATTTTGCTACTGTTATGAATTGTGATGTAAATTCCTGAAGCAGGACCAATAGGTGGAGAATCCTGTACATGGAGTAGTCACTCAAGGAGAAAAGTTTTGGGAACAAGACAGAGGAATCAGAATGGGCAGTGGTTTGGTACATGCATCTACCACTGCTTTTTTATTTTTCCTGTTTGGAAAAGCAAGACTAGATAGCTACTCAGCAGGGATTTAGGCTGAAATCATGGAAATGAGGCTTGAAATTATAAGGACAGTTGCAGTGGTTGAGCAGGAAGGCAGAGATATTAGGTGTATTGCATAGAATAATTCTGCAAAAAGAACCTATTATTTTTAAGTAGTCAGTTGGTGAAATGCACTCTTACCTATGTAAGGTTTTACTGATTCCATTTATTCAAACCCTATACATTACATAACACATGGATATAGATATACAAGTTGTACACATATTTATTATCTTTTGCTCATGTCTGAAATGGTTTGGTGTAGTTTGTCTCCATCTCCTTTCCCATGGAGTTAGGCTATAAATGCTTGCCTTGCGAAAAGTTGCTCACAAAGGGAAAGTGCTGAATTAGATATGGTGGGTATTAACTGTATCTCTTTATTTATACCCTAGGAATGAGCAAGCTTCCTGTTCTTATGAATGGTTTTCTGGGTGTCCTGGCTAGTTTCATGTCAACTTGACACAAGCTAGAGCCATTTGAAAGGAGGGAACTTAAATCAAGGGACTGACCCCATAAGATCTTCCTGAAAGGTATTTTCTTAATCAGTGATCAATGTGGGAGGGTCCAGACCATCCCAGGGATGATAGTTCTGGGTTCTCTAGGAAAGAAGGCTGAGCAAGCCATGAAAGCAAACCAGTAACTTCTCTATGGCTTCTGCATCAGCTTTGCCTCCAGGTTCTTTCCCTGTTTGAGTTTACATCCTGATGTCCTTCAGTGATGTGGAAATGTAAACTGAAATAAACCCTTTCCTCCCCAAGTTGCTTTGGTCATGGGGTTTCATCACAGCAGTGGTAACCCCAAGACCGTGTATAAGTCTGGGATTTCTTCTCTCCTTACTCTCGTGCATTCTCATGTTACAGGTTTCTAACTCAAGGATAATAGCATTAGCAACATAGTTATAAGGCATCTCACAGGCCACAGACTATAACTTCTCACAATTTGTGGTTGGAAAATTGTCAAGTAGCCTCCAAAACCAGAGATGGAAATCATGTCTTCTTGGATAGACATTTACTAGGGCTCTGGAAACAAGCCTGTGAGCTGAGCATTGTAATTTCATTTATAGATGGTGAAATGAAAACTCAACTAGTTTATGGTTCATGAGATGCAATATGGTTTGAAAGTTGGTTGAACTCCAAATCTCATACAGTTTTTGCTAAGCTGGAGTTTCTAGTGTGTGATATGTACACACACACACACACACACACACACACACACACACACACACTTTAAATTCTAGCTTATTGAAAACTATATGAAGGTTTTTAGTAGTGCAACATATATTAGACTAGAATCATAGGTCAAGAAGCTAGGCTGGGAAAGATAGCTCCTCGATGGAATTGTGTTTGTTTGTTTTTAAACATATGCCCTGTTTCTTGATATTCTTGTTCTCAGTAAAAAATACAATAACTATTGATCTAAGCATTAATTTCTATTTGTATTAGTCCTATTCATGCTGAGATGATTCACCCAGTCCCAGGTAATGACACCAACAGCCAGACCAGGAAAGATAGCAGTGTTTACCCAAGGGATAATTTGGTTTTTCAACTGATCCTTCGGTGCCAAGTTAAATAATTACTCTCTTGGCTAAACAAAGTAAGAATCTTCTTCAACAAGGTAAAGACAGTTGCAGCGCTTTTGGTTTCATTCCTTTCCTTCACTGGACTTGGATAATGTGGCTGTTCACAACAAAATTCCTTGTTAACTTGTGCAGTGAAACAGAAATGAAAATCTATTACTGGTCCCTGAAAATCAAAACAAAGAAAAGAACAGAGCTGGGGTTATATCTCCTTGGTCGAGTAGTTTCCCATTACTCACAAACCCCTAGCTTGGGTCTCAATCTCTGTAAAAATGATGTTGATGTTTATGATAAAACTGATAGTGATAATAAAGATTGAATAAATAACAAAAAAGAGAGAAAAAGGAAAGAGAGAAAAGGTATTGAAGACAATATGAATGGACTGAGTTTACTTTTCAAAAGTGTTTATTGACAGAACATTTTTTGAAGTTTTTTATGTGACCTTTAGAGAAAAATGCCAAAATAGTGTTTGAAACATGAATAATTGAAGAAAATCCATAAAAGGAAAATATGTTTGAAGCAGGAGTGCCTCCTAAAAGCCAGTGGGCAGAATCTGGGCTAAGTCTCTAGGCTATTTATTGCTTAGTACTCAGTACCTAGAATAGTGCCCAGCAGCCCACAGATAATACCAGACAATAGATATCTATTCAAGGGGCAAATGGAATTCCCTATCTACCTTCTACAGGTTCCAGAACTGATTATTTTTTACCTCAATTTCTTCTACCCCATAATTATCTTTGAAATGGCTTCATTCCACTGAGAGCTCAGGCTCATGGGAAGACATGTTCTGTTGGGTTGTTTCTCATTCAAATTTTCACACTCAAATCTAAGCAGCAATTTTTGACCAGAACATGAGACAAAGGCACGTTAGCTGCCTTGGAGCCATACTGGTAATGAGCCTGTTACAGGAGCTATTAAAAAAATATCTGATTCTTGATTGCAGAAGACTATTTGGTCAGGAGGGAAGATTGTGCTTTGATGACTTGGCTGTAAGTTGGGAAGTAAAGTTAAAGACACCTGGGCTAGTTAACCCTACAGATTACAGGTGTGACTGGTACAATGGTGATTTCTGTATAGTACTGAGCATAGCTGGCAATGGTGTTTACACAGAACCACTCTCAACTGATGAGATCAGTGTTGTATGGATTACGTTGCTTGTAAATTACATGTGTTTCATTGGTATGACCAGAGTTATGACTTAGCAAGATGTGCACATGTGTTGTTCTTTGAATTTGAAAGGAAGAGGTGATGTGACTCCAAAGGAAGCTCATTTGAGTATAATTGGGGCCATGTAGCTGACATTTCCAAACTGACTCTTAGGGTCTGTAAGTGATATTTGTTGCCTGCCAAGAGAATCATAGGCCATCTAACCATCTGTGTTATAAAGGAGATTTTAAACAATTGGAACTCTTTAAATAATGATACACTAAGTTCTGAATATTGTTTGCTTTGTAGAAACTAGCAAAAAATGATATAAGACTGGTTATATGAATAGCCTGTCAGAAAATACTTATTGAGCTATACTGCTTTGATACAGAAGTGTACTATGCAGTGTTAAAGCTAGTTGACTAGAAAAACAGACACAAATACAAGTTACAGAGAAGTGCAAGCCAAACTTTGGTGGAGAATTTAGTGGCTAGTTCATACAACAGATTGGTTGTGTTAAAAAAAAAAAAAAAGTCAGCTGGCAGCAATGTGTGAATGTTTTCTGAGACATAATGAGAGTTGGGCACTGAATGAGAAGTACATGTTGTCCAAACTGGCCCCAAATCACAAGGTGATGAAGACAAAATAATGATGTATTTTAGTGTTCAACCAGCTACAACATCTTGGAGGACAGATAAACACTTGTCCAAAAGCTTTCTGAAGAAGACAATCCTATTTCTGGCTGGGAAATGCATGGGTGTCTTTATATATAGGGAGAAGGGGAATTCTTAACTACAACGTACTACTCCACGAGGATGGGTTATACAATGTAAATTGAGGTATAGGGGAGGAAGAAAGATGGAAAATTGAAAAGGGTGCTCTTCAGGCAATGATATTAAAGTCTCAGTCTCAGTCTCGTCATGTCATTTGGGAAAAGGCAATGTTGTCATCTGTCCTCCCACCTGCTCTAGCTTGAACTCACTGCGAGACTCTAAGCCAGACACTTTCTTTTTTCTACAATGGTAAAAAGCCAATTATCGGGAGACTGCTGGATCTCTGTCATTTTCTAGCCCTAGTGGCTTTAGGCAAATCCATTTACTTTAGGACTCTGGCTGCAGTGACTGTCTTCATTTCCTGTGGTTCCAGAGGGCATAGAACAATGGTACCAGAAGACAGTTTTCCCTCAGCTCCAGGGCTCAGCCCTGACAACTCTCTACATCATGAATCCCCACATCTAATCTGGGTATCTATAGGGATTCTGGGAATGAGGAGGTCATTTACAAGGCTATGCAACTTTATTGTAAGTAGCCTAGAGCAATGTGGAAAAGGAAAATTAGGTAAATTTTAGTGTAAGAAAAGTTCTTGGTCTTCTAGCTGAGAAAGTGTTTCTGTTTTCTCCTTCTGCTGCCCTGAGCTGCACTGTCCCACACCCGCTACAGACACAGAAAACCATAAGGGATTCTTCGGGAAGGACACTTTGTTTTGGCAATAAACCTGCCTGCAGGTTGGATTCATGATCACTTGTTCAAGAATTTCTACCTAAAAATCAAATAAGAAGCTCTATGGAAAATTGTTCCTGGGGCTTCCCACAGAAATGAATGAATTAGCCAATGATTATTTTAAAAATCAGATTGGCAGGCAGGTTTGAAGAAGTAGGGCAGAAGGGAAATATGTCTGGGTATCTTTTGGAGATGGAAGTGCTGTCCAGAGACTAACAAACTTTCTTTAGCTGTCAGTTAGGGACAGCACAGAGGCTTGGTGGAAATGGAAGGAGAGGGAGAAAGGTTGCTGCTGATGTGGTCTTCGGTTCAGCTGCTAGATGGCCAGATGGATGGGTAACTCCATATAACACAAAACCTGTATCTGAATCATCCTTCTGCCCTGCACAGTATCCAGACCACAGTAAAGAGAATGAGTGGGACACAGAGGCTGTTCTAAAAATTATTTTTTCTTTGTTTCTCTCTTAGTCTAGTGGTTTTAGGCAAATGAAAATTCTTCATTTGATGTTTCTGTAGCTTCAAATTTCACAAAGGTTTCAGGCATTATTATATTTTTAAACTGTGTTCTTTTAATTTTTTCATCTTCTGCTACAGGTAGGGAAACTGCAAATGAAATGTCAAGAGAAAACTAAAACACTCTCTCTCACACACACACACGTTCATACACACACACACACACACATACATACACACACACACACACACACACACACACACACACACACTATAGTAGAACCATGACTGGATTTATAATGTTGAATTGTGCACCTGAGTCTGCTAGGAGCTCTGAAGTGAATTACAACTAGGAGAAACTGAAAGAAAAAACAAAACAAAGCAACAAAAGTTTTCTTATTTTAGGTCAGGAAACAAAACATTTTGTTGTCATATATAATTTTATGGAGTAGGCTAAGAAGTTTTCAAGAACTCTAAAAACTAATAATTTTGCTTTTTAAATGTTATTTTACATCCTATAAATGTAAGTTTAACCCCATAATACAAAAATAAATATTTTATAACCTGTACTTTAGGAAAGACATCTATACTATTTGGGGGTGTTATCTCTAAATTCCTGTGTCCAACAAAATTCAAAAGCAAAAATAGAAAACCAAAGCTATGTGCTATATGAAAGAAGCAACAGGGGATGTTGGCTTCCTCTCTTGATAAACTGTGTGGCTTCTGATGCCTCCCCTTTGCACCTAAGCCTGCACCATATTTTTTTTTTCCTCAGAACAAATAAGCTAGATTTGAGGGATGCTGCAAACATGGAAACTTCACACTTTAGAGAACTTCTTGGCCCCTTGCCATGATCTACATGGACATCTATCATAGAGATGGCTTGTTTCTGAACACTATACAGTGAGGATGGGAGACCTAATACAAAGAAGTATGCCCTGAGGAGTGACTGTGATATTTTCAATGGATAATCCCTTGTAAGTCTTCTGTAAATTGACTTCAGAAAATAAAGGCTTGCTTCTCAACACACCGCTGTACTTTCTGATTTGTCTTTTGCTAAATGATCTGGGGTGAAGGGTTGCAGAACCAGTGGATTTTTGACATGGACTGGTACCAATGGGGGGGGGGCAGAACAATCAGCTATCAGTTTGCTTACCCTCTTAGATGAAACGGTAAAAAAAGTATCAAGTTCACCATCTGGGAACTTTAAGGTTGGGTAGAGAATGGGCCCTGGGAGGTTAATCTCAATTGAGTGTGAGACCCATGTTAGATAGGAGGTCACACACTTCTCAGTCTTAATTCTGGGCAAACCTTTTGGTTCATTTTCTGCTGTTAGCCTATTATCTTTCCTTTAAGCAAGCCCTACAGGAGTTGCTTATGAGATATTTACAATATGATTCATAGCCAGCAGAAGAATTATAGTTAGGAAGTAGCAATGAAATAATTTTATGATTGGTGTCACCACACATGAGGAAACATATTGAAGTGTCGCAGTATTATGGAGGTTGAGAAACACCTCAATTGGCAAACTGGGTCGTCTATCCTACACAATTAAAGCCTTTTATTTATTTGTTTTTTTATAACATTTTCTCTAAATCTGTGTGTACCTTTTAAAATGTATCTGTTTCCTTTCTTATTTCAGTGAATTCTACCAGCATGAAAGTCCTACAAAGACAGGTAATATGGGTGTTAAAATTATAGGAGCCAAAGAAATACTTTTATGAAAACTGTTAAAATTTATGGTATAAAATTTATGGAACTTTGTCATAAAAGAAATCATTGTAACTGTAGATTTTATATAAAACAGTAGTGATGCTGTTGTGTTTAATTGAATATGCCTTGATCTTAATATGGGAATTTTAGAGCTTATTCATGAGCAATGGAGACTTCATAATTTATATTTTAAAGTGACACTTTTCCTCATTAGATGCATATCCTCTAGGTGATATTTATATGTTACTATCTTCCCTTAATATAAGGGACATTTTAATAGTCACCCATATAAGGATTTGTAAGTGCAAGAAAAATCACAGCACTGATGCAAAGTGAAGGGCAGGAAAAGCAATTCTATTAAGCTTTTGACCTAGTTTCTCTCAGTTTCTTCAAGGCAATTGAGAAAGCTCTCAATTCTGTACAATTTGCCAGTGATTACTCCATTGTGAACCACTCAGAGGCATATGGATGGTGTAGGTTCCACACATCCCTCTATGGCACATTCATTTACATAATATTCTGTCTTCAGAAGATTAAAAGGCCAAATTCAACACTAATGAGTCAGCCATGAACAGTATGCCATCTTAGAATTGGTATTGATTGGAATGAAGGTCAAGACATCGTCAATGATGAGATGAAACTTTACATGGAGGGTTAGGCAGTTTTGAATAGTATATGTCTTTAATTTTAAAAAGGCAAGCTGCAAATGTAGTGGCATGAACAGCTGACGATTATTAAGGTGTAAAGAAAAAAAAAACTCTGGAAAAGAGGAATTAACTTGAAAAGCACAATATTCAGCAGTGCTACCCAAACTCAGCAAGAGAAGTGTGTGTGTGTGTGTGTGTGTGTGTGTGTGTGTGTGTGTGTGTGTGTAGATGTGGGTGAGCAAAGCATAAAAAAGAAGAAGAGACCAAGAGAGAGTAAAAATGGGTGATGAGAAGGGATAGAGGGAAGTAGGCAATAGGACACAATGAAGATGAAAGAAAAAATACACTGAGGAGGTGGCTTACAAAGGAAGGATCAGGAGACACAAGCAGTAGAGGAGTGGTTTTCTCTCTACATAGCTCTGGTTATCCTGGAACTTTGAACGCAGATTTAAGGCATGTGTCACCATGCCAGGTAGAACATAGAAGGAGAATATAATAAATATGCTTTGTTCAAGAATGTCATAATAACATCTAATACCTTGTATGCTGATTTTGAAACAGTAAACAATTTTAAAGATAATTGGTAAAATAACAAACATGGTGGTAATAACAACACTGCTGCTATACACATTTGTGAATGTATAACTGTTAAACCAACTAATGGTAACTTTTCTTCCTAAACAGAGATTTGAAGTAGACTTTACCCTTTCTCCCTTTAAATACCTCAATGTCATGAACTTTATATTTTTACAAGACAAAGATATTATACTCTCTCATGTTGCTAAAATTCAGTTCAATTCTCATCATCACCCTGAAAACAGAAATCCCAAAGTACAGCACTTGTTTTCTTTCCCTAGTTATCAAGTTAATATTATTAAAATAATCCATTTTAAATGTAGTCTAGATTCACTAATCTCTATTAGTACATGTAAAGCCTGAAATAAATGACTTCTCTGAATGGATAAACATTACTATTTGTTAAGAGTCATCCTCAACCTATAATTACATACACCACACAGTATCTGAGAAAAATTATTTCACAGATAGTGAATTTAAGCCAAATATGCTAAATGTGAAAGTCATTATGGAGTTGTAATGATTTAGGGTGCTCTGTAGTCATTATAAAATGATGCATGCATTTTTAAAATGTGTCTCTATAAATAGTACTGAAATGAGGAAATTCTTCGTGGTGATACCCATTTCAATTACTTATTTAGTACTGTGTCATAAAGCTGTCTATGTGATCAATGATAAGCGCATCCTTAGAACCCACTAGAAGATTTTGATTATAAGAATGAAATATAGCACCAGAAATGCAGTGAGTAATGAAAAATTAATGCTAGATTTTAAGTGCCACATAGTAATGATGTGATAAAAAAACTACCAGTTCTATACATTAAATATAATTTGATAGCTCTTTTCCAATACAAGCATTTTGGTCACAGACTCTCTTACCAGCTATTTAAACACAGAATCCATTAAATCTTGAGATAGTTTTCATTAAGACTTAAGGAACAAACAAATCTTTGTATTGCTTCTTTTTCACACAGCTCATTATTGTGAGCAGAAGGGGAAAGAAGAGACAAAAACATCCCATCCTAGGAAAGAAAGGTACTGGTGGGAAGGGGGGGGGCATTTTTAGTTCTCTGGTGCCAGCGTGAGAATCTGAGCACTGTCCTTACTGTGGAACTTGCATATTCTTGGATCTTGGCCAGGTACGTTCATAATTTATTCTGTTTTTGCGAAACCAAAAGGACAGGTCTCTAGCCTACTCCATGCACTCTTACTCCATCTAGTCAGATCTAATAAGTATCATTCATCTCTACTTCTTCTGTGGCAAACATAAAATATTAAGTGATTCAAGAAAAAGAAAATGATTCCTTAACTAAAAATCGCCAAGGGCAGAAGGAACAGGAACAGCTGTCACAGATTCTTGCAATGACATCTCTTTGTTCAGAGATACACAAATGCAAAGTGTGATGGTCAGCTCCTGAAGTGACTTGGGAATGCTTAATGAGACAGGGGTAAAGACAAAAGCAGTAACCCTCTGTGAAAATCTCCCATGAGGATCGTAAGGTTCATCTGAAACATCTACTAGACTTGTAGTCAGTTAAAATAACTTTTACTTCCTTGAAGAGTTTGGAGATTTCCCTCTTAAACCCATTTATGACTTGGAGGATTTCTTTTCAACTCTCCATTAGCTATGTGACTTTTGGTAAGTGGGCCAGACATTAAATTACCCATTTTCTCCACACTAAAATGTGCCAAGGAGTGGAAAAACTAGTAGTAGTTATTGCACACTTAAGGCATCTATTATTTTTTCTGTCAGTATGTTTAGATAACAATGTGGCATGTAAAAATTTATTATATAATGTGTAAATTTCAAATTTTGGCTTTAAGATAACTAGGGAAGGGCAGACTTTGCTTCCATACAGAGTGCTCTCAAGGTTTGTAGAAGTGTGGTGAGTCACAGGGAACTTGATGAAACTGAATTTGCTTATGCAAACTTTCACTTTTTCCTTTGTGGTATGATTTTCTTGAATCTTAGCTCTTTATTTATTTATTTATTTTTTTAACTTCCCTCTTTACGGAACAAGACAGAAAAAAAGTCTCATAGTCACAGAGGCAGTTGACAAAGCCAGAGATGGATCTGGCAACCCATAGTTCTATGTTGCTCTGGAAGCTCCCTTTAGGCCAGGCTGACAGCAACACATTTGGGAATGATCGTCACCTAACAGATCCTTGATCCTCCCCTCCTTGGCATCTCATGTCACTATCAGTGTGGTTAACTTTATCTTTTTATAAGACAAAGTTTTGTAATTACAAAATTGTTATAAAGGGTTTTCTCAAATGTTTAACGAACGGAAGGCATTCGAAGCCCATGGTATTCCCCTGGGCACTGCTAGAAACTATGCTGGCAGACACAGAGACAGAAAGCGAATTCCATGAAGGCAGACATAGTGTACTCACTTCTCTCTGGTTTGTGATTTACCAAGATGTAAACAGGCTATATATGAGCTCCTACTGAGAGGGAATGAGTCTGTCCAGCCACAGTGCCCTCCATGCTAGGACATACTATTCCTTTTGAACTTGTCAGCTAAATAAAGCACTCTTCCACTTAAGCTTACACTGCTTGTGTTGTTTATTTTGACACTCTGTGTCAGCCTCATTTCTAGCCCTGCTTATCCTAACCCTCCTCCTCCATTCTGCTGGCCACAAATCAATAGTAAAGAAAAAAGGAGGCAATGAACTTGTAACCAGTTGGGGAATAACAGGAGATTACCCCCAAGTGAGTAAAACACAGCAACCCAGAATCTCAGTCCTTAAGCAACACTATAACTCAGATGGCTTCTCGCCAAGTGACCTGGATTTGAAGCTGGTGAGCATTGCACTCCCCACTTCTGTAGGTGAGGAGCCCTGTGACATTGTTGTGCTGCCCCCATCAGCAATGTCTCGGTGGCTCCTTGTCACAACCAATTTGTTTCTACCGTTTTCTGCCATCAGGATCCCAGGGAAGATGTCCACACTCATTAGTCATAAAAGGAGTTGATTGCTTAAGTGTTTTGCCCTCTTTCTACTGAGGAAAAAAATGCATTAAAGATACAGGGATATATAGTATATGTTTGCGCACATGTGAATGCATGAGCATGGTGTGTGTGTGTGTGTGTGTGTGTGTGTGTGTGTGTGTTTCCTTGTTATCCCCTTTTTATAATAAGAACTATGGTAAGTGCTAGGATCATTCATCTTGAATTAAAAGGACCCTGCCCTGCAAGGCCTGTTAATTTTGTTATGACATATGGGCACGCAAAGGTATAAGAATATGACATATAACTGATTCACTTCTCTTTGCTTCTTGCCTTCAACACCAGTTCCCTTTAATTGCTGTAAATCTCACTGTGACAGCTCTCTCCTTGCCTCTAACAATATCCCTCAGAATAGAAATGCAGAAAATGGAAGAGGGCTTTCCAATCCCTGGGCCATATTATATTTGCTCATAAGATTGTGTAGCTAGCTTGCCAGAGATCAGACCTCCATAACAGTCAGTTTATGGCAGTGATGACTACATAATGGCCAGAAGTTCAAAAGGCTCTCCCTGTGGATCCCTGAGCACTTTGCTTCTTAACAGAAGACAGAAGAACCCTGGCAGGTTGCTAACCTGTGAATACGACCAAATAAGCAAGATTTAGACTCAGCAAAGACACAGGCACACCCACATGGTAAAGATCAGGAACTTGGTTTCATTGAGCCAAGTGCTTGCACTGAAATTGAGGCACCTATGATTCTTCAGTCTATGTCGTCAGGCATTGTGGTAAATGCCACCTCATTTGTTCTAACCTCATTATCAGCATCACACTCAAGTTACAGATAAAGAAACAGGCTAAGAGTACTCACATACTGAGCATAGCATCATGTGACTGGAACATTGTAGAACTATGGTTGTTCATCCTTCAGGGAAGACATACAACATCTCTTTGCTTCCTAGGCTAACCATCATAACAAAATTCTTTTTCTCGGATCTTTGAAAGGGGACAGGCAGAATAGGCTAGAATAAATTTTTAATTTTAACTGACATTTAATCAATATTTATGGAAAATGGCACTATTCATAATTGGGTATATTTATATATAAATATCGTATTAGGATTCTTCACTTTCCTGCTTTAGACTCTAAGTAGAAAAGTCATCTCCAGTTCAAACTCTAGATCAAAGTCTGAGCTATAGCCCTCTGACCTTTGAATTTGAATCTAGCCTTGAACTTGAGCACAGAACATAAAGACAAAAGCCTTACACTTCTGTTCTTGAGAGTGGAAAGTGAAGGCTCTCCAGAGTCCAAGGACTCCTGCATCCTCCCCAGAAAACAGTGGGAGACACTGCCATATGTGAAATCTCACTCCACTCATGGTGTGCTTATTCTTTATTTTGCTTTGGAGAGAATTCCTTTGCTAATGATTTTAATTGGCATATGAAAGGCAAATGCTTAAGAAAATGTTTAACCAGATATGAACACCAAAGAAACAGGGCCATGGCACTAACACAGTTTTTTTTTTTTTTTTTCATACCAGGAAGTGAAGAAGACTCAGTTTAAACTCAGGAAAAATGTCTATTTAGTAATCCTTCAAGGTGAGGAGAATTAGGGATAATGTAGCTTGTTCCTTATAGTTTTGTGGAAATGGGTCTGGGTGAGAGGAGTCAGAGGGTGTAGGAACTTCACAGGTAGGATAGTCAGGTGGTCTAGTTCTGCTTCTTAATATGGGTGCTCCCTAGCAGTGACAAGATCTGAGCTAACAAGAACAGTGATAAAAGTAGGAATGACTGTTTGGCTCACTGAACTCTGCTCAGAATTTGCTAAATTAGTTATATTTCATTTAATATTTAGAAAAGCCTTATGTACTTAGTATTGTTTGTCTTTTTCCATGAGTAAGAAACTGAAGTTGAGGGAAGTTATATAACCCACCAAAGTAACAAAATACTTAATTTCCAAGCTAATAGAACACAGTTCTGAAACTGTGTGCTTTCATATGTTCTTGTGGGTTCCTGAAGTTCTGGAGAGGAGGGAAGAATATATGACATTGTGATAACTTGAAAGGCCTAGAAAAATCTGAAATAAAGAACAAAACATCACCCAGAAGCACAATTTGTTCTATAGTCACATTTAGAGAATCACTGCCATGTTCTTGGATGTTTAAGTAAGTTGTGCTACTCTTGGTGACTTGTAAAGAGTCTGGGTTTTTTATTTCTAAGTTTCTAAGTTGTTTAGGTCTAAGTCATGTATAATTGTTGTCACTAGCTTGGAATGCCATTTGCCCTAGGAATTTATCCAGGACGTTTAGGCAGTTAGCACTTCTCTCTCATCTCACAGAGCAAGCAAGAGTCATGGTTATGGTCTTTGGTCATAGTTGTGATCATGATCTTGGTCTTGGTCATGAACATGGTCATAGTCATGATCATGGATGTCCATCATGAATATGGCCATGTTCTTAGTCAAAGTAGTGGTAAAAGTTGTTGATAGACTCCTGATAAAAAAGATTTCACTTACTAAGAAAACTTGATTAAGTCTATATCTCCATAGAAATTGGTTTTGAATAAAATGTGACAAAACATTCAGTATTTAAGTCCTTTAAAATTTTTTTCTTGAAATATAACAATGCCACAATATTCAAAGACAATGGTAGTAATTTAACCACAGTCAGAGTTAGACAGGGGGAGAATCTCCAAATGGCTATTAGCCTGGGCCCTCAGAGATTCCCATCTATTTAGATATATTTGCCCCTCTGCTCAGCTTTTCAGTCCACTTGATCCTTCGAAGGAAATGAAGGGAATGTTGGAATAACATTCTTCAGTATCCAGATTGTAGACACATCAGCCTACTACAGACATAATTCAAATGCAAAGCATTCCTGGAATCCCCATGCTAATTACCACATTATCAGTCCTGGAAGGACTGTGAGCTATTGAATAAGGATTCTGGGTAACTCGATTCCCCTAATGAACTGGAGCCACTCAGACAATGGAATGAAAAGGCCTGTAGCCAGTCTGGGCTGCTGCCTCTCACCCCTGCTGTTTCAGAGTCTTGGCCTCTCTTGAGTTTGGCACATGGCCTGTCCTTTCCCACTGTCAGCCTCTTTCTTAATGCTTTTGGCAAAAACTTGTCCAGCTTCTTTATTTGACCTTGTGTTGCCACAGGAGCTGTAGAGTTTGCTTGTGCAACATCCCACTGCCTTAGGGTCTCCAACTGCTTTCAGATGTTTCCTAGGCTACAGCTATGCTCACCAGGAGAACCCAGGCAGTGTACCCAGCTTACTGTTGCTAGGTGAATATGGACCTCTGCAATTGAGCATCACCACCTCATCTTACCTACCTTTGAATGCTGAAGCCTTTGGTCAGTGTCTCACAACTTAATGAACATCAAAGTTCCTTGAGAGTTTTGGTAGCATGAATGTTTTGACTTGGGACATCTGGGATGGGCTTGAGAATCCCTCATTTCTAATAACTTCCTAGGTAATAGCAATTCTGCTGGTTCATGGACTGGATCTGAGAGGTGGTTTTCTGTAGAACAGGCTTATTCTTAGCATCCTCATACTCTTGCAATTTCACACCTACTATGCTCCTTGGGAAGCCCTTTTACATATGAGGTAATGAAGATCTCATGAGGTGTATAATAGTCCCTAGTACCAATAGTCTGAGGTTTGGGGTAGTATTTTTCAATCTAATTATACCTGGTGCTTAGGGGAGGTGATTCATAGCAAAGGAATGTGATACTGTGAGTTGAAGGATATTTATCAGCGTCCTCGTCCTCTGCTTACTATACATCAGCCACAGTCTCGTATCTGCAACTAGAAACTATCTTCCAAAATTTTCTCATGTCTCATGAGAGAAAAAAAAAATCACCATTTGAGAGCACTGATATAGGGGTACATGCAGACATGAATAATAAATTAATAACCACAATAAGGATCAAGTTACAGAAACAGTGTACACATTACTCATGAAATCGGATGATTAATATATTAATGTATGTTGAGCATTTGACACATGACAAGTGGCCAAGAAAAATTCGTTAGATATATGAACCATAATAATTTACTTTTCTGCCTGTAGCTATCATTAAAGATATTTTCATATTTTGTAGTCAATATCTAATTGGTTTCTGACATCATGTACTTTCATGGGCATATTTACTAAATGTTCCACAAGAGGAAGGAGAAAATGCTTATTTTTTTAAAAGGACGATTCAGATGCAATGTAGCTATTTGTAAGAAAACATGGTATTCAACATTTTTTTAAAGGACATTTGCACTGCTTTCCTTGGCATCTAACTCATAGTCATGCTAGATAATGAAAAGAGGAACATGTGTACGTATAACTCTATAAATGACTTCAAATGGCATGCTGCATTTTATTGTTGGGCACATTTTGAACTCGTGGTTCTAACTGGCTGCATCATTTCCCCTGCAGGCTTCCTGGCCTTGAGAGCATTCCTGGGGAACGATTCTAGGCTGACCCTATATAGACTGAGAATAAAGCAAATGAAAACCTAGCAAACAGGTAAGTTAGGGCACTTGAGTAAGAGGTAAACCAGGGAGTGTCTGCAAAGAAACAAAGAGATGACCCAAGGAGGAAAGAGCAGAAGGCATCTTTGAGTCCTAACATCAGATGGCAGGACAAAGATTAGAAATGATGTTAGTGTTTGCACTTACACAGTGGAGGGCAAGCTGGAAATCGTTCAGTGATTGCCTTAACAGGGAGGTAGAAATAGAGAGGGCTGACTTTGAGACATAACAAAGGGCCAAGACTTAGGGATACAGGGGCTAGAAGGGTATTTGAGGACAAAGAAAAAGAAGAGAAATGCTGAAGGGGATGCATATCACGGAACATTTCAGTGCAAACTTTTAGGCATGCATTTGCTAAGTATTCCCTTACCTTTTATAAGTGAAAGCCAAATAGGCCCACAGTGAATGTTCTTGGAAATATATAGAAACTGGACAGAAATACCCACGGTTGCCAAAGGAAAGTGTGACTCTAGATCCCGTGGCCAAAACCAGGAAGCCATTGCCCAAGAAATGGGAGAGACTTCCTTTCTGAATATGGTTTCATAATTAAGTCCAATGTCAATTCCTGCACATGAGTAGAAAGGAACACGTTAGAAGTCAGGGCCAACCTTGGAGAAGGAACATTTCTCCTCCAATTTTCCTGTCTGGAAAATGGGGAAGTTAAACTTTCCACTGATCTGTGCTGAAGGAGTACTGTGGTGGGTAAGAAGAACCATCACTGACTTTGATTCTTTGGAATCAAAGATATGCTTTGTTCTAGCCAATAAATTGAAACCGTCAACAAATAAAGAACTCTCCCACCCACAGGGATTAAGAGAAAGTTCTTGAGTACACATATACACATTCATATTTGTCATAACCCAATTCACAAAAGTGAAGAAGTTGAAGAGGCATCCAACAGCAGATGAATGAATAAATAAAGTGTGTGTGTGTGTGTGTGTGTGTGTGTGTGTGTGTGTGTGTGTATTGGGAGTGGGGGAGTTTTGTAACATGTTGCAACATGGACAAACTTCGAAAAGGGAGGAGTCATATAAACACAAATGTAGTTTGAATACATTCAGTATAAGACACTTACAGACTTGTGAAAATCACTGGAACAGAGAACCCAAACCTCTAAATATTAGCCCCTTTAGGTTTCAGTGTTAAGAACTGGCTGGGAAGCAGTGTTGGGCTACTTTTCTTTGCACAGGTAGATGAGATTCTTCTTAGCAGAAATTTCTGGTCAGTAGTACACTTTGTTTACATAAATGAAGGAAATCTGCCAGTGCCAACAGGGCTATCATCCCATGTTCTATCTAACTTACATCGTTTCATTCTGTGGGATAACAGCAAATGTACCTGGAACCCTCCAGAGACCTGAAGACTGTGTTAGCTGGCTAGGCATCACTCATTTGTGATAATGAACCTGTCCTCTCAGCCACCACAGCAGATAGTTTCCATGATGACATCATTAAGAACAGGAAAAGACTGAATGGAGTCAGAACAATAAAGCAATAAAAAAGTTTCATTGGAAATAAACAATACCCAACACAGTTTTGTTCCTCACCCAAATGACCCTCATAATGATCATAGGAAAAAAACTACTAGGGCAGTTCTGTTCCCCACCATGTACTCAGTGGCCCTGTTTTGAATGGCCCACACTTGCTGCCAGTTTCTAGAGGAGACAGTGCCTCGTGACTTGCTATAGCAACACTATCTTCATGACTCTTCCTATAGGGGAAGAAGCACAAATCTAACTGGAATGATATGAACCTGGCAATACAGTGAGCTCTGATGTGTGAACAAAGCCATTAGACCCCTTTCTATTACAGGCTATCTCTTCTGGGAAGGTCTGTGGTCCATCTCAGATTTTTATGCAAACTGATGAGACTGAGATAGACACCTTGTAGATCTACTGAGTTGAGATGTGGTATTTGAAGAGGGGATGGGAAGTGAGCAGGGGACCTTAGTTTGGGTGAAGTTGGGCCAGTTCTTTCAGGCAAGGAATAGGAGATGGAAGCTGGGAAGATTCTCTGCGGTGATGTTCTAACTCTCTCTCTGAGCTGTCAGACCTTCTGGGAATTAACACCGACATCTCAGTACTGTGTTCTTTACAACGTAAGCAGAAGGAATTTCTCACTTGGCAAATAAATAAATAAATAAATACCTCTAAAGGAATACCAGGCTCACAATTAGTTCCGCTAGCAGCTCAGTCCTGCAGGGATGGAGAGAGTGTGGTAGGCGCCATGGAGATCAGACACCTGGCTGATTAGCTCCACTGAGGATGCTGCATAGGGCAAGGCTTTGTCATCTCATCTCTTTGAAGCAGTGTCTTCTCTGGGGGCCTTTAAAAATAGACAGGCTCTCAGAAGTTGGAGAAGACACAGCATCAGTCTTCCTGGATTATGGAGAAGGTAAGAAGATGGCTTTCAACATCTCAAGCTATATGGGGCACTGATTCTGCGTCTAGCTGGGCTCCCTAGTTAACAGGAGATCCTGAAAGCATGTTTAAAGACAACAACAACAAAAAGAAAGTATGTCTGTTCAACTTAAAATTCCCCAGGTACAGCAAATCCCCAGTTGAATTAAATAGTAAGTAAAATAATGTCTGTGAAGTGTTCTAGCTTACTTCTCTGTTGCTGTGACAAGACACTAACCAAAAGCAATTAGGGGAGGAAGGGGTTAATTTGGCTTCTAAGTTGGATCCCTGGTCCATCATCATTGAAGGCCTTGAGGTCAGGAACTCAAGTAAGAGCAGAGACCAGAGCTAAAGAAGAAAGCTGCTTACTGAGTTTGCTCTCCTTGCCTTGCTCAAACAGGACCACCTGCCCAGAGCTGGCACTGCCCGCTATGGACCCGTCCCTCCCACATCAATCATTAGACAAGAATAAAGAAGCCTACAAGCAAGTTCCCTCAAATTCTGCCAGGTCCCTCCTTCCCAAGTGACTCTAGTTTGTGTCAAGTTGACAAAAACACTACCCAGCACAGCTAGGAGAAACAAAACGGGTTTTGTTATGGTTATTTTACTATTTGTGAGGAATTTAACTCGTGAGGGTATAGATACCACTGGAACTATGATTCAGGCAAACTCTGTTTCCTCCATATTTCCCTACTTAGTCAAAGAAGAGACTACATTTTCCACACTGAGATGAAGCTATCAGGAACCTGATGCTGTTCACTCTATAGGGATCTGGAGTGCCCTCCCTAGGGACAGTGAACTTCAGCGTCCCTTAAAATGCACTCATTTCCAGGCTGTACCTTCTCGATATTCACCCCTGCCACAACCACCACCAAAATACTGAAACCTTGCCAAATGTCCAATCAAGCCCTTTTATAAGTGTTGTTCTTTCATTACGGTTATAAGAATAAAAGGTGGAGAAGGGGTGTGAGTGGTCCCGGATGAGGGTCCCAAGTGAGTAGGGTCCCAAGGTAAGGGACCATGTGGGAGAGCATAGCAGGTTCCATAGCAGGTGAGGGCGACCGAGGCAGTGAGGTGGAGGGAATAACATGCCAGGCAGATAGAGCTTAAATGAGGAGTTTATTTAGAAAGGAGAGTAAGGGAGAAGGGAAGAGATATAGAGGCACCAGGAACAGAAGAAGAAGGAGGGGGGAGAAGAAGAAGTAGGGGGTAGCTGGTGGCCAACCAAAAGCAGAAGGCGGAGAGAGAGACAGAGACAGAGACAGAGAGAGAGAGAGAGAGAGAGAGAGAGAGAGAGAGAGAGAGAGAGAGAGAAATTGGGCAGGGATCTGACTTTTAAAGGGGTCCTTTACACCTGCCTGCAGACTAGTACTCATGGGACCCTGGGCCGACCAGAGTATTGCCTTGAGTGCATTCTGCCAGGTGACAGAGGCAGGCCAGCATCCTTGCAATAAGTAAACAATTCCTTAAACATTTTGCTTAATAACATATTTAAGGAGCTATATTTGTATAGGATAAAATTCTCCAGTCAGTGCATAATTCAGTGGACAGAGTGCTTTCACAAGGTGTGTAACTACTACCATTGTCTAATTACAGAACACTTCATCCACGCCCAGAAGAAACCCTATACTCATAACAGATCAATTCTATTTTCCCAGAGCCTTAGTTCCTGTCACTCACTAACCCTAACCCCAGTTTGCTCTCTCTGTGGGCTGATTGGCTACCTCAGTATAACTTTGGTATGACAGAGAATTTTGATTCTGGTTTCTTTCTCCTCCTCCTCCTCTTCTTCTTGCCATAAAGCTTTCACGTTTATTCACATCACATGATTAGGCACTAACATTTTCAACAACTGCAGGTAGTGGACTGGCACAGGTCCCAAACCATCTTTGTGTCTAATGGATGCCACTGTCACAAAAGGCATACTTACAACGTAGCTAAGGGCCACTGTAACATGTATATGTGTGTATATATATATATACATACATATATATACACACACACACACACACACACACACACATTTGGATGCACCCAGTTAAAGATAGAAGGCTGTGTGAAACACACTAAACAAACAGATCACAGTTAGGGATTTATGTGATAAAAGGCCAGGGAAATAATTGGTTGACCAAACAAGAGAGGGGTAAAACCAGGAGTAGTAATAGGTCAGTGGCCAAAGACGGGCGCAAGACAAGCATCCAACAACTGAAGAATGTGGCCAATGGCAGCATCACTAACTGACTGACGGCACGCACATTAAGACTATCAGAACTATGGAATTTCCACTTGAGAAATCTTGACGTCATCTTCCCAGATCCATAATTTTGAACCCTTTGAATTTAAGAGGTCAATAGAATACCCCAGACCCACACACCTTATCCTTAGTCTCCTCCCTCTTAGTAGAATCCATTTCATTTCACTGCCATGTCTCAACAGGTGAATTTGGTCATAGGTTTGTTTATTTGGTTTGTTTTAACCAAAGTATAGTAGGAGTTATTACCTCTTTCATGGACATGCTATGCAAAAGCCAGCTGAGAGTTGTAGATAGTTTTAATCATTTTAAAAGTTTGTCTGTCCTTTGACTTAATGTGTGTACAGGGTAGGTGTACTCAGGGTCCAGAGGAGGACATCAACCTCTTAATTCTCTTAATGATCTGGGAGTCAGACTGGCAGTCAGAAAGGCCCCACAGCATTCTGTGTTTGTTCCCTTTCCTGTGACAGTACTGGGATTACAGGTATGAACATAGACATACCTAGTATTTTACATGGATGCTAGGATCTGAGCAAAAATCTGCATGCTTATACAGAAAGGTCTCTTACAAGTTGCACCATTTACCTGGGGCCATTTGACATAATGCTTATGAGTCACTCATCTAAGTGTTTGGGATTTCTTCTTTTTTTTTCTAATACATGTAACATCTAAACTTTCAGATCTATAGATTACTATCGATCTATAGGCTTAGAGATTGAGAGCTAGGATTGAACTCTAACAGGTTAGACAATGAGAAATACTTAATTTTATTCTGTAATTACAACAGTGATTCCCAGAATATACTTCCAACTATCATTCAGTATCTCTGAAAAAGTACTTAATGTTCAACACACCTGTAAAGTTAACTTCTGCCAGTTAAAATTCATGACTATGGTTTTAAAATAAGTTTCTGCTCTAGTCATTCTATAGAAGTCCAAGTTTCTTCATAAAAAATTAAACAGAGATTAAAAATTAAGAGACCCAATAGTGTTGAAGTTAGAAAAACAAAAGAACTTCTATAGCTGGAAAACAGGCATTGAAATGATGATATATTTATCGAAATGTAGACTTTGGTAAAATGCTGAGAAACAAAGGTATAAAAGGGGTTTAAAATTTTGATGTTTATTAATCTTATAAATATATGCAACAAAGTTGTTAAGAAAACAGTATGACATGGGGCTGAAGAGATGTGTCAGTGATTAAAAACACTTGCTTATTCTTACAGAGACTCTGCATTCTGTTTCCAGCTCCCATAATGGCCAATTCATAACTGCCTGTAACTTCAGCTCCAAGAGGGTCTGGCACCACTAAGAAACATGGGCACTTGCAATTACACACACACACACACACACACACACACACACACACACACACACACACACACGATTAAAAAGTTAATCATTAAACTTTATATCTTCATTTCTAGTGTATGAATCTTTCACTGGAATATATGTTTGTGCATCACATGTGTGCCTGGTCCCTGTGGAGGTCAGAAAGTGTAATCAGATCCTCTGGAACAGAAGTTACAGGTGGCTGTGAACCACCATATGGGTGCTGGAAACTGAACCTGGGTCCTTGGCAACAGCAGGTTGCTCTTAACCACTGAACTGTCTCTCCTTTCTCCAGACTTACCTCCAATTAATCTTTAAAAGACATTGAAGCAGTAGATCTCAAGTATAAAAAGCATAATTATAGAAAAAAGTTAATTTGCAAGAACAAAACAAAATGAAAAATATACATCAAACTAACTGTCTAAGCATGAAGTGAACAAGGTCAAAACCACTAGACAAGTCAAAGTGAAAAGGGAAAAAAACACATGGCTTCAACCCTATACAAAGAACTACAAGCAACTGGAATGCATAGAGTGGGAAGAACACAACAATTAGCTATCCAAGACCAAATGGTTAGCCCTGACAACTTACATACAAATAAGATTATATAGATTGAGCAGTTTGTACTTATGTACTTAGGGGTATATAGACATATAATATATATATATTTATATATGCATATAACAATAATTAATAAGGTGATATGAATTAAAAAGAGAGCAAGGTAGGCTATATGAGAGAGATTGGAGGGAGAAATGATGTACTTATAATCTCAAAAAGTAAATACAACTTACTGGAGTTGTTAAGAATATTGAATTTATCTTTAAGTAGAAACTCTCCAAGGATTTCATTTCTGCTTGTTTTTGCTCTTTTTAATGTCTACCTTTTCTACAATGAACACACATAACTTGTATACATGAAAATGTCAAAACGGGCTTTGTTCTGAATATCGGGTTTGCAAGACAGGTTCACCACTCCTGTAACAGGCATCATTTTTAGATTCTATGGCAAAAAATAAAACCAAGCTGTCCTTGCTAACTTTAGAAGCTCAGAAAACTCAACTGTTCCACATGAATGTAAATCCAAACAAAAGAAGCTTGTGGAAGGAAACAAACTCTTGTGAGCCTGTCTGCCCGTCTCCTCATCACATAGACCTCAGAAAGGTCCATTGCTTTTTATTTCTTGAACCATCATCTTCTCTTGAGTAAATGGAAAATGCATGGTTTAAAAGTTTGTCTAAGCTCTAGTCTTCCTATTTTATAGATGAAGGGTGCTTACCTTCTCTACCCTGTGGCTGAGTTTACTATACCATTGCATAGTAAGCTCACTGACATCTGGGCTTCCCGGGAAACCCCTATGTTAGGGGACTTTGAGTTACCCAACTGCTTATCCTTAGTGTTGAAAGCTGTAATAGTACTCCATGTTCATACTACAAAGGGTTAAACTACTAAGATTATCATGTTCGGAGTTGTTAAGAGGTTCCTTTTCCATTGTACTGATGGTGTGACTTGTACAACATGCATCTTCTAAGTATGGTCCAGGGGTCTGCACCCTTTATAATTTTGATTTTAATTTTATCTTCTATATCTGACTCTGAGGAACATTTTCCTCCCAAATCAAAAAACACTAAGGATTTGCATGCACACGCACACACACACACACACACACACACACACACACACACACACACACACACACACACACACACACACACAGAGAGAGAGAGAGAGAGAGAGAGAGAGAGAGGTTCTATAAATTTCAAGATAATTTTAAGGATAGGCTTCTAATTTCAAGAACAGTGGGATATGCACACTGTAAAGTTCTGAGATAAACTGAATAGCAAACTGACTGTAAATAATGGAAGCTTCCACTTATAGACTGGGAATCCCAGCAGGTCACACATAGCACTGAGCTTTACTGTTTGTGACAAATGGTGTGTGTTTTGGGCGTCTTAACATTTGTTAGCAGTTATTCTCATCTACTGCCTCTGTACCATCTAAGAACTTTATTGAGGTATCAATCTCCTATGATAATCTGAACATATTTAAGGTAACCCACATCATAAACCCGGTAAGTTAGGAACCAGTGATATTTCATTGTGGCTTTAATTTATATTTCCCTGGTGTCTAATGATGTTGAGCATCTGTTCATGTGCATATTTGGTAACTGCATATTTTCTGCAGTGAAATGTCTCCTCAAATCTTCTGCCAGTTTCATGGTGTGCTTTCTTAATTGTTGAATTTGGAGCATTTGCCATATATTCAGGCTAGAAACATTTTTTTAGAGCTATGATTTGTCAGATTTATCTTTTGATTTAGCTTGTCTTTTCATTCAGATCTAGATGTTACCAAATTTTAAACAGGTATTATTTCTGATGACTAAACTCCTAAATATTTTTTTCCCTGTTTCTTAGATTTTATTCTACTGCATATATTTTATAATACATTGTGGGTAAATTCTGTATTACTTATGAAATATAATATTTTCATATGGTTATCCAATATGAAATGAACATTTATTTTCCTTTTAATTGCATTTGCATTTTTATTTTAAAATTGAATTAAAAACAAATTGGGTCTTGAGGCAGAATTCAATTGGGAATTTGTCTAGCACATTAAAAAAAAAAGCACCATAAATCCTCAAGATAGGATCAACTGACATACACTTTGTTGTATTTCACTGTTAGCTTTCCATGTTCATGCCTCTTCCACAATATCATAATTACTCTATAAATTAGTTTTGAAATCAGGTTGTGTTTCACACCCTGTTTTTTAAGTCTGTTTTAGTCAACACTTTATTAGTATTTTTAATGATTTAATAATTACTACATTTAATTATTTAAATTAACTTCTAGATAATAAAATAAAAATATTTAAATAAAAATTAGAACATTTAATAAATTAATATTGTTAATTAATAATAGTATCAAAATTTTCAGAATAAGTTTTCTACCCTCAGGACAGCAGGTTGGACTGAAATGAATAAGAATATGTATTATTTGCTTAGAAGGTAATTATGAAATTCAGTCAAAAGAAGCTATTACACTTGATTTGTTTCTACATTCTCCAGCCTAATTGGGTTCATTCTGAATTAAAACTTAAAAAAGAGATTAAACTGGAGCAAATTCTTTAACGTCCACATTGAGCATAAATGTGAAGAACAAAGATCTTTTCAAAATAAGATAGATTACAAAAACAAACAAACAAACAAACAAAAGACCACTTAGACTGTGATGTCATTCTCTTGTTCAAACATTCTATAATACACTTTTAATAAAGCCAGGGAGTAGTCACTTTTGAAAGCCCACTTCTGGTGACAGGTTGTAAAGATAGGAATTCACCTGAAATTTTCCTTAGTTCTTTGTAGACTTTGGCACAGTTATGATTCATTAAAACAAAACAAAACAAAACAAAAACAAAAAACAAACAACAAAAAAAAAAAACAAAAACAAACAAACAAAAAAAAAAAAAAAAAAAAAAAAAAAAAGGATGGGAATACCCAAAGGCTTTTAATAGAAACCACACATGTCACTTGGCTTTATTGTGATACAAGAATCTGGCACACAACCAAGGCCATGCAATTACAGTGACTCCCTCCCCAGGACAATTTCACACCCTTCCATGTAGAAACCATTTGATAAAATGATGGTGGGGGAAGTAATTCACCATAAGAAAAATGATTTGAATTATTTTTGGTACCTCCACAAACCAGTGTCTTGTCTTAATGGAAAGACATTTGTATAGATTCAAAGAGAACATTTTAAAAATTTAATTTTTCTTTATTCATTTCAATATTGTACATGAATATATAAATTGGTTACATGCTTATGATTGCTTTTCCCCTTTAATTATGTGTATTTGTTTGTGGGCATGAGTGCAGAGTCTGCAGAAGCCAGAAGAGGGCATTGAATCTAAACAGGTGCTGGTGGTTGTGAGCCACACAATGGGGTTTTGGGAACTAACTCTTGCAGACCTTTAACAACTGCACTATTCTCTAGCCATAGTGAGTATATTTTGTATAAAAAAGACCACTTGTTTTTCTAATAACCAAAATTACAAGTTTTGCTTTTTGCTTTAGCATAACAAAATTTTTGAAACACATGGTGTATTTCATGATACTCAGAGACCTGGTATGGGCTTGGCTTTGCTCCTTGCAGTGTGATCTAGTCCTGTGGTGGAGTTGCTTTGGATATCCAGTGTACATTGACAGTGTAAAGATTCCATCTAAGAGGATCATGGGATTTACATGGGAAATAGGCAGCTTAAATGGAGCTATAGACTTCACAACAGATATTTTCTATTCTTTAATTTTGTTTTTATCCTTTGATACTGAAGTCAGTATATATTCAGAGACAGAAACTAATGAAGAAACTTTCTATTTCTATCAGTTTGTCACAGAGGTTTGAAGCTCACTTATGTCCAAAGTCTGTCTGAATTATTTCATAGATCACATAGGAATTTCAAAGACATATATGTACTTAAATGTTTATTGTTATTCAACTGCTGAATCAAATGTAATTTTGGCTTGTATTATGATCATTATTTTATATAATTGATGACTACTGTAGAATGAAATGACTTTTTGTACAATAGTTGGAATGATATTCCTGTAAGCAGAACTGATAGTAGCTACAGCTGCTGCTGAAGGTGCCAGAAGGATGGCACAGATACAGGTGAAATACACTATATCAATATTAATGGGAAATTCATTACAGGGCCAAAGAAAACGTTCCTCGAATGAATGTGTAATTGCAGGTTAATGCAAATAGAAGATAATGTTCAAGTAAAATTATTGTATTCAATTACTTGGGGTGGGGGAATGAAGCTTCCCTTTCAGATATGGTCAAGGCTAGTTTGTACCTGGATGGTACCACACACCTTCTGTGAGCATTTATGAGTTAAGTCAACTTGAAGAAAGGTGCAGTAACACAATGAGTGCTTGATAGACATAAAAAAATAAAATAAAACTAAAAAACAAAAGACTAGAATACCAAATACAAGATTAAGAATACCAGAGATGAATGGATGGATACATGGATAGATGGATGGATGGACAGATATGAGATAGATAGATAGATAAATTAAGCCTTTTAGGTTTGGTCATCATTTCTTCTAGAAACTTAATTGAATTTTTTCCTAAATCTGCAGGGAATTTCCACCTAACTCTGCCCCCATGCACTTTCCAAATACATTTAAAAACCATATTGAAATGATCAGTCAGTCCGTTGAGTTTACTTATAGTCTCATGGCTAATTATTCCTGAGTCTTGTGACTTCCTACTGAACAGAAAAGTCTAACAAAATAGCATCAAATCATAAGTCATTGACTTCTGATCCCACCCTGAGCCCTACCTAGTACTTGTGTGATATCTGAACACAGTTTGGGGAAATACTAAAACAATAACATGTTTTTTTCTTCAGGTTTTCATACTCTAACTCAATGGGAAAAATACTAGAAGTTTCTGCTCTATATAATTCAGGGAAAGACTAAACATCAAGATCATTCATGTGAAGGAAGATAAAATAACTGGTGTGTGACACGTACTGCTGTAAGCCCAGTGATAGGAGACTCAGAGAAGAACATTTTCCCACATTCCAGAAAAACCTCTCCCAAGGTGACAGTGAGGTCCTCTATTAAATGGTTCCATCTGTTGCACACATAAAACATGGGTGCTATTTTTCATTAAAATACACTGCTTGAACAGCCCAATGCTGTGCTCCAAACAAATCCACAAATATGTGACACTCCCAAAGAATTCAACAAACCAAGTACTATGTTTAGAGGAGGAAATAGGTAAGTCAATAAATCACTCGTTTGTCTTATTGGTTGGGCATGATCAACCAAGGATGATGAAACACCTGGAGAGATGAAAACATGTCTGGAGGCCATTGCTTTCAGAAATTGAGATGCTTGTCTCTCTGTTCTACTTTAGATTAATATTGCATCTAAATATTAGGGTCTTAGTAACAATACAGTAATGGTTAATCTAGGTTGCTTGAGCCTATATGTCTGCTCTTCTAATAAACTAGTAGTGTGGTTTGGGGTTCACTATTTAAATGTCCTGGACCTTCCTTTTGTCATTGACACAAAAGGTACAACAGCCGTGCCTAATTTAGAGTGACCTTAATATGTGCACTTAAAGGATACTTCTTAGCTCAATGCCTGTTATGGAGCAAACACTCCACAAATACTATCCTTATAGTTACTGTTGACATTAGAACTATTTTAACAATAATAAAGCCCAATTTCCTAATCCATAAAATGCAATTGATAAAAAATAAGTTCTAAGTGCTACTATGGAATGTGGATTTGGGTTTAGACAGCTTGAGGCTGGAGACTGTGAGAGAAATAATCACTTGTTAGGATAGTTTTTCAACACATCTGCCTGCCCTGGTGCATTAGTTACTCTTCTGATAGCTGGGGGCAAGTATCTGACAAGTAGCCTCCTAAGGAAAGTGGAGCTTATTGGCTCATAGTTGAAGGCATGTGGTTCATCTGCCAGGGGATGCATGGTGAGGTAGCTCATATTGCACCCACAGTAAGGATCTACAGAGAGGAATGTCGATGCTAACCATAGTGTCTGCTTTTTACTCTTGTTTGCTTCGATCCCAGCCTAAGAGGCAGTGCCATCCATGTTTAGAACAGGTCTTTCCACCTCAGCTAAGGCTCTCTGACGGCATCCTCATAGACACACCCAGAGATATATCTCCTGGCTTGTTCCTAATCCAGTCCAGTATACAGTATGAAAGTCAGGGCCTTCTGGCCATGTACAGTGATGTGATCTGTCTGACTACTGGTGATTCCTGAAGTATGTAAGCCCTAGGTTTGGCTCACATGGGATTTTTATATTAGCTTCTGTGACTGCTAAACATTTTTTTTCTAAATTACCGATTCTTTAAGGATTAGGTTGCTCTTGAGTGATGACATGTTGTGAGCATTCTGAGAGTAGATGCTATTACTCTATGACATGGGGAACACAAAGGGGTCATTCTCAGGTTCCCTGTCAGTGACATAACCTCTGAATCCTCAGTACTTTCACCATGAGTTAAAGAGACCCTTACTTTAATGCAAAGTCTTTGGGATTAGGTCAAAAGTCCTTTCTTTTTCTAGAGGAGGGGAGAGGCTAAAGTTCCTCCACACACTAGGAGCCATTTCAAAAGCAAGCCTCCAGGATTACCTACCTGTAGGTGTGAAACAGATGTTCAATTCTACCTCTGCACTTCTTGTTGGGGGTGTGTGGATGGAGAATGCTGCTTTTCTATCGAGTATCCATAAGATGCTTCAGAAAAAAGAGAAGACTGCAAAGTTCCCACAGTGATACAGTAGGTCTGCATTGATCTTTTCCTGCAGAAATCTGCCCAGTAGTATTTTTATGTTCTCTCCATGACCTCTTTGCCTTCTCAGATCTTCCCTGAGTGCTTTTGCAGATGAGAGTTTTGATGTATGTGGGGGCTCTAACACAGCTGATATACAAAATGCATGCTTAGCCATTCTGTGTTTGCACATCACCCAGTACTGGAACAGCACCCGAGGAAGGTGCTGGGTTGGGTGTCACACTGTAAGATCTGGAGCTTTGGAGTCCCGTGAATACACATGCCTTATATCTCCCAGAAGCCATGTCATGTTTTCATCACAGGCTCATTTGTTTGTGTCTCCTCCTACATACACTCAGCTCCAAGAAGATAATGCTCACATGTTTATTTGAAGAGCAGTTATTAGCAATATCAGTAATGGAAAAGAAAACAAACAAACAAACAAACAACAACAACAACATAAACCTCCTAAATTTAAAGTTGTTCATTAGTTATTCAGCTTCTCCACAGCTTTCATGGGCTGGAAAGATCCTCCATTTAAGGAGACACTCCAAATGTTCCCTGATTTATGTAAAGCCTGAGGTAGATAATGTTCACCATTTCTCAGATTGATACACGGCCATGGAAATAATCAAATGGTTTTATGGTGCCTTTTTTTTTCTAAGTTAGGGAAAACAGCTGTTTTTGTGTCAACAAACCACTGGGCAGAGTAGTGAACAAAAGAAGAAAAAACTAAAATTGAATTATATGAGAAAACCTACAGTTCAAGGTACCCACTGATTGATTTTAAAAAATGAGAACACACATTCTGCATTCCTGCAAGATCTGAAGAAGGTACTGAGGGGGTAAAAAAAAAATCAGGAACATTTATTTGAAACATTACCCTACATTGTCCTGTACTATTTTTAAAATAAAACAAAGTCAATGTATAACTAGATTATAGTATTTCATAAGCAGTATGTCTATTACCTAAATGGTCCTTATTTAAGAGAACTCTTTTAATATGAAAATCATGGTGGTATTTAAAAAAAAAACCCTGGGAATTTTGTGCTATTTCTTCAATTTTTGAAACTAGTGGAGTATTTTCATGACATTGAGAGACCTAGTGTGGGCTTGGCTTTGCTCCTTGCAGTGTGATCTAGTTCTGTAGTGGAATTGCTTTGAATATCCGCTGCACATTGAAAGTGTAAAGATTACATCTAAGAGTATCACAGGTATTTTAGATGGGCAATAGGCAGCTAAAATGAATCCATAGAACCTCATGACAGGAAACAACTTTATTTTCTTTTTTTTTTCCTTCTTAAACTAGCCAAGTAATTTGTTGGGCATAGGAAAGTGAGGAAAAGGCAAAAAAAAAAAAAAAAAAAAAAAAAAATCAAAATAACCAAAATAGACAGTTAAAAAAAAAAAAAAAAAAAAAAAAAAAAAAACTCTGTTGCATATAGCATTTTCTGGAGACAGGGAGCCAAATATCATTACCTGAGTTATCTTAGAACTACCTGGTCCCTGGTCAGTGTCTCCTAGAAGAAGATGGACATCCATACTGTGAAATACCTAACCCAGGTGAATCCCGGTGCCAGTGTGGTTCTGACTCACTTTTGCTCTGCACCAAAGATTAGACTAAGCTATTTCCTTGTGCCCCATTAGCTGAATGAATAGACTGCAGTATAGTACAACTCTAGCAGCCAGCTTTTTATTGTCATTGATATTTATAGAGAAGGGTTGGATGACTTCCCCACAGTCACTTACTAGGCACTGAGTGATGACTCAGAATTACCTTGTTCTGAATGCCATTTACCAAATCACTCTCCAAAAGGCCCCCTGATACATGTGAACCATTGCAGTTCAAGTAAGACCTGGCCATGTTTAGGACAGTCTCTGCTGAAGTCATGCTACCTTTTATACCTACTGCATATAATCAATGACAAAAAGATTGAGATTGAAATTCCTTGTTGGGACTCTGGAAGTTACACAAAGAGCTCTGCACAAATTTTGATATATCCAGGAACTTATTCTCTTAAATTTGGCATTTTTAAAATAGTTTAATGACAAATTTGAGTAAGGGGTAATATTTTCTATAGGAATGTATGTATGTGTATATGTATGTATTTCCTAAAATTTGGACACTGGATGTATGGCTTTGCCCCTAGTGAAGGTATACCAAATTTGGGAAGCTTTCAATTCCAAGGAAAAAGATTTGGTAGGTAAGAGATGAATACTTAGCTAAGTAGACAATATGGGCTCACACAATGAGAGCAGAACCTTGATTGCTGGCAGGGTAAGAATGGCTGGATTTTACCTCAGAGAGACATTAAAGTGATGGACTGTTTTACAAGATGCCTGTGATTACAGTGAGAATTTTCCTATGGAAAGCAGGTGTTCATGAAGCCTCCAGCAGCTGATTGTGTCATTTGAAGGGTGGCAGAAATATTCAGCATCAACTCTCATTCTGTTTCCCTTCTCTTTCCTCAGAGATATTGGACTAAGTGATTTATTTATTCTTCAATCAGTGTCAACAGTCTTTTCCTCTTTGGTTTCCTGAAGCATGGACTTTGCAGGTGCTATTTGGTTACTGCATTTGTCGTTTGGTAGATCCAGCTACAATGGTATCGGCCACTCTCTGGACCATATGGCTTTTACATGAGTTGTTCAGTAACATCAGTATGTGCTTCCTGAACAGCTGAATGAATAAAACAGTGTATGTCTCACTGAGCAGTGCCTCTCATAATCCAGAATCCAAGCAGTCCTTCCCATCATACAGCTACTACTAACTCTAGACAGAAATCTCTCTTACTTACCTTTCCTCAGTTAGCTACCCACGCTGCCTTTCTGAAGCCAACTAAAAGGTCTTCCCATAATCAGTAACTTCAATGCTTAAATGGAGCAGCTAGGAACATCTTCCTGATTCATGGACTTTGTTTCTTTTAGAATGTGACTTCTAGACATTTCTCAATCTGGTCATCTATTTCTGGGGAGTGTTTGTCATTGACACTAATAACTTGTGGCATTTAAGAATTGAGGGCCATGTTGTTGAGATGAGTTAGAAAATTCCAGTTTCTTTTAAACTTTAATTCCCTCCCCTCTATAAACTTTAATTTCCTCTGATAAAACTCCTTTTTCCAAAACAAATATGTGTCTAGTAAACATTATTTTAGCCAGGCATGGCAATATTCTAGTTCTAGCTCTGAGGTGGTAGAGGAAGCCAGATCTCTATGAGTTTGAGGCCATTCTTATCTATATAGTGAATCCCAGGTCAGCTAGACTCAAAAACTGTTACTGTCAGCAATTTATTAGTTGTTTAGACTGGGTAATAGCTTTCAACTAACTAGAATACCTTAGAGACTCAATTTTATATCTACATTTCAGGATATGAGATATAAATACAGTTCTTTGAACATCATCATATGATCTAAACTATGAAGTACATTTTGCATATAGGAAAATGAAAGACATATGAGATCAATCAAGAATCATTTAGGAATTAAAAATTTCTCTGCTATTGTCCTTTGGTATATTAATAGTTAAATAAACACAAAGTATTCACTTGATGTTTATTTAGAAAATAGATAAATTGAGTAAATAGTAAATATCTATAACTGAGAAGCAATACTCACAATCCCCTCTATATGGCTGAGATAAATTCCCAAGATCTATAAGCTGGGAGTCAATCATCACTAGTACTTGCATACTACTATTGTTATTTAACATCCAATGTCATCATCAAATCCCCGATTAAAGCATTGGTCATCATTGGCTTCCAAACACACACTGTTTTCCACACTAATCTGCCCTGTCTGAATTTAGCTGACAGCTCATTTACCTGAGATTAGCCAACAGGTGTTCAGAGCATATGGCTTGCTTTCATGGCATTTCATCTATGTTTCTTGGTATGTATAAGCTTAAAAATCAATGTCCAACTTCATTTTGGTGTTAAAAATGATAAAGACAGAATTCACCCAAGATGAGAGGTTTATTAAATAATGAGGAAATAGCTTTCAACTATTTTAGTTTCCTTTAAACTCTTAGCTTCTCTTTGAGTTACTTTGATGGTATGTCTTATTCTTAAGAGGACCAAGGACCAGCTTGAAGTTCAGTGGACCATGTAACATGGGAGGTCATACTTAAAGAGAGACCTACCTCCATTTTCAATATTTTCCAGATTTGATCTTTAAAGGCTCTCTTTAAAAGAACATTTGATGAACTAACGAAATGCATTAAAGTAAACTGGTGAATGGTCTCTTTTTTTCTGGTGACCTCAGTGTGCCATCAGTCACAACTCCAAGCAGAACTAGTCAACCTGGCTCTTAACCATGACAGCCTTTATCTCTTCCTTGGTCTCCCCATTGTAACTAGATGAAGGGGTAAGAGAGAGCCATTGAAACCAAAGGCTGGAAAACTCCATAAGTTGGAAGCCAAGTATCAAGTTTGGCTCTGTGTGTTTTCAAGGTATTGCATGGACTTAGGGTACCACTTTATCAATTTCCAACACTTATTAATTAGTTAAGGGGAATGTGATACCTCACTTTCAAAGTCTTCTAGTTATAGCAAACCAATAGCTGGTTTAGCCATTCTAAATAATGACTTCAATATTTCCTGAAAATATTTGCCAAAGAACATTTTTTTTTTTAAATTTTGGTGTGTGGTTTGCATAAGCCCATTATTTAAGGTAATGAAAACTGAGAAATTAGTACTATGATCTCTAATGGGGAAATGCTTTACATACTAAAGCACGTAACAGTCTGGAAACATAACAAAGTCTTTTCACATCATATCTTCTACAAGAAGCCACCTGAGATATTGGGAAACAAAGTAATTTCTACACACCTAATCCATTTGAAGAACTTATTAGATGATGTATGTTTTAAATAGAGAACCTAACTACACATTCACCTTAGAAGTCACTGCAGAATTACTAAAGAAAATGGAAAGGCTGCCACTAAAATGAAGGTCACATTGTCTCCTATAGTTAGCATGTCCTCAAGCATTAAGATAATTTCCTGGGTTCTTATTGGTACTACACTTTGCCTTGCAAGCTTAGGAAAAGATTCTGCTAGCCATGATTGCAGAAAGTCAGTTCTATGGCTTTGTAGCTAACACATGGCTCATCAATGAAATTTCCCCAATTTTGGATTTTTATCCCACAGAACTATTCCATTTTCTGCCATGTAGTAACTTAACCCTTGGTGAGTGAAAAGGTGATAAAAATTTGTCATCTTTCACAAGAATCCAGTCAGTCAAATTGGAACAAGATAACTTAAGTATAAAATTAAGAAAGGTGATTATAATGAATAGAATTTATACAGTATTTACATACTTCCTGACACACAGTAAATTGGGGCACCACACACATAATGCATGCATGTGTACACACACACACACACATACACACACACACACTATCTCATTAAATTCTTATTTCTCTATAGTAAATTTTATAATTAATATGTGCATTGCATACATGCCACAGCATGCCTATAAAGGTCAGGGGACAACTTTGACAACTTTCTAGAATTGGCTCAAACTTATGTCAATGGGCTTGGTAGCAAATACCTTTACTGTCTGAGCCATTTCACTAGACACCAAGAGTTTGAATTGATTTTATGATATTGAAGCCAATGATAGATTGAGGCTAAGATTATTGACTGAAGATAGAAGTACTTACAAAAATATTCTTAATTCTTTGTAAATAAATATCAAAAAGGCGAGTTACTGTGGGGGTTCAAGAACAGTAAGTGTCTTTATCATACAAGAATTACAAGACTGCCAGTCATTTTTCTTGAATAGTCAGGAACACTAGAAACTAACAATATAATGTCTCCTTGACAAATAACCATCTTGAAACTCATTAATAATGCCTTTTCAGAATTTAAAAGATAAATAGTATCGCTTAAGACTTTAACTGACTCCCATAAAAACAAAACAAAACAAAACAAAATCCCCAAAAAACTGCTATCAATAAAAAGCTCACACATTTTGTAAATACAATGGTCATTTCTGAATCTCAAATTATTTCTTTGCATGGCTTTGTAAAAAGGGTCAGTTCCCTTAGCTAAAAATATCCATAAGTGATTAATCTATTCAGTGTGACACAAATCTGGATCTCTGGCTTATTTGCCTATCATAATCTCCTTTATAAAATCCCCAATTTAAAATTCTATTAAGACTCATTCCATAAATATTTGTGTGACAAAATTCAAGTACCAGGAAACAGCATAATGCAAAATTACCAGGGTGGCTTGATGAAGGCGCGTATGACCCAAACAGCTGCAGCTGGGTGATGACTTGTCCCATTGCCCAGTTTGTGGGTGGGAAAGTACAATGCAAACAGCTCTGCTTCCCAACAGCTTCCAGGAGTGCTTTGTTAGACACTCCACATGCTGCTGGGATATAGAAATAGCTTAGCAGGTTTAAGTGATGGGAAATGAGGCTGGAAAGGTAGACATTTTACCAATGTACTTAGCTGATGCTAAGTCTGAAAGATGCATTTTATGGATTTGACATTTTCAAAATTATTAAAATAAAAATGTTTCTTCCTCCCCATGTATGCTTGGGCTCATAGTTACCATGTAATTTAGATTTCAGACTGAGGTTGCTGGCGGAAAGGGGGTTTCTATGAATAATTGGAGATATGTGCAGATTGAGATTTCTTATGAAAACTGGGGCATGTAGTCTCCCCACATATAAATGAATTCATTTACAAAAGATTTGGGTATATTCTAAACATTAACCCACAGGATTGAACATAATGAGCTTGAAACCATTAGCAATGAGCTTTTAACTTTTAACTGAACACTGAAAAGAGTTGGTGTGGGCACTACAAGGGCCAGAGGCTTATGGTTTCGAAGAGGTAAATGCTCAGAAAAACCTAAGTGGCCACTTTACCTGGTTTGGAGCAAACAGCTATCAAATATAAGGTAACGCCACAACAGGATTCATCCTAAAGCTATGAGATTATTTACATTTCTCTCTATACACATAAATGACTATATTTATATTTTCCTAACATTGAAGGAGTATTAAACCTCTGTGCTAAATAACGCTTAAAGTGAAATATGCCATCCAGTTACTGAGAATGAATTGTTTTCATCTCCCCAAATGGGACCATTTTGGTTTATGCATAGGGACAAAGAAGTCACAGGATAGCCTTCTAGCCTGTCCCCTTCCCTCCCTCTGTCCTTGGCTTCCTCTGTTTTTTTCTCTTCTCACTTTCTCTCTCTCTCAATTAGTTGAAAGTTTTCAACTGGCCCCACCCATAAAATCTGTTTCTGAGTGTGCAATATCATTGTGGCAGTTGTCACTGCTAAATCATGGCATGCCTGGACTGTTTCCAGGAAGGGTGGTGACAGTACAGCTCCTGTGGTGCAGGACATAGTGTCTAGCCTAGTGATGGTAAGATGCAGGCCTTCCTCTCCTCTTCCCTAGGCTCCATCTGTGTCCAGATATGCTTCTCCTCACACTGCCCGCAGCACACGCCTTCTAACTTCTGTAATGATGAGATAACCTGTTTACTTAAAGGCCTGTTTTCTTCTTTCCATCAGTCTTTGTGAAGGAAACCTCCAATTAATCTCCTCTCTCTCTCTCTCTCTCTCTCTCTCTCTCTCTCTCTCTCTCTCTCTCTCTCTCTCTCTCTCTCTCTCTCATATGTTACATCTTTATTTTTTAAGATAGGATCTCTCACTACTCACTAGGGCTGGAGCTCTCTGATTAGGCTAGGAGGAGCTGGCCAACAAGCCCCAGGGACTCTCCTGTGTTTATCCCCCCCATCAATGGGATGATAAACAAACACAACCTGCTTGGTTTTTACAACAATGCTAAGGATGGAACTCAGGTCCTCAGGCTTGTACAGCAACCTCTTTACTGACTAAACTAGCTACCTTGTCCCAAATACTGTGTATATAAAATAATTTTCTCTTCTGTGATCAGAAGAAATAAGTAGACTTAGAAGAATTTAGGCTGATGCTCAATGATCTCAGCACAATGAATGGCATTGCTCTGTTAAGTGAAGTAAAGTAACACGATCTCCTGATGTCATTCAGGAGGAGAAGGCTTTCTGACAGGACAAACAGGCCCAGAGACCAGGGGGGGTCACTGCTGTTTTTACTTTGAGAGCCAGTGGGTAAGCTGGTACACCCAGGATAGGCAAAATGGCTACGAAAGCATATGATGAGTTTTCCCCTCATTGTAATTTGCACATCACTGAGATGTACATTCCACTATGGGCAACTTAAAACATTTGGAACACCACTTATGAGATAATCTTGAGAAGTGAATCAGTCTAGTAGTTGTTTGATTTATTCTCAGAAAAAAAAAAAAAAAAAAAAAAAAAAAACAGGCTCTTTCCACTTCAGTATCTCTATATCTGTCCTTTATAGTTTATGTAGTATAGGTAAAAGATGAAGAATTCACTAATATCCATGCTAGCATTCCCTCTGGGCAATATCAAAACACCTGGGATGGCTTTCTAGAACACAGGGTAAGCATGTCCAACTTGATGCTGCCTCCTCTGTCCGCAGTCTCCCCTACCCCTCATCACTCTGTAAGATGTGTAGAGGGAAGAATACATTTTCTTCAAATTGGGTTTGGCTTCTTTGGGCTGGCTGAGGTAGTTGAGGACCCTCTCTTCTGCACAAGTCATCCCAACACAACAAAGGCTAACTAGAACCTAGAGAATATGTCCCACAGCTCCTGTTGCCCCCTTGGATACCCCTTCTTCTTGTTATGATGTGTTTACCCAGATTTTGTAGTTCTTTGCCTGCGATGTTACACCTCTGCTTCTGGGACAGTAGACTCTGTGAGTCAAGACTGTCTGTCTCTTTCTTGCTGGGACCACCTAAGAATATTGATTAGAGGTAAAGATCAAAAGTAGGCATGGTATTTGAAACTACACTGATTCTCTTTGAGAGGCCCCAATGAGCCGCTGAGAAGAGATAAAAAAGTTGAGAAATCACATCAGAGAAGAGCAGACACACTTTATTTTATACTTAAAAACCTTTGCCGCCTTAGCCTTTTCTTGCTCTTCCTTGTTCTTTCAGAGCCCACTCTCTGTTTCCTGACTGAATCCCAAATTTCCTTCCATCTTCTTAATATTCCTCTTTCTACTTTTTCCCTTTGGACTTGTGAACTGCCAGCAGTTAGGATGACACTGTGGTCCCTTATCTTCAAAATTATGAACTGAAAGAAATTGCTGGAAGCAACTAATGACTATTGTTCCTACAGGTCACTAACAGCTCCTGATGCCCTTTGGTGACTCAAATACTTGAAGATGACATCTTCTAGCTAATAAGAAGGGCCTGCACTATAAAATGCTTCCCTAACCTGATATTTGATCCATTAGGATTGACAAGTGAACTGAAAGCTGATGACCGTGGAAAAACAAGGGAAGGATCCTGACTAGGGTATAGAGGTACTGAGCCCAAGCCACATCACATTGATAGAAAGCCCTAGTGCCCTGTATGGACATTCAAGTCCCTCTCACAGGCTTAGGACCTTCATGGGAGACAGAACACTGTATTTATGTAAGATGACCCATGACAATATTGTAATGTGGTCAATTAAACAAATAAACTGCTTGCATTCCGACCTCTATTAAAACTTATAATTTTGACATACTTCAAATATTTTCCATTTGAAACTACTGTGGGCAAATAAATTTGTGCCTTGCTTTTTTAAAAAAAATGCCAAACTTGGTAAGATTTTGCATACTCATTTACAATCATTGTTTCTTCTTTGTATGCTGTACTGGAGCTTGAACCTACAGTCCCATTGGTAATAAGAATGTTCTGCTTATCATTGAGTTAAGCCCCTGTAGTTAGATTTTTAAGGCTGCATGTCTTCTTTAAATATAATATTTACAGTCATATAACCATTCTAATATGATACCATGATCCCAGAACTTGGAACTACTTTGGAAGAACATTGGTAAGTGTGTTGGTATATAGGATAGCTTTGTCTTTCATATTATCCTTCAGAAAGTAGTTCCAGATGAGGTATTAAGTATCAGAGAAGGTGTATGTCTTATTATACTGCAAATATGTTATTGAATTTCATATCATATTGTTGCACTGTAATATTAAGTGTTAATACTTTCTTTGAGCAAGGCCTTTTCTAGACCTTGAAACTAGAATGGACGAATATATGAAGCACAACCTTGGCCCTGAAACATCCATCTAGTAGAGAAATAAAACACACATATGCAAAAGTATCTACTACTCTAACTACATAGACTTACACAAAAAGAGGAAGATCACACTTGGCAGTGGATAATGAATAGTCATTAAGACTGTATACTGTAACCAAAAAGGAACATCTCAATGAAGTCTGTGTAACTCCAAGCACTATGTAAGTAACACTGACATATTGAACAAGGATTTAATTCTGACATTCCTCATAGGTAATCTCTGCCTTCAGAAACACCCTTCCCCATCCCATGAGATGTGACCTCGTTAGGGTAGAGGGGTAGATTTTCTATCTCTAGACAATCTTCTCTTTTATTCTAAGTTTGGCATTCTCCAACTGCATCTCTGAGGACATCTCTCAAAATTCTCCTCCAGTTCTTCCTGTATATTCTTCCTGAGAGTTATGACACCTAATGATTGGATTCAGCCAGTAGTTATTGAAAATAACCCCTCCCCCACAGTCTCTACAGTAAACTCTCAATTCTATTTCTCAGTCTCATAACGTCTCCGATTAAAATCCAACTTGTCCAAATTCGACCCTTCCTAGTGATTTTTAGAACATGTGCAAACATCACAGCACACACACTATCTTTATGATTTCTTTAACCTTCCTGTTAACCTTGTATCAGTTTCTACATTTGGCCTGTTAAAAGCTATCAAGATCTCTTATCTTGACCATTTCAAGGAACCTCACTTACCTGCTCACCTCTAACTTCAACCCATTCTCTACACCAACCTCAGTTACCTTCCCAGAGCAAATGAATTAGTCATTTGTCCAATCAAGACTTACAATGGGCATTGCTAGTTTGCTAATGTGTTGATGGATCTCTCCTATTCCTTTTTGCCATGAACCTAATCTATGTAGCATTTTTTGGTCTCGTTGCACCATAAACCACACCTGCTCTCTTCTCTCTCCTCCATCTCTTCTGCCTCTCTCTCAGACATACCCTTCCCTGTGCTATTTACTGAACATTCATATGAATTTATAACCCGCTGAACTGTTGGTTATACAGTTTCCCTTAAATTAAATACTCCCATATGCTGTGGTTCATCAATGCCTTTTAAATGCTTTATGTCCACCCCAAATCATCACATCCAAAAAGGGTACTCAAAACTATGGCAGCATTAACCTGAATGTTCCCTTTTGAAGGCAGGGTGAACAAATTCAGTAAATCTGATTGTCTAATTGTGATTGTGTTAACAGCAGTTTGTGATCTCTTTGACCAAACGTTGGGCTTCATTTGATGCCCAAAAAAATGGAGGGAAAAAAGCAAACCTGCTAACTCTAAAAGCTTTTAGACACTACTCAGCAGAATCTTTGTGCAACAGATATGTGTAGCAGAGGGTCAGGGAAAAAAGGAAGAGAGGATCCTACAATTTATCTTTTCTTTCCTGGCAGCTCTGGAATTGCTAGTCAGACCAAAACTTGTAATCACATAGCAAGCAGTTAGTGAGAACATACTATTCACAGTCTTGTTCTTGATCTAGACTTTTTCTTCTCTGTACCAGATTATTACTAAGGTTTCAGGGGAAAGATACACAGACTACCAGTGTCTGCAATCCAGTCCCTTTCCATTCAATAGTGACTGGTATCCTGGCTTTAAATCTCTGTTTCAAAAATGGGGGGGATTTTATAACTAACCCTCAAGCTTTATATATCATTTACCCTGGGAAAGTACTGATATGATAAAAAAAGGGGGGGAGGGAATGAAAGCCATGCTATCTAAAGAGCAGGCTCTAAAATTTCAAAAACATAAACTAATATTTCTAAATCGGAAAATGGTGTGGAGCTAAAGACATTAAAATGTCAATGCTATATCATAAGGAGTCTGGCATGTAAATGAATGGACTCTTGTAGCCCTGTTTCATAAGATTCAGGGTTATTCCCAAGACCTGATTCTGACTTCATGTCATTGGTTGGGGCCATGTTTTCTCCATTTCCATGGTAAAGGCAGGACAAAAGATTGGATCAGCTTGTGCCTAAAGTGAGATTGAAAAGAAAACACACTAAAATGATGAGAATTAATGGGAATGTCTTATCAAAGCCAGACCTTCCTGCCATTCTTTAGGCAAAATTTCCCTGAAATTTAGTTTTACATAAAAAAAAAAAAAAAAAAAAAAAAAAACCCTGCATCTATTGTTGGGTCAAATGCCCCAGTGAATAAAACAACCAGTGTTCACTTTAATAAAGTGAAATAGAAGTCTAGAAAGTGAGAGTGCACTGTCTGTTATTTCCCCTGAAATAACATAAACGTGAGATACATATGTATATCAGAATAAACTAAAAACCTACATAGAGATGATCTGTTTTCGGTGTTTTACACAGCCTATGCCTGTGGCTTACAATTGCAAAGGTGAATGTGGAACTAGCCATTGTTTTACCAATTACTAGCTCAGTTAAAACACATGCACACACACACACACACACACACACACACACACACTTATTTTTATGTTTGGGCTATTAAATTATTGGCTTAAAATTAATAAATTGATCATTCTAAAATGATAGGTCCCAAGATTTGCTAGCTTTGAAGTAGAATGGATGCCATTGCTAAATAAATGAGTTATTGTAGGTAAATAGCTGATCTGATATAGTAAACCTACTTGTAGAGCCACAGACAAAATGCAATCGATAAACTCTTTTGAAGGAAAATGCATACTTTGCTTTTTTCATGTCAAGTAACATTTTTAAAATATTTATTTTTCAACCGTGTTTGTGTGTGTGAGTGTGTGTGTGTGTGTGTGTGTGTGTGTGTGTGTGCGTGTGTGTGTGTGATGGAGGAGGGGGTATATGCTCATAAGTGTGCATGCCCATGGCAACTAGAGGTATTGGGTATTGGATCTCCTGTGGCTGGAATTACTTATAGTTGTGAGCCACCTGACATGGTTCTCAGAAGCAAGCATGGATCCTGTGAAGATACAGTACATGCTCTTAACTCCTGAGCCATTTTCCAGTCCACAGTAACATGATTATAACATGTCTCTTAGAAGTATGGAGGACAGATGCACTGACTTTAGATCCTACAGGCTAAGGTTCAAACCCAAGGTCCAAGCTTCAGTTTCCTCCATAGCAGAATGAGGCTAATAATGTCTACAGTATGTGGGTGCTGTAAGAACAATGGAAAGAATTGAGTTATTACCACCTATTTACTAAGCTTTATGTCTGACAATAGAGACACTTTTCACAAAGGTGTCTTTTCACCAGCATTATATCACCAGAAGAGGAAACAGTAGAAGGTCTAGCTTGCATCTAACTTTATGTTCTACAGGAAATTCATAGAATAATCTAGTTAAAACACAGATGCACAGGATTCCTCCATGAATCACATTTTTTTCACCAATTGCATGCACTATTTAAACACATATCTATGGCAGAGCACTCCTCACCAAAAGAATGAAACCATATCATATACATTAGTGGAATCTCTGATTAGCTAATAACATCAAGGAGGGGAGGTTTTGCATTAAAGTTTGGTTATTTTTCTTCCATGGTAGCTTTTCTAAATAGAGATTTACTAAAGAAGTTCTGTAGAGAGTTGGTACAACCAGAAGTATTTCACTTCCAAACTTGTCATGCTTTCCTGAAGGTCATGGGCTGGCTCTATGTGATTTTCTTTGCAGGACCACATTCAATTGGCAACCAAGGAAATGCTTTTGGAGGATGGTAAAAGGCTCTGGTTTTCATTAAATGGTTTTGAGCTCCGAGGCTTCGAGTCTTGACTCTGCATTTACCCTTTACTTTGCACATAATTCAATTCAAACAGCAAAATGATTATCTTCTCTTCCTCAACATGCGTGGGTACACACCTGTTTCCCGCCGGTGCCTGCCGGCATATTGTTATCAGCTGAGTCCATTTGAACAGAAAGTTCTTAAACTTTCTTATTCTGCCCTTTCTCTTAACCTTACACTTCAGAGCTACAGAGTGATGGTAGACAAGGAAAAAGACAGGAAGCCAAAAAATGATTAGGAACATAGTCCTACCACACTGCAGAAAAGGGAAGCAGATTCGGCTGAAATCCAAAGGTCAAATATATTCATATTTCTCATAGAAAAGGGATTTCCAATCCTGTTTAACAGTGCCTTGAAGTGCATTTGCAATCCTAGAGTACCCTAACCAAGCACTGATATTGTGTTTTCCATATTATCAGGAGCACAGTTAGATCCTTTCTTTTTTCCACTCTTATCTGTCATCACACAAGGTCATATGTTTTTACATAAGCACTTTTGGCCAAAATGACATAACATGACATAGCACACACACACACACACACACACACACACACACACACACACACACATGCACGCACTTTTTTTCTCAGAAAGGAGAATGCAACACAGCCTCTATTTACTTCTGTGTTAGATGCAAAGTGAACCGACATCCTTTCTAAGGATTTTGAATTATATTAGAATTTTAGGGCTCCCAACGATTACAGGTTGATTGAACACAATGATAAATTGTGACAACCTTATAAAACAAGATTGGTATGTTCCAATAGCGGCTCCCTCATTCCTGGGCTGTACTAAAATGGTATAGCAACTGGTATTATAAAAACAAAAACCGTAACAACAAAATAAAGTCAATTTATTCTTATTAAGAACCAGGTCTCCTACTGAGCTTACACCATTTTTATGCTGAAAATATATACATATGTTCTGTCTGTCTTCTTCAATTCTGTGCTATAAAGAATAAAGAAAACAATTTTGATCTTAAAGGCATGTTTAACATGTATTCTATTTAGGGGATTAAGCAATCACCATACAAATATGAACCTGCACGGTCATGGGCATTGCATTGTGTTGCATTGCAGTACCATCAGCATGTTCATGGAGGAAAAAAATGTTTAGAGTTTGTTTAAAGGAGACTTAGATAATTCCAATGCTTTACTATGAAAGTGACTGAAAGGAGGTTGAGTGGGGTTAATGATTTTCCCTGAGCTCTAGGACAATGTCATGCTGTAGATGCAAGGAAGAGAAATCACCATGTTTGGAACATCACTTTAGGCTTTTTGGTGCCTTTTAATCCATCACAGAATCCTTAATACTTTAATATCACAGGAAGTTGCCCTTTCATTTTTATAGGTAGATGATTACAGCACAGTTCAAGGACACAGACCTGGACAGTGGCAACATTTTTATAGTCAATGAACATAGTTCTGAAATCATACTAGAATATACAATTCCTTAATGCAACTTAGGTATAGTACATGAGCATTACTATTATTAAATGCTGATCTTATTGGTACCAGTAACATAAACCTTACTCATAATTCTACTACAAAGAAACAAGAAGGTAAGGCCTGAAATGTTTTCAAAGGGAAGACGTCATTCTAAGAAAAAATGTCCTTAAAATGTTCCCAAATCATTTTTATTCAGCCATAAATATGACTAATCAAAACTGAGCATTATAATGGTAAAATTCTCAAACCATTGATCAAATGATGCCCTATTTTTCCAGGCAGGTAATGGTATAATAGCAAAGAAAGAGATCTAATTTATGTTTGGGATATTGAAAATAAGTATGAAGATTTGTTGAAGTAGTCTTCAGTCATGCAGCTGTCTCATTCATAACTAATGATTCTTTGGCCTATTGTTGGAAAAGGGGGATGGGGAGACCTTATATCATATGTTGCTATACTTGTCTCCCACGTCCTATACCAGGGACTTCAGTTTATCCATCCCTCCCTTAGCCAAAAATCCAGTTGATACCAACTCATGGATCTCCACCTCTAGATCCATAAGTGGTGCTTCAATTTTATAAACAACCATATTATGTAAACAAAATGAATTTTTCACTGGAATGGAGTGTGGGCTAGATATTAATGTCTGTCAGTAGCTGCATGGTGGCTTTCATTCTTGTTTTTGTAGAAACTTAAATCTTATAAAGAAGTAACCGGTGAACACATGGCTGTCTCCCAGAATACCAAAGCATAAACAAGAGAACTCTCACCTAGTATATATTCAGTGCCTTTCAAAGGCAACTAACTTTTCCTTAAGAAAGTATACTTCAGGAAGTTATCAAAGGCAATTGGTCTGCCAATGTGATTCAATCTTTATTATGCAGTTACCATTTCATCTGAACACTGGGCTGAAACATCAGGAAGACAGGACAAGAAATATGAGAGACTCAGGTTCCTTTTGATTGTATTTTTTTTTTTAAAAAAAAAAAAAAGCTGAATAAAGAGAATAGTATCTTCTCTTCAAAATGAGATAGCCTTAAATGAAGAAAGAATAGCAAGGGCCCCAAGGCCAGTCCAAGAACTGACCTTCCTGTTCAAGAGTGAAAAACAACCAGGTGTCCTTCTCAGTGCGAGGTTAAGTTCTGAGACTGTCTTTTGCATAGTTCTCTTGCTCCCTTTGAAGAATACAGGTTCTCTGGGAATCTGGCTGTATTAAGACAAATAAAATGAGTCCATTGGCAAGACAAGTCTGAAGACTTGTTAGTCTAACCATTGCACTGGTTAGATCTACAATCCCAATCCCTTGAGGCTGAGGCAGGAAGACTGTGAGGCCATGAATAGCCTGGGCTATTTTGTCTCAAATATTTTGTCCCAAAAAAAAAACCCCACAAAACAAGCAACAAACAAACAAACACGCACCCCTCCCACACACACACCAAAAAACCCATAATAGTCAAGATCAGTGAGTGAAGCCAGGAGACTCCCACTGGGTGTTGTATGGAAACAATTCAGAAGGGGTGAGGAGAAAGTTCTCTGAAAGCATGTCTTAAATATGCACCTCATACAATATGGGATTTGCAAATCAGACCAGAGAGGGGTGTATGGCCCCTGAAGATAAAATGTTACTATGGACAATGTTCTACCCTGCTCCTCCTCCAGTCTCTACTGTAACTGTGGCCTCATCAGGACCACTTTGGGTGGAACCTCAATGGCAAATGAGCATTCCTAGGATAATCACAGCATTGTGATTGTTTATACATCTCTTCCACTTGGAGGCATATTGTTGTCACTGCATCAGTATCTGAGACTTTATACACTTAAGCAACTGAACAAAATGGTGAATGGATGAGTGCATAGTCAACAAAAGACCTCAAAGGGATTGCTATTGCCTGAAATCTATGACATTTTACTTAAAATAATAATAAAACATAAAAGCCTAGCACAGAATGCTTTATATCACATACAGTCAATTCTGGGTATCACAAAAAAGCCAAAAATAGTCCAGGAGCTCTTTAGGGTTCCAGATAAATCTTGTTTTACCAAAGCTTTCTTATGAAAAATAGCTTTCTATCCCCTGAGGCAGTTAAACTGACTTTTTCTCCTGGGAATCCACCAGGCCCTGGTTGAGGCTCCATTTCTGGTGATACTATCACAGATAAGGGCAGTAAGGTTCATGGTGGCCCATCAGAAATGCAGACCTGACCCTCTGTGCCCAGCCAGCATGATCTATTTTAGGATGCCTTAGTGGTTTTGTTCATGTTTCCTTTTTAATGAAAAATAAAATCTACAGCGTTTGATGACAGTGATATGAGTTTGAAACTTAGCTCTAGCCCTTGTTTTTCGATATGGCATGCATTAGGGCTGGCACTGTTTGCTTTATATGGAATAATGAATACCAAATAAGATGCATTTGAGTAGATGCATCTACCAACTAGATATTTAATAAATGGTGGTTTTAAAGATGCCTTAAAGGTAGGAGATATGTTTCAGTAGATAGAGTACTTGTTTTGAAAGCATGAGGAACTGAGTTTCAATCCACAGCAACTAAAAAATTCTGGGCAGTCTGTGCATTTGTAATTCTGGTGCTGGGAAGGTAGAATCAGGAGCCCCTCTGGAGCTTGCTGACAAACCAGTTCAAACTAACCTGTGAGCTGCAGGCTCATGAGAGAGACCCTGCCTCAAAAAAAGGCAGAGAGCAATAGAAAACACCTGGTGGCAATCTTTGGCTGAAAGAACACACATGTCGCAATTAGAGATAGAGGGAAAGAGAATAAGAAAGCGAGATGTGCGGGCATGGAAAGGCAACAACTGCTTGAATACAAACCCAACAAAATTGTGTCAGCTCCCTAATTCACTGGGCATAACAGTGTGCAGCATTTTTATAGATTTAAAATATTTTTTCCTCTTCTTTCACTTTAGTGATAAGATTGGGAGGAAATAAATTTACTGTCTCAGAGTAGTGTTAGATATTTACATCTCAGTTGTGATATTGTGTTAAGAGTGTTCTCCCAGGAAAGTGGTCATTACTCTAAATAGTGATGTTATTTTGCTAGTGTCATACTGCTACAGCAAGAAGCCTAGTCACATGGAAGTAGTTCTCTTTTCTTGACATATGACTCTAGATTCTACTAATTTTAAGAAACTATGCCCTGCAAGGCTAAGGCTTTGACTCCTGGACAAATACACACACACTCCCACGGGAAAGCTAAACTTGTGAGCTGCTGCCAGCCTGCAGTGAATTGTTTTATGTGATCTTTATAGGAAAGCAGCATTCAAAGAAGCAGACTCTGCCTCCTAAGAGCAGAAAGGCACAGTGTGTTGTGGAGTGCTGGAGGCCTTGTTCCCTAAGAAGGATGTCATTGCTCTGTCTCCTGGTATGCATGTACCAGCTTTGCTTGTGTATGCTCTGCCCTCCTGGTATGTGTGTGCCAGCTTGTATATGCTGTACCCCATTTTTCTCAGAGAAAAGTTAGCATGGCCAGTCACTCCCAGATTTCCAAGTTTATGCTCCCAATGAGAAATAATAAATTAAGCAAAAATAAGGATAGCATGTTGGGTGATTTGTCTTTTCTTACTTTATTCTTGCCACACTTTGCTAATGTCCATAAAAATCCCTCTGAGACTGTTCTGGAGTCTAAATACAGAAAAAGATCTGGGAATACTGGGGATCTTTCCATCAAATGAAAAGGAGTCCATCCTCTGACTGTTCATTTTTCAGGTACTTGCTTGGCCTGTCTCTTTTGTAATTAAGAATATTTCCGTGTTAAAAGAGGCAACTTTTTTTTAGTATTTCCAAAATATAAAACTTTTTTTTTTTTTTTTTTTTTTTTTTTTTAGCTTTGAGGTCCTATAAGACTTATAAGAGTCCAGCATATATCAACATGCAGCCAAAATACCATTTATCTGGACTTGAACTCTGGTCCTGCCTTTGGGGAGGTTTCTTTAATTTTTCCTATTTTCTTGAATATACACACAATGCACTCACGTTTGCCTTTAATGTCATATCAAGGAGCATGAATGCAGTCTTTATGTAGTTCTAAAAGCATTGTGGTTAATATTGGCTTTACATATAGTTCCTATTTCTAACATCTCAATGACAATAGCATTGTTGAGTCAAAACCTATCTTAACAAGGAAAAATACAATATTTATGTGGGATATAGATTCACCTTTAAGTAAATCCTTCTAAAATATATAATTTTTCTGCCTGAAGTATTGTACCTGCTTATGACATTAGGAAAATTATTAAAACACTACAATAAGAAAATAGTGGGTATTATTTTTCTTTTGTCATTATGTGGTGAAATAGACTAAGTCCTGTGTTATTACATGTTTTTAGGGAGAAATATATTTTGTTTTATTTATTAGTGACTGAAGGTCAAAGAATTAGTGATGTTCATATGAACTTAGAAGATTATATTTGATAATGATACACATAATTTTTGGCTAGTAGAAGTGATAACCCTAAAGGTTACAGTCTATTGCCCTGGATATATTAACCACATTGGTATCTAACAGAACAATCTTACTTGGACATTTATGAGATGGCTAGCCTACAAATACTCAGATGTTAAAAGAGTCTGCAAACTGCCTTTATTATTGGCTTCTTTACTAACAAATGAGTTGTATAAATTCTTTGACAGACACTCATTTTATGTGTGGAAGTCAGGTTTTTAATTGTTTTAATTAAGCGTCTACAGTGATGGAGACATTTTGCTGTTGAGGTGATGATTGTAATAGGATTTAATAGATAGTAGTCAGCATTCTGATATTAGGGGAGAAAGTTAAAATATGAACAGGATGATAAATACATTGATGGATATGAGAACACAGAATTTCTGGAGCTTTTAACTGTAAATACTAAAACTTTATTTTCTTTTGTTCTCCTGTTTATTTATATACAGGTTATAGTGACAATTAAATAGAGAATTTTCTTTAAGAATTATGTTCTAGTTACTTTCCTATTGCTGTGCTAAGTAAGATACCACAATCAAGGCAAACCATAGAAGAAAGCACATAATATGGGCATACAGTTTCAGAAGCTGAGTCTGAAATCATCATTGCAGAGAGCATAACAGCAGGTAGGTGTGGCACTGGAGTAGTATCAGAGGGCATACAGGCTGAGACAACAACCACCATGAGACAAAGATGGAAAGGGAGAGAAAGCAAGAGGGATAGATGGAGGAAGGGAGAGATAGAGAGACACAGACAGAAACACACAGAGAGAGAACACTAGGAATAGCATGGGTTTTTAAGAACTTAAGGCCCACCCCAGGTGACACAACAAAAGATAGACTTTCTAATACTTCCCAAACAGTTCCACCAACTGGGGAACAAGCATTCAAAAATATGAGCCTATGAGGTCCATCCTTATTCAAGCTACCACAAACAGATCCTTCTTATAATACTCACAGCACATAGCACAGAAGTCTCACCAAAATGACTTCAAGTCTATTCCCATTCACTTACCCTTTAATATCTCAGATGGTGGGGACTTAATGTTGGTAGTTAGTCATGGCATGTTAATACAAATATGACCCAAGCTGAGCTACAATAGAAGATTCATATGCTAAATGAACTAATCATTTTACCATATGTAATTGGGCAAAACGTGTCCATAGAGAACCTTACCTCTTACAACATTCCAAACTTATCCCCAGATTGATGGGAGAGCTAGAACTCTCAGGATCTCATTAATCATGAGCAACATGAAGATACTGGGCTAAGTCACAGAAGTTTCCAAGGGTGGGGAAACTGTCTAGAGCTTTAGAGCGAACACTCAGTCAGGTAGAAGGGGTCAGCTGAGATTATGGCATCCAAAACATATTCTACTAGACTTATCTACAATATTGAGATGTTAGCAGCAGAAAATCTAAATCAAGTTACATCTTCTGCATGATTCTACATTCTATGTGTCAGGGGGTATTTGGGCAATTTTTAAAAAGTATCGAGGACCAGATCTATGACTATGTTAGTTAGGGAAGACATGTTGGAGGAATTCAGTCCAAACATATAAATCATTGTTATTCAATCTTCTCTCTGTCTCTAAAAGTGCAAAATGAATGGGGCAAGAAAGCCGATCACTCCAGGTGTGCAATATAAACATGAAAGTGTGGTTTGGCTCTAAGAAGTTTCATATTTGGGCAAGACACCCTGATCCAGTTTCTTTTAATGTAAACTATTTGCGAGAGGAAAGCCTGAGAGAAAAGGCACATCTAAAACTCATCTGTCGAGAATAAGGAGTGTCATCACAATTCTTAAATGTTGTGAGAAAGGCAGATCCAGAAAGTTTCAGGCCTTCCTCTGTTAATAGTACCCAATGTATCCATGTTCACAATCATGAGTGTGAGGTATCTAGGGACTTTTTAATTACTACTGGTCCAAGGTCACATGCTTTGGGGTACAAAATTCCAAGACTGATGCCAAAGATTCTTACCGTTGATTCCAAGACCGATTATTTAGCCTGTGATAAGCACATGAGCTGACTCATTTCCTTTGACATCTAATCAAGAATAAATTGGCCCTGGGTCAAGGCAGTTACTTTAACTGCTATGAAATCTGGGAGCATCCTTAAGTATTCTGTCTGTTTCATAAAGGAAGAGGATGTTCTATGCCAAACTCATAGCTTGTTCCGTCTGATTCACCTAGGTCTGGGATGCAAAGGGTCTATCATTTCCATATTTCCAATTCTATGTGTTCCCCCAAAGTATACAGTGATAGCTGGTATTTCTTTTTGACAAGAGGAAAGAGTAGATATTTTAACTACTCTCCTTTCAGTTTAGCCAATGAAAATCATGAATCCTTTACATCAGACACCAATGTTTCTCATCTTGAACTTGTGACTTTTAGCCCCACATTCTCTAAGAGGGATGATCCTGTCCCTACTTCACCATCATATGTGTTAAGCTAGGAATAGTAGCACACATTTGACATACAAAAACTCAGGGGCTCAGGGAAAACTGTAAGTTTAACACCAGCATAAGCTACATGTGGAGAACCTGTCTCCAACAATTAGTCATACCAACAACACAAGAAAAAAACAATATGTAACATAGTTAAAAATAGACATAGTTATACTTCAAAATTACATTTCTATTCATCTGCGACGGAACTGACTGTGATGGAGAAGGAACTGTATTTCTCCTAGTACTTAGAGAAACATTCAGATGATGCTTATGAGTAAAACAGTTCAAGGAGAATGTGAAAGAAAAAAAATCCACTTTGTTAAGAACATAAAAGGTGCTACCTTTCAACTCCAGCAAAGGTCGCTGATTTATTTCTGGAGATGTTAGTCAGCGAATAAAAGAAAGAAAAAAGTCTGTATTCACTATCTGAGTCAATGCGCTTTTTAACGATTGGAAAAATCTGCTTTTTGAAAGTCATTAATTCCTTTTTGGCCCTTCAACAACACTGCTCAGAATGAGATCAAGTTGGTTTAAGACCCTGTGTCAATTAGTCCTTAGATACCCTGCCTCTCTATGAATGTATCTGGAGTTTTTGGTTTTCCTTTCTGCAAAGAGGATGCGGCTGACAGGTGGGTACCAAGACAGCTAAGTCTTCATGTTCTTAAACTACTTTCCTGAAACTGAGCTGCAGCAGGTAATTTCTTACTGTAGAGACAAAATGCACTTGGCATCACACTTCTCAGAGTGAATTGCCATCACCAGTAACCTATTAGACATGCCAGGGCTACAGCTCACACTAGCTGGATTAGGATCCCTAATGGGTGTGAGGCTCATCCCTCAGTGTTGTAAGCTCAGAGCTGCCTGGTCACTGAAATATTTCTCCTCAGTTGCAGCTGCCCGCCTGGAGAGTTATTTTGACACTTCCTGGGATGACAGCAAGCTTTAGTCAACATTTTCTTCCATTCCAGGAGAGTCCTTTCTCTAATGGAATTTACATGTTTGGCCTTTCAAGTACAGGCCCCAAAATGGAATGCAAGACACTGGAAGGCAAAGAGGGAAAGAAGCTTGGGTGCCAAACAGAGAAGAATGACCTGCATGGCTAAACTGTTTCGTCTGTACCCTGTCTTGAGGCACCAACATTCACAAGAGAATAAACGAAGAGAAGAGAAGAAGATTCCCACAGTTCAACGGGTCTTTAAAGTTTGGAATAATTTTAAATTGAGCAATAATTTGAGCACAGTTTCAAACAGCATCTGTTGGGTCCACTAAGTTTCAGTTTGACTTTAGTTCCCTTGAGCAATCAGCCCACATACAAGCAAGTTTGGGATGGAAAAAACCAAACCTTTCATTTTCTGCTTCCCACATCTCCTCTTGTGCATATATCAAAGTTCAGCCTGCAGTAGGAGGATGCCTGTAACATCAGTGTAGTAGACAGAACGATGGGTTGCTTGGATTCAGATGCTGCCTCTATGAGCTATTAGCTATTTGAAAGAGCAATTTACCTTTTTCAGGATGGATTCATTTATTTGTTTCACAATTAGACTTCTGAGTGTGTGTTGAAACCCATTGCAAACATGGCATGCATACTCGATGAACAAGAGACACTTTCTGATCTCACAAACTTTCTGGAATAAGACAGAAACAACAAATAGAAGTGAAGTGTGTGTGTGTGTGTGTGTGTGTGTGTGTGTGTGTGTGTGTGTGTGTGTGTCTGTCTGTCTGTCTGTCTGTCTGTCTGTCTGTCAAGGCGACCGACATGCACACACAGAGACAGAGAGACAGGAGACAGAATAAAATGAGGACAGAAATTCAGTGAGTAGTCAATGCATCTCATCTTTGATACTTAAACAAAGAACAGAATAAAATAAGAGGCATGAGGTGTGCAGGGTAAACAACAGGACAGACAACAGATGCAAAGGTTCTGAGGCAGAAATTAGTTGAGACTATACTTGCACCAGGAAGGTCTAGTGTGGCTCTGAGAATAAAGGAGGAAGAAAGTGAAAAGAAACAATTTAAGGATGTTACCAGGAACTTCATCCCCTGTAGGTCATGGTACCTTATAATTATTACAAAGTACCACAGAAATATACTGAAGGCGTTTTTGAGGTGGACACTGTGAAAATCTTTCTTAGATTTTAAGGCTCATTCCAGGAGTTATGTAAAAATTCACAACAGACACAACATGGGGAAGTTTAGAGTCGGGGCAGGCTGTGGAGCCAGTGAGGAAAGGGAAGACAGTATCTTTGCTGGAAGAGAGAGTCATGTAGGACTGGTAGATTTGGGATTTGAGCAACTACATGGATGGCAATGATAGTTATCAAAATCAGAAGACTGGGTCTGGGTGAGAGAAGGGCTATAAATTGAGGGTTGCTCTAGCTGAGCTGGATTTTGATGTTCCTACTTTCTCATCCTTAGTTTAGACACCCCATGGAATACTTAGAGCCTGACATCCCTGAGTAAATAAATAGGAAATTGTAGTGTCTGAACCTCTTGTTGGAAAAATTAAGCAATATCAACACAAATATGATTGATTTTGAATGTCAACCAGGATTTTTTAGGAAAGGACATGATGTGGGATAATCCTCTTATATACTTTAAAGATTGTCTCTCATACTGGTTTAATAAAATGCTGATTGGGCAGTGTAATTCTTGTTATATGCTCTTGTTACCTTACTGGCAATAGGCCTTAAGTGTGTGTGTTCTTATTTTTCCTTCTCTTAGAGCATATTTGATATTTACTGTCCTTGTATATAGTTATATATCAAGCCTAAATCTTTTATTTAGACTAAAAGTGGAGTTTTAGTGAGATATCCACATCACCCACACCTGTTGTACTGACCACATCCATTGGGGCAAGGGGACAGGTGTGGTCATGACCAATGAAATGTAGGTTTGAGTTCAGAACCGGATGCTCACTCTTACTTCCAGGTTGGAGACAGAGAAGATCCAAGGACATCCTTGGAGTGGGAAAAGGTAGCATTCTTTTGTTTCTTATGTAAGTGAATTCTCCCCTAATAAACCTCTATCAGCCTGTATTGCATCCCAGAATCTTATTACCTGCATTAGGCCAGTAGTCATGCAGGAAGTATAGGTAGGGCTACTAGACTTGGAGAATTCTGGAAAGAGGAAAGGCAGAGATGCAGTCACCAGCCAGATGCAGAAGAAGCAAAAATGCCTTACTAAGGAAAAGTACCAAGCCATGTGGCTAAACATAGGTAAGAATTATGGGTTAACTTAAGTTGTAAGAGTTTGTTAGTAATAAGCCTGAGCAATAGACCAAACAGTTTATAATTAATATAAGCCTCTGTGTGTTTATTTGTTTATTTGGGACTGAAGAGTTGCAGGACTGGGAGGGATAGAAACTTCCGTCTAGAGGAACAAGCTCACTTAAGAATGGCAGGACTCTGAAAATGAAGAGAGACCATTTTGGAAAGGGAACAGGATCAGAAAGAGCAGAGGGATGTGGAGGTGGAGGGGCGGAGGAGGAAAGAGAAGGGAATATGGCCAAGGTACAGGATAGTGTTTGATCAAAAAGTTTCACACACAACTCATCATTTTGTATATTGAATTTATACCAAAAGAATATTGCTAAAATATGTCATAAGCTGTCATTTGCAGTAAACAATCTAAAAGCACTGCTTAATTTAAAAGGCCACACATTGCTTCTTTCAATGTATAAGCTTAATGATAAAAGACAGACTCCGTGAGAAGCACGCATATCGTCTCCTTCCCACTGCAGGGCTTATACATATACATCAAGTTCTCATGGGGCAATGAGGACAGTTATGAACTGGAGAGCCAGGCAGCTTGCACTCAGTGTCTACTTCCACCTCTTGCTGTAAATGTGACAAGCAGTTTCCATATCTATAAAATAAACATAAGCCCAACTTCCTGAAGCCTGTTACAAAGAGTCAATAAAAATTTAATTTAGCTTTAATGATGCAAAAATTTCCTTTCTCTTATGCATAACATTGGTTAGGTGAGGTTTTTGGTCCCTATGTGTAAGTGTGTGAATTTGGCATGTGGTATATGCACATGTGTGTATGTGCATAGAAGGGTGAGCCTATGCACTCCCACAGGCCAGAGGAGGAAGACAGTAACCTGCTCTATCACTCTTTGACTACCTTTGAGTTAACATCTCTCACTGAATGCTAAGGTAGGCTGGTAGCTAGTTAGTCCCTTGGGTCCTACTGTCCCCACTGTCCACAGCACTGGGTTAAGTTTCATGTAGCCACACTATATTTTTAATACAGGTGCTTGGATCTGATCTCAGGACCTCGTGCTTGGCATCAGGTACTCTAAGCCTCTGAGCCATCTCCCCAGCTCTAGATTAGCTTTAATGACAATCTAGATTAATAACATAAACAAAAGAAACCAAAAACTTTCTATCTTTTGGATACTGATGTGATGAGTTTTTGTTAAAGACAACAAGTTTGTTGTGCCCAAAGAGGGGCTTTTAACTCACTTTTATTCTCTGTTAGAAAATTATATTCTATATTATCAGAAAATGTTAAATAAACATAACAGGTCTCTACCAGTGTTTATCTGCTTAAGTTGAGTGCCTCCATTACTTATCAACCTTAGAGTTGAAGGAAAGGAAGTGACACATGCTTTTCATTCCAGCACTCGGGAAGCACAGACAGGCAGATCTCTGAGTTGAAGGCCAGCCTGGTCTACAGAGCTAGTTCCAGGACAGGCCTCAAAACAATACAGAGAAACCCTGTCTGAACAAACAAACAAACAAAAAACAAACAACAAAGAAAGAAAGAAAGAAAAAGAAAGGAAGAAAGAAAGAAAGTCTCTTCTATAAAGTCTGTTCTATAAAGAGAGTGTTTGGTGTTTTCACATGGCTTCTTCACCTTTCAGAACTCAAACATATGATATTACAACTGAAAACATCTAGTTCTTAGATGCATTCACTATCTAAACAGGATTAGAATAATCCAATAAACATGAGTGTCCAAACATCTATATAATAAACCCAGTTTTGAATCAAGATTACTAATTCTAAAGTCCATTTATTTTCACCCTCAAAGTCAACAACACATGAATAGTAAAGCTAAGGCTGGGGGTGGGCTTTGGGGGCTGAAGAAATACATAACTTGCTTAAATGCTTGCCTAGTATACATGGAGCTCTCGCTTTCTTCTCTAGCACCATGTGAACCAGATGTAGTAGTATACACTTGTAATTACAGCACTTAAGAGATAGAAACAGAGAAAACAGATGTTCAAGTTTGTCCTTACACATAAAACAAATCACAGGCCATCCTGTATACGTAAGACATTTCCTTAAGAAAAAGAAAGAGATCATGGAAGAAAATGAAATAACACAATGGGTTGACACATTCTTAATGTCTATGATATTATCCTGAGATGTATAAGATGCATGATTTAAGATTGCAGAAACAGTGTATATGGTCTAATGTGGGTATCTAAGAAGTAATTGATATCTTGGGTCTGTAGAGCCATGTGCTAACATGCTTTCTCAAGGAACTGATGAATCTTCCCATCCTCCCTCTTACTCTCCCTCCTCCCAACTCACCCCCATCATCCACTCCTCGGAAAGGATAAGGCCTCCATGGGGGAGTCAACAACACATTCAGTTGAGGCAGGACCAAGCTCCCCCCCAACCCCACCCCTAATCAAGGCTGAGCCAGGCATCCAAAAAGCAGAATGGTCTTTAGTATCTTAAAGTCCAAATATGGGATCTGCTATTAGCAGTGTGTGAGATTAGAGTAAATAAGTCTACCCAAAATAGTGCCTTCAAAAAAAAAAAAAAAAAAAAAAAAAAAAGCTGGGAAAACCTATTGCAGTAGCCTTGTTTCTATGGGGACAGACCAAGGAACCACAAACAACTCTCTGCACACAGAAAAATCTGCTCCTTTCTCATTAAATAAAGAAATACAGCAATCAGGGAGGAGGGACTTTGATGGAAACTGTGAAGATCTCAGATTGAGGTCTGCGGGCTAGCTCACTTGAGTACTTGAGGTTGTGGGAATCCCTAGAAGGAAAAGTTAAAACAGAACTAGAGAAAAGCTTCAGTTGTCCTGCAGTAAGAAGTCAACTGCTCTTAATACCCATCCTCTGTAACACAGGGCTCATTTAAGGGACTCAAAGAATTTAGCATCAGGAAAATACAAAGGTTTACAAGAGACATACTGCTTCAATTAACCTAATAACTGTTGCTAACGGCTATGTGACAGGCTAGTTCCTTAGAAATATGAGTTCCTGTGGTCATTAAATCTAGTATGAAGACATCCCTGGGTAGAAAGCTGTAGATGTGCTGGTCTGGGGTTACCAGTGCACCCTGTGAACAAGTCAACCCAAATACTCCCCAGTTTACTAACTAAAGTAAATGAAGCTACAAGTAGCCCATGAGAGTAACATTCTACAAAGCTAGGGATGATCTACTGATGGATGTGGGGTCTCAGGTTTCAGGTTCCCAAAGGGTTGTTTATGCTTTCCCAGGTGACTCCATCCACCAGGACATGGACTTTCATCTGTAACTTAGCCAGAGGCCGGTTGAGCTCCCTTTCTATAATCTTTGGGAATTCCAAGAAGCCTGTGAGTCACCAGAGCTCATTACCAAAAAAGGGTGTGGAATTTAATTTCCTAGAGATTATAAAGAATATAGCACACATTTTGTTCTCTAAAGCTCAGGATATAATTTTGGCTATGTGCAAAGAATGAGTCAAATGACCTTTTAAGGTAAATTCCATGTATATTTAGGACTTAAAGCTTCTATGATTTGGCCTACTCAGCAGTTTTGAAAAGTATTTTAGTTGGACAAAAGTGTTCTTTTTTTTTTTTTTTTTTTTTTTTCTTCAATCAGTCTGTCTGTCATAAGAGTCTGTGGGGGCATTGCTTTAAGTTAAGTTACAATTCAAGCCATTACAAATACTAAAAACAAAAGTAAAAGTCTATTAGATATAGGTGGCCTGGTGCCCACTTCTGGTCATAGTCACACCTGTATGAAATAATGGCTTTCCAAATCTTTGTGGTTTATTTGATCTACATGTGAGAAAAGAGAGAAGGTGTTACAAGCTGTGGGGTGTGAAGTCCTCTGAAGGACAAGCCACACCCTGGCCTTACATTTAGGTGTTACCTCTACCTTCTTCAAGAGGAGGCTATTTCAAGCCTCTGCTCTGGTGTTAGACTTACACTTTACTCCTTTATCAACTGTAACATTTAGTCATTAACTATGAAATTATGCGGGAGAGAAGGAGAGTTGTCATTAAAAAGGGGGGGGTTCAGTGCTGATATATATATATCTATGTTATCTATATCTATACCATCTATCTATTGTCTATCATTTATCTATCATCTATCACCTACCTATCATCTACCATCTATCTATATCTATCTCTCTATCTTTCTATCTATCTATTTCTTAGCTTAAATTTTTTGTTCCCCAAATATTTGCTTACTGCCATAGAGGTTGTCTGAGTATCCATAGGGGCCATGTCTTGACAACTAAGGAGAAAAGCAAAGAGGCCAGCCTTTTGTAGTTCTCACAGGTCTGTCTGACATCCATCCCCAATATCTGGCTCCATCTATAACTCTTTTCTCTTCTTCACAGATTTTCACAGCCTGTTGAGTTTTCATTAAGGAAAGTGGTTCTAATTTATTATTCAACAGTTCCACCTCCACCATCCTCCCCTCATGGTGCCTCATTACAACATCACTAACATCAAGGAGTCCAATATCCTAGTCTTAACAATGGGAAAACATTCCTTTATGCTATAAACTGTGAGATGAGTTCCCAGCTGTGGTATAAAATGCAGGCAGGTTATAACTCTAGACCTGGGAATCAACTAAAGAGCAACCCACAGATGCACTTTGACCCTTCAAAATGCTTGCTTGCCTTCCTGCTTGTTCCCCACAGCTTCCTTCAACAGATCTCTGGAGCTGTTGCTGATTCCCTTCCCCAAGTCCACAGGTTGCTGATGAGGATACATTCTCTAGCACAGATACCAGGATGCTACCTGTGTGCCCTCCAAAAGAAGTAACACCTTTGAAGATGGCAGTGGGTAGGAGGGTGTCAAAATTAGAATCAAATATCCCATTGCCCTTATATCCCTTCTTGACTCAGAGAAGGAAAATGGTACATATTTAATAAGCATTTCCTGTTAATTGACAAGTCACACAGTTCAAAAGTGGCTGAATAGTAGAGAACAACACAGCTGTATAACCTTTTACACAAGTCATTTCATTCTTGCGCAAGTGTTTTTTTATAGGTCAGAGCTTCAGAAATGGAGTTGCTAGGTCAAGAGATAAACATATCTCTGATCCTGTTAAATATTTTCAATCCACCCTTCCAAAGGGTCAGAGCACTGTGCACCTAGTTAGAAAAGAATGAGGATCCCTGTTTTCTCCCATTTCCGCAGCAGACTGTACTGTCAAACTGTTGAATGTTTAATAGTCTAATTAAAGAGAAAGTCTCACTGCAGCTTCAGCTGACACTACTCTGAATGAGGTAGTCATATGTTTTGGGGCTGTCCTTCCTTAAATTCCTACATTTGACCCAAGACATTCTGTAAATCCAAAAGTGTCATGCACTTTCTTTTAAATAAGAGACTATGGGTATCCCACCCCATGCTGCTCACACATGCTCTGGGGACTGAATGAGGGTGGGTATGGCATATATGTCAAAGGAGAAAATTTTCTGGAAGGCTTTGGGCATCTCACATCAGTCTGTAGTTACCGATTTGGCAGAAGCCAGATGGAAGTGTGAGAAGGTGACTCCATTAAGAGGAACTGTTTTTTTTTTTTTTTTTTTAAATCAATTTATATCTGATGCTTTTTGGGACTATTTTATTCTGCCTTAGTTATAGTACTCATGTTTTTGTAAGTCTCATGAAACTTAAAAACATGGTGGAAGTTGGAGAGAGAGAATTTTGTAAAAAGTGGTAATATCCTGTTTATTTGTAACCAACACATAGAATATTTATGGCTTCAATAGCATACCCCTGCCTTTCAAATTGTGTGTGAAAATATCTCTAAAAATATTAATGTCAGGGATATATGGCATAGAGAATATGAATGAAGAAGTCTTAAAGAGTGTTACCTATAATAAAATGTATGCTTCCTGATAAAAATGTTCTGTTTTCAACTGTACACACAAAATCCTGGGTTATATGCAGGGGTATAAGCTGCAGCATTGTAAGATTCCTCAAGTCCTTTGATGTGAGAAGAAGCTAATGAAAGTCTTCCACTACAATTTGGCAACTCAATCATGGTCTACCTCATGATGAGAAGTATGAGAAGCCACACTTGCATGCCTTATGATGGGCAGGGACTCTTCTCATAAACATCATTTAGAACTTGACATTAATCCCCATATTAATCCTCCTATAGGCCAAAGCATGCCCTGCCACCCATTATTGCTTGGAGTATATTGGTTTCTGTGTTGCTTTTTACAGGAGTAAAGTCACAATATGAGCCAAAATCCAGCTAAGCTTCAATTTGTCATGTGGGCTAACAATAAACAGCAATGTCCTGCTTGAGGTCATCATTTAAATGTCACTGTAAACTCCACCAGTGGTTCCAATAGTTCTGTTGGTTTTTTTGTTTGTTTGTTTGTTTTGTTTTTGTTCTTTTGTATTTGCTTTTTGCCCCCTTCTGGTATCATATGCTGTCTGTCAACAATATAGATTCTAATCTATCAATGCTGCTAAATTATTGACATTTTATAGGGTTCCGGAGACCTGTGGTGTGGCATTTGTTGGAAAAGCCTGGTGATTTTCTTTGCCCTTTGGCTGTTTATGTCATAAACAAAATTGAGCCTACAATATGCCAGCCACTCTCCTGAGTGCCCGAAGGACACAGTCACTGCTGGCAGCTCACATGTCGATTCATTTTAACACCCTACCATCCTTCCAGCTGTGTGCTGCTTAGAAGTCTCCTCCTCTAGGATGCTGTGAGCTTCATCTCACTTTAGTCTGGACTGTGTGTCAGTCTCCAGATAACTCACGTGGCACTCATGTTACTGCAGGTCCCCTTCCTCGTGTATACCTCTGATCTTTACAGCAAAGTCTCCAGGTCCTTAATCTTATCTCAGCATCAACTGTGGTGACATCAGTCAGACTCAGGTTTATGAGTCAGTGACTGATCAGATCAAAGGAGAAGCGAATCTTGTTCTCAAAGGCCATATCAAATGCTGCCCAGCTTTTGTTAAACTATGTACACTCCTAAAACTCATATCTAATGCCTTTAACATAAATCAAATGGATCCCTCTAGGTATTTTCAGCTATTGAGACATTTTCACATGAAGTTAAAATAACTGGAAGCTGCTTTCCAAATTAGTCATGACTCAGTAAAAAGAGAGGTGTATGGGTAAAGCATAGGGGGAGAGCTGGGAGCCAGTAGGGTTTTCTTCTGGCCCTGCCTGCTTTTTCAGGCTGTCAACTATCGGTGCAGCTTTCACATCCTTGTTAATGTTCAGAGGAAGAAAAGTGAGCTGATGGCAGTTACCGGTCCTGTGAATTTTAGAGACGCAAAACCTTACAGCTTCTTAAGCCTCAACCACACACAATAGCGACAAGGTACATGGCATATCTTCTCTGCTTCTCCTCACCAGCCATCTTGTTCTATTGTAAAAAGGGGCATGCCACACATCTTCAGGCCCTAATTACAACAGAACACACTCAGTAGTCATCTAGCCACACCTGCAGAGCCGAGCAGGGAGAAAGTTCGTGAATGCAGGTATGCTGAGTACAAGGCATATGAGAAAGGCTTCCCGCTTCACTGAAGCAAACTACCTGCAAAGTGTCTGTTTCTGATTGCCATGTGCCCTTGAAAAGTCATTGTAACAGCCATCCTTTAAAGAAGATGTCAGAAAGACACTCCAGTGCTCAGTGAAAAGTATTTCTCACATTAATAAAATGCTGAAGTGGTCTGATGGAGAGGGACTAAATAGTCTCAGCCCCTTGGCTGAGGTGGCATTCCTATGGTGCTCCTCATCATCTCTGAGGAAAGTTCAGTGGAATGCTTTTCTTTCTCCCTTCCCTACTTTCCTGTTTCCTAACTTTAAGGAATTTTATACCGGTTGGGAAGATGAACACATATTCTTCGACTATGTCATGTCATTCATTCCCTTCTGCTGCCAGACACATGAAGGGTTTCTATGAAAGGGAATAAAAAGGAAACCATCACAGTCTTCTCCACACACACCAAATAATGCATGTTTAACAAAATGAAAGGCCGGTGGAAGCTTAGTCTTCACATCTGATATACATGTATGAAGAGACCCAAGGAAGGCTGAGAAAATCATTATCCCTCTATTCAACTTCTCCTCTCATTCATTCATTATTCACTTGAGAAAATTTCATTAACTTGGGCTTTTAAAGCATTTCTTAAATGCATATAAGTTTTTAAAATTAAAATTAAGGCAGAGTGTTAAAAGAAACATCTACTACATCGTGCCCACATCTAAATACATCTCTTAAAAATGTAACTGTGGAGATGTCTATCCATAGCTCCCACAGAGCATATTTTCACAGGTACAGTGATAGCTTAAAAAAATAGCACTATAGATTCAGGTACTTGTGAAAGTAAACAAAAGTATAAATATCAGAAATTTCCATTTTTTATTTATTTTGTTACCTTCAGTACAGTATCACAAAAAGCATGAGCAAATCTATATGAGACCAGACCTTGTCTTTCTTTGCTCTGAGAGACCTGAATTGATGAGCAATAAAATAATTTCATGCAGATACCCTGCAGTACACACACACACATCTATTCACTCAGCATCTCCTACAATGGCCCAAGGTAGTATCCTACGGGCCTCTCAGAGTACAAGGTTGAATAAAACCAGGCAAAGCCTCCCACCTTCACAGGATTCATTGTTTAATAGGCAGTGGAAGGCTTATAAAATAACCATACTGATGAATTAATAATGACAAACAGAAGGATCTTCTCCAAAGGAAGGACATGCTTCTACAACCTTGACAAAAGAAACTCATATGGACAGGGCCATGGGAAGGCTTTACTTAGCAAGAGATGATAGGCACCCAAGAAGCAGACAAACAACTACAAGGCAAAGAGGTAGAGATGGATGGGACTAGAACAGCTTTAGGACAGCCAGGATAGAAGGAACTTACAGAAGGTTAATGTGAGTACAAAGCTGTGAACTGGCAGGAAAATCTTGACAACATACAAAGGGAACAGTCTACTACATCTGTACCATTGAGCACTTGAAATATAGCTAGTTCAACATGAAATTATCTCTAAATATACAACACACATTGTTTTTATGAATTTTTGGGGAAAAAAAGAAAGACTACTTTAATGATTTTGCATATTATTCCAAGTTTAAATATATGTGAAATAGATGCAAGTGTTTATTCCATGTTGGAGATATATTGTATTACTCAAAATTTATCATTAAGATTATCCTCACATGTGTATCTTTTTGGTTTTTAATGTCCCCCAAAAGGTGAAGTTAGACATATGTCTCATTAACTTTTTATTGGGCAGTGTCTATACTGTTTGTAAAATGGGCTTTGTCATGAGAATAATGGGAGTATTGGGAGAATTTGCATGGAAAGGTAATGGTCTCATTTTGGCTTCTTGGTAGAGAAACATCAAATGGCCAGTAGAGAAATAGAGACAAAAGAGCTTCTTGCAGGGTTATATGAAGCAAGAATTCTCCTCACAGTTAGCTTAGAATCAATAAATAGAGATGTCCAGAGCCCTGGGTGATATTTAGGTAGAAAACACCAACAGGCCTTAGAGTGAATTACGTGTTGTATTGAAAATCTTCAAGGGACATGGGAAGTTTTATTCTGAGCTCATGAAATGCTGTGAAAAGAAAGAGGTTTATTTGAAAAGTATGGAAATACACACTATAACATCATAAATCCTTCATGAGAAGTGTGAATTTAGAGAGGTGAAAATACAAAGTAAAATTCAGGGATGTGATTTAAATAGCAAAAAGTGCTATTGCCGCTATTGCCCTTAGACTGATTTCATTACAACTTGGGTATTGCCATCAGGTTAATAAACTGAATCCTGCTCGGAACACTAGGCATCTTTTAAATAGAGGTGAAGTAAATCAACAGCAGTATAACTAATATTGACTATGAGAAAGAATCTGTGAGTGGCTGCTTTTGCAGAGAGAAGGAAAGGGAACTGGCATTTACTTAGTGTGTGTGCTATGTTCCAGGACCTTCTCAGCCTGAGAATTTATTTCATCTTTTTGAGAACCATAGGAGGTCATATGATTATCCCCAGCTCAGAGGTAAGTAAAATGAGACTCCCAGCGGTTAAAATATTGATGGAAGTTGCATGAATTCAGAGACTATTTTGGTCATGTTTGCTACTGCATGCTGAAGTCCAATACACACTTTGGTGCACTAGATTCTTAGCATATATATGTGGAAGGAACAGAGGTTTTACAGTTTATAAGAGGTAAAGTTCCAAACCTTTTGTGTCTTGACTTAAGCATATGGTACAATGTTGGAGTATTTAAAAAAATTAAATGAGGGATGGCCTATATACATATGGTTAGGTTAGCAGATATTTATGTAAGTAACTCTTCATCAGTTGACAGATGGTTACCCTGCACCCCAGTGAATAATAATGAGTTAACATCTCCTGAATACTTACTGTGTGCCAGACACTATTCTAAGGCCTTTCCTTACATTACTTATGCCTCATTTTCATCAAACCTGTGTGGTAGATATATGGGTTTTTCTAAGTTCACAATTATTCTCTAAACTGAACAAATAGAGGCTCCATTGCTAGCCTAAGGTCGCATACCTGGAAAGGCAGTAAACCCATAGACCTACCGCTAGAGTTCACAACACAGTCTAAACCACTGTAAGACTAAACCCATTACTTTACAAGACCCAGTTCTCATAAGGGTCTAGTTAACTTCAGGGTAAGTCTGACTTTTTGCCATTGTTTTGCCGTTGTCCTTTGAGCCTCACAGTCCTGGTGAGTTCAAGGCTAAATAGTGAGTTGACATGAGAAGAGTCAGAAAAGACTGAGTGGATTATTAGTGGATTCCACAGAACAAAATGAACATATTTCTCATGGATCTTTAAATATCTACTGACAGGAAGATCATTTGTCTATGATGACCTCAGATCCAATAGCAGAAAAGAGACAGAAAAAGAGTCTTAGCAAGTTGAAGATTTCCCAACAGCAGAAACTATCTCAGCAGGGCGTTAATAGTGTATTCAAGAGACACTTGTTCACTAATGGAGTTTAATACCTAAGACCTTCCAAGCACACTAAGCTGGGAGGATTTGCTGGCAGCCAGGATAATCAACCGCATGGTTACCACCCACCATCTCCTCTCATTTTATATGTGCTGGTTACTTCAAGTGTCAAATTACAAATTTTTGATTTTTGGGATGCATGAGGAGGCTTTAGAGCTCTGATTTGGAATGTCTGTTGTGCAAATTTGGCCCTACACATCAACACTGCATATTTCAGTACTTAAAACACAGTTTAGTACAGTCTCTGAAGAAACAGTGTTTGCCTGTTCAGTTTTTTTTTTTTTTTTAAAGAAATGGCCTTAATAATTCAGTACAATATATCTCAGTGTAGTGTTCCATAAAAGGGACCTCATTTTATGCCCTGACAAAGTGGCCTGAATTATAATCATGATGACATTATTTAAATGTCTACTAATATCTCACTGCCTACACACTAAAAACAGTCTGGAATGTTTCTCTACTTAAATCATATGGGCAGTCACTGAGAGTCCTGGAAGAGAATGAATACCCACTGGCTAAGTGGCCTTGATTTCTGGTTAGGATGACCCATTTCTACCTAGCTACCAAGCAGTTACCCACCCTGCCCTCATGATTGCACAGAACATATGTCAGACTAGAATTGCTTGTCTGTCTCCTCCATTATGCTAGAAACTTCACGATGGTGAGCCCCTCCTGATTATGGGCAGATACAGTCCAGATCTTTAAATATTTTATCAACATTGAAACAGATTAAGATTTAAGTAATACAAGAAAACAGAGGTTGACAGTAGAAACTGGGGTAAAGGATAGTAGGAAACAGATAACAAAGTATGCATTTGAACTTATAAGAAATAAAGGAATTTATTTATAACATGTATCATTCTTGTCTTAAAATGAGAATTCTTTTTTCCAATAAGTAAATTATTGTGAACTTTTACAATTACAATAAATAAACTTACCCCACATCCCTGGTTAGAGAGAATATGCATATGCAAGGCTCAGGTTGTGATATAAAGAAAAATTGCATTATAGTATTACATATTTAAAAATATATTTTTAATCAAATAGGTTAATCAAATATCATCAGCTGTCTTCTTAAAGTGAATAAACTTAAATATGAAATCATATGCATTTTATGCAAGTGGTACTAGAAAATTAAAAAGGGAGTATGTAAAATATTACCTTTAGTTAAAAAAACCTAAAAGCCAAAACAAAATTATCTGATTTGTTTGTGTATAAATCAGTAAAGAAGGAAATGTTAAAACATTAGCAATAAACCCAAGACAAATTACAAACTCACAAATGAAGAAAAAAGTTATCATAGCAGTAACCTCATTTTACAATATGTGGAACAATAAATACAAGATATTTTAATCTGCTATATAACAAAATATTAAAATCTAGATAACACACTATATTAAAAACTATACATGCTCATTTGACAACTGTAACCTTATGTAGATAAAGTATATTGTCTGGGTGACCCAAATACCAAAATGGTATGGCCTTAGGTAATGCAATTTCCCAAAACCATGAACAATTCTTGGCTAAAATATGATCTCAAATGAATCAAATAAATATCCCTTTGATTGACATGATATTTGCACCCTCGACCATTCAGTGTCTATTAAAATGTTTCAAAGCCCACTTATTGTTTTTCCTTGTAGAGGTTAAATTCTATGCCAAGATATTTACAAACTGAATTTTCACACAGTGGATTTCCTGGGAGACACTCCAGTGACCTAGAACTGAAGGAACTCTTGGATTGTTATGTACTTCTCCAAGTCAGTAGGGGAAACCATGAGTATTCCCATAAATATCCCAAGTTGCCCTGTAGGTCTGGCTTTCCTTCAGGGCTCCTCTGCCTCTGGAATGTACTGCTAAAACAGGGTAATAAGCAGTTTTTCATGAAAAACTTGGTATTGGGCAAGTGCTACAGTCATAGAATTTGTCATCTACATGGAAGCTTGAAGGTATCAAACTCCACATGGTGCCAGCAGGGAGGCACACAACCAGAGTCCTTTTGGGACTCTACAGTTGAAATTTATTGAGAAAGGGCAAAGGAAAGCTAGTGACACAAATGGACGAAAGGGTTTACTGCCTGACTTACTGTTTCACCATACAGCTTCCATGAAAAGATTCTCCCACCTTTATTTTCTTTTTTCTTGTTTCTCTTAAATTTTATTGTGGGGTGCTGCAAGGACAGATGGCAGATACGCAGGGATGGGAAATGGATGAGATTGAGATGCATGTTGTGAAAGACACAAAGAATAAATATGAAGAGAGTTAAAGAAGAAAAAGAAAATCATGACTTCATTTCTCTTTCTCTGACTTTTTTTTAAGACCATGACAAAGATGAAGCCGAGGAGAACAGCCACTGGTATTAATGTACACTCTTGTCTTGTGATATTAATAAATTCAGTGTCTAGCATGAAAGTAAAACTATGCAACAGCCTTCTGAATTCATAGAGACCTTGGGAAGATTAAAGATAAGCCAGGAACTAACTCCCCCACATGGTAAGTGGTTAACAAAAAAAAAAAAAAAAAAAAAAAAAAAAAACACTTTTATGTTTATTCCCAAATGCACCCTGACACTGCAACTCAAAAATGCCTGTCTTCCTGCTGTGTCAATTGACAACACCTTGGACAATATATTTCTTAAAGTATGCATGGAAGTGAGTCCATAAGACATGTCCTTTGGGTTCGTACCATGGTGGCAGGTAAACACACATTAGCTTGGATTAGATTATTTATGACTGCCTTTTATTAAGAGTGTGCCCAGTGAAGCAAATACTGCTTTATGATTGGGCCCAGAGTAGTAACATTTGTTTCTTTCAGGCTGATTGATTCTGAACACTCAGATTGCTTTTTTTCCTGTTCAGTAAAGCAATGAAATTTCCAAGGGAGACTTATTTATTTATTTTTTGCAGAATCTCTGCATGTGCTTATGAGTTTAGGGAGAAAAATAATGTAAGCATAGTGTAAGTGGTCTGATAAATGAATAGTTAAAAATCACTTTATTTTTTTCCCACTATGCAGCCTCTGGACCCACAGTACAAAACACAGTTTTGTATTTAGAAATTTTCATTTCTCTTTCAAAAGGATAGTAAAAATGCCCATCTTTCTGCTATTATTTCTTAGGATAGCATATATTTCAGATGTTTAAAAGTCAACTCATTTTTTTAATACATGAGAGATAACACAGGTTTCACTCTGCTTAACATGATTTCAGCTATTTTTAAAGAAATGGAATTTAATGGAACCATTATCCACAGATATGATTTTCTCAATAATTGGTAAATGGATCTGAACATGCAGAAACAAAATAATTTAGGGAAAAAATAACTCTTAAGGGGTCTGGTCTCACATAAAAAAATGCCAGACTATTAGAGTCTGTCTTAAATGCCCTTCCCATAAAATGAGATTGGTGGCTACCTTATATGCCATCATAAAGCCTTCACTCAGTAGCTGATGGAAGAAGAAGCAGAGACCCACAGCTAAGCACTGAGCTGAATTCCTGGAATCCAGTTGTAAAGGGGGAGGAGTGATGAGCAAAAGGGTCAAGACCAGGCTGGGGAAACCCACAGAAACAGCTGACCTGAACAAGAGTTGGGGAGCTCATGGACCCTAGACTGACAGCTTGAAAATCAGCATAGGATAGATCCAGCCCCCCCCCCAGCATGTGGGTGTCAGTTAAGAGGCCTGGGCAGTCAATGGAGCCCCTGGTAATGGAACAGCATTTATCCCTAGTGTACAAATGGATGGATAGTGGGAGCCCATTCCACATAGAGGGATACTCTCAGCACCTAGACACAAAGGGGAGGGCCTAGGCCCTGCCCCAAATGATATGACAGACATGGAAGACTTCACCCTTTCTATGGAGCAGAAGAGGTTGGGGTGGGGGTCAGTGGGTGTCATGGGAGGATGGAAGGGAAAGGGAACTAGGATTGATATATAAAATAAGATTGTTTCTAATTTAAATTAAAAAAGGAAAAAAAAGAAAAGAAAGAAAGAAAATGTCAGACTCATTGGAACTGTCCAGTCAGTAAGAGTCATGCTCTCTTGGGGGAACATACACTTTACCAATACAGTATAAATGTAATTGTAAGCTACGTTTAATGGCCCCTGTTTTTAATTCCAGCACATGAGATCCTGAGCCAGAGAAATGTTTCACAGTTGAGCTCAGACTGGGCTATACAGTGACATCTAGGCTAGTTGGAAGGGACATAATGAGCCCTTGTGCATAGAGAGGGGAGATGCAGATATAGGAAACAAATAAAGACTTGTTCTTAAAAGCCTTGCGAAGAACCGTAACTCACGGGCTTGCCACCTGGATATCTACTTTGTTCTGTTAGCATGCCCATCAAATATCTTCAAAGTAGCTTGTCCACCCACCTATAACATACACTACTTTTGTTTGGCAGACAACAAATATTCCAGCTGATAAAGGTTCCATCAGAAAATGCAAACTTTAAGACCTCTTAACTCCCTGTATATAGGTCCCTGTAGTGTGCCCTGTAGTGAGACAAAAGAACTAGGAAACAAGGGCAAGGGAGAGCAGAGGATGATACCTACACCCCTTCTTTTTGCATTGAGAAAAGAGGAAAAGAGCTTTGGGGTCTATGCTGACAGCAAACAAGAGATGAAAACAGGAATATTATGATTCATTACCGTGGTACCTGTCCCTAAAATCAAAACGCCACATAAAGTTCTAAGTAATGCTATGAGAGATTGCTGAGTGGCATATGTTCTTTAATTCTGATCCCACTCTGAGATCCACACAGGCCAGATTTTCCAAGAGGTATTAGTGGCACTAATTTAAGAGTGTATTTTGATGCTTTACCTTATTTGAACCCCAGAAAAGTAAAGGGTACATAGAAATAAGTGTTTTATAACTGCATATTCCATGACTCAGCTAAAACTGCATTGAGTGTATGTAGATACACGATAATCTTAAAAGTAGTTCAATGGAGACATGTTCAAGACTAGTCTTATAAATGCCAACATCCAAACAGCCCATGGATTTACTTGAGGACAAATACATTTCCCGATACATAGATATGTTGCCATTCACATATATCAGAGCTAGGATTGTGGCATTCAAGAATTTCTGTAGTGGGGAACTGGAGACTCATGGAGTTTCTCCTCAATGATATTCCTTCCTATGCAGAAGGCAGGGTTGGGTTTCATGCTAACCTACATGCCTACATTCCCACAAAACACTCACTTCACACTGAGCTTGAACATCTAAAAGTCACAGTAAACCAAATATAGAGAAGTGTTTTGAAACCCAGGGGATCAGCTTCATTTCTCCTTAGTACTTTATAAACTCCCTAATAGCCAGGAATTGTAGGCCTCCTTTGTTTCTACCCTAAATTAGTACAAAGGGGAGTAACCATAGTGTTTTGGGGTACTACTAAATAGGCTAGCAGATAAGATTCAGAACAACATAAAGCAAACATGTTATGAGGTTAGCTCTTAATTTGATTGCTTTTATAGTAGCTCATAGCCAGTAGTCACAAAGTAAATGTGTACAGGCAGATGCACATTCAACATTATTTATGTTTCCTCAGTCAGTATATATCCTTGGAAAAAGTTACTTCAACAAAAACAGAAAGACATGGGACCAACAATAGAGCAAGCTGACTCACAAGACTTCCATGAAAATAAAACGAGGCTGTGCGCGTCAGAGGTGCGTTATCAATAATTGTAAAGTGTGGGAGTGTTAATTTTCCTGTTTAATCTTACATTTCATCTCCACAAACACACTGGCAGATGTGATTATCCTCACTTATATAAGGCAATGGGGACTAAAGGGAGTTATGTAAGTTGTTCAGGGTCATTAAATGACATGGTGGAATACATACCCAAAATCTGGTCATTTTTTGATCCCTCTAATTCCAGTAATTATCTTTATTACTTCTACTACAAATAAAGCTACAGTCTCTCTACAGTGTTATTTCTGTATGTTGTTATGGTTGCTTACAATTAATGGCATTTGAAAATGTTGATAAAAATATAACTTACATTTTAGCAATTGTTAAAATTGGGGTTATCAAAAAATGGGGAATTAATTATTAAGTTTTTGGGTGATTTCACTGAAAGTTTTTACAAAACCAAATTGACAGAATCTCAAGGTCTCATTAAAGAGTCCCCACCCCTTGTCTATATGCTAGTCTCCAAAGATGATATTCCCCACTGCAAACTGCTCATGGCAGCTCTTGCTCAAACAGGTAGACAGCATCACCTAGATCTGCATCCCAGTCCTCCACCTGCACACTTTTGGGCCCTAGGCTTCCTACTCTGTCCCCCATTTGCTTCCCATGAATTTAACTTGAGTCCAAACTCCCTATCTGCCTCTACCTTGCTTCCCAGCCACTTTGGAATTCACTGACACTAACAGAGTAACATTTTTCTTCTTGGGCACTATACTTGAATGATTGTAATCTATAATTCTAAACTTGGATTCACCTTCTTTGTCAAAGAGGCTCTCAAGTCCTCATTTTCAACTACAATTTGCCTGGTTTTTTTTTTTTTTTACTGGAAATCTGATTTTTCCAGTGGAAAATAAAAAACATTTGTCAAGATAGGTCATACATTTTTCCTTAGCTCCTTTGACAACCCAAGACACACTCCCAAGTGAGACAGTCTATGCATGTCTTGAGTGTGTACTACTCTGCCATAATCATTTTCCATCTCCTGAAGACAATTCTAAAATGTAACTGATATCCAAATTGAAGGTCTGAAGTGGAATCTAATACTCAAGCTGTGATTACCCCAATATAAAGCATAAGGAAACAATGGCCTCCAGGGTCTGGATACACTGTTGTTGTTAATGATCTATCTTCATCTACACTGGCTTTGTTCACAGCTACATTACACCACAGGCTCCAATGAAGTTTCAAAGCAATGGAAACTCCCTATCATATTCACAAGGACTGAGGTGATCTCAGGTCTCCCATGTCTTCACTGAGTACATGGTCCATTTGAAAACTCTACATTCAGGCCTACATTTACTCCTGTTAGTTCTTACATCTTTGTTTGTTTGTTTATATGTATATGATTTCAGGACTGAATACTTTGTATTTGATAACCAGTTAAATGTCTCATCCCTGGAAGAGTGAATTATCCTTCTCTCATTAACCATTAGTTGCCTTTGTCTAGGGATTGAGCATGCCTATTGACATTGTTTAAATCATATACAAATAAACAACAAAAATGGGCTCAATAGGTTCTATTTTCATATTTGTGCACCCATATGTAACAGTATCAAAAATAGGTCATGACTTAGAGAGGGAATAGTGGAGGCGTGGGTGGAGCTAGATGGAGGACACAAGGGAAGGGTTTGGGAAGGAAGGGGAATTGGCATAATTTTATTTTAATAAATGAGCATTAAAATGTGAAGAGGAAAAAAACCTTACATCTTTACTTTAGATGAGACATTTTACCCTATGAAGGGCATTTTGAAATTTTAATCCATCATGCATACTCATCTTTTCCTCCCAACTTTTGTTCTGTGCAGGTCTGCCTAAGTATTCACCCTGGTGCTTCATTTAGTTACTGGTAAGAATGTGGTAGTCACTAGTGGTAAGGAGAGTATCCTATAATTCTCACTATGAACCCTTCATGATTTTATACTGAACTAATTATCAAAACATTTCATAGGTGTGTACATACAGAAAATATAGTTCAATACCCAAGTCACACACTTTTTATTGAGGGAATATTTTCTGGATTATGTCTTCAGATGACTAATCAAACCAAAAATAAAAATATATGCATTTCACATAGAGTTGAAGGAATCTCTTCAATTAGTTCGTTCTGACCCACATTTATTTTTATTCTTTTTTAGCTAGAATCTGGATTAACTAATTTTTAATGGGTAGAATTGGAATTGGCTGTTTTATTGAAAAATTCTAGGATGCACTTTCTGTTATTAAAATTTGAGACAATTTCTATTATTGTAATTATTGCATTAACATTTTCATCATCCAAGCCTGGCTGTCTTCTTGCCTCAAACTATAATGCTAAAGGAGATAACATCTACGTGAGGCTCATCAGCAGAGAACATAAACTATTAAATAGAAACAGAGGATCATCTCATAATCTCTTAATTGGTAAATGTGCATGAATTCCAATAACTCCAGCCTAGGGAAAGCAAGATAAATCCAGGCATACTAATTTTAAGGGTTTTTATTAGCCACCAATTGTCTGGAGATAATTCATTGTTCTGCTAAATCTAACTTGCTGAAATAAGGCTACAGAGTAAAGGATTAGTCAACTTTGAGGTCCCTGCCCTTTTCTCTATGGTGATCTCTCTTTTAACACGTGCTAGCAGCAATGCTAGTGTATATACATGAATACACACATTCCGGCAAGTCACTTCAAATTTTCTTCAACAGATTTTATAGATGTCGTCCTCATTAAATTGTTGAGGCATTAGCTGGGACCAATTTGGGGAGTCATTAGAGGCTAAATCTGGTGAGGATTTATATCATAAGAAGGAAGTAAAGGGTGGGGGATGCTTACAAACATAGAATAACTCAGGAATGACCACTCTATTTGCTATCAATGCAATTCTTTAAAGGAGAGAAATCAATGAAATTAAGACACAAAATGAAGATAATTTGAGATATCCATAAACCCACATGTGATATTTTCAATCTTAGAAAATGTAGCTGAGATAGGGCATTTTAGTGGTTGTAGGTTTATAAATTCTGGAAAACCTAGATAAGACAACAGATTCAACAGAGAACATGACTTAAATTAAGGAACAGAGTCTCTTCCCTGTGTGTGTGTGTGTGTGTGTGTTGTGTGAGTGTGTGTGTATGTGTGTGTGTGTGTGCGCGCGCGTGCGTGTGCGCATGTGTGTTCAGTAGACTTGATAACCTTTAAGTAAATAGGACATTCCCAAGGCGCCTTTCATACTTCCAAAGTGCATTTTTTTGAGCAGAACAAAGATTCTCATTTTTTTTTTTTTTACCTTTTCTTTCATCTTGAACTTGTGTGTTGGCCTCGCTTGTCTAGCATTGTTTTTTTTTTTAAAGTGACTGCTGTCTCCTGTGCAGTGGCAACATCACCTATCCCTAGTCTCACACCATCTCCTGGTGAAAATCGTATTTTCTTGAGCTGTTATTCTCATCAAATGGAGCTATGTTTCCTGCTAGAGATGTGTTTAGCTCAAATAATAATGATGAAACCTGTTTAAATTTACAAACTATTTTAACTCAGTACATACATAACAAAAAGAATCTCTACTGTATCTATGTTACAAATAGCTTTCACACTCCCATTCCTTTTTAGTTACAATAACAGTATAAGGAATACTGTATATCACCATTTCCATTTCATACATTTAAATAACAGATGGTAAGTGATGCTGAGGGAATAAGCCCCAGTGGTCGATTCTTAGGTCAACATTCTGTATTTGGCATGACAAAGCATGCAGCCATTATTTCAAGCTACCCTAGATATCTGTAGTTCTGAGGACTTCATACCTATGTATTTCATTTTCTGAATTAAGAGGTTTACCCTTTTCACTTTCCAGAAAATTTTCCTGGATAAGGCAAGAGCTTAGAAGAATTTCATTTTTGAAATGTTATACCCATGGTTCAAGTAGGAAACTGGTTGTCTTCTGAAGAGTTGTTTTATCAATGCCTGTTAACAATCATTTCAGGTCTTCATAGGAAAGTCTGGATTTCAACAAGCTAAGTCTTAGACCTGGACAAAATGAGAATTGACCCTAGTGTCACATGCATGCTTGGCAAGTGGGCTACACTAGTAGGCTACAGCCCCTGCCCAGGTTTTCCTTGTCCTTGTGGGATACTCTGTTGGCCTTGAATTTGCAGTCCACTTTTAGGTTAGGATTACGGGTCTGTCTGCAGTTGTCTACATTTAATTTATAATCTATAGGTCAGATTTTGATAAAAAGAAAAATCTTTCAAATTAGAGTCTATTTTTTTTGTCCATAATATTAAAAGTGAGCAGCAGAGTGGGGTTTACACAGAGAAAGTGGGGTCAGAGGGTCAAGCACGGCAGGAGGGAGGCATAGACTAGGTGCTCTTCCAGACTAGTATGGATCATACTGGGAATATTTCTGATTGTTGTGGTCACTGGCTTGACTGTCCAACAGGACACATGTCACCAAGCTTCAGTCCCTTCATTCATAAAACAAAAACTAATCACAACATGTGTCTTGCAAGATTCTAATGAGAGCTAATGAGGCAGTGTAGGTAAGGCACAATGTACGTTCATGCACATTGGCACACTAACTCTTGCTGTTATTCTCAGATTTTACTTATTCAGAAAGAGAGAGAGAGAGAGAATGAGAAAGAGAGAGAGAGAGAACAAAAGAACACAAGTTTTCCTATGGTTGGAGGTTGTACAGTGCTGATCGTGTATGCAGGAAGCAGTTTCTATCACAGGCAGATTCTTAGCCTGTAGCATCACTGGCTCTCCCATTGTTTTAGTAGGGGTCCTGGCTACAGACTACACTATTTCACACTGGAACCAGGTCCCATCCATGTCTCCAGGGCCAGGCATTTAGAACAAAATATAGGGCTACTTTTACATATAAAATCGGGAGGATATATACTATGCATTCCTTAAAGTTAAAGCACTGTTTATCTCCATGAGAACAAATGAAATGCCTTTCTGAGGCCTGACTTTGAATGTTTAAAAGTTTACAAAGAAAAAGAAGAAGAAGAAAATTATGATAAGCACCTCTTTTTACAGGAAAGATTTCTACTTGCTACTAGAAATTGAGATGTACAATAATTGTCTTCAACTCTAGACTCCCATCGACAAATCTAAACAGAAAAGAATAACCCTACAAATGGTAAGCTGATGCCATAGCTATATATGGTCACAGAAGGCCTGAGAGGGGAGAAACAAAAAGGGAGAAAAGAAAACCCCAGATGATGTGTCTCATAATTTGTGTGTATGTTCTACTGTGGGGATCTTGGCAAAAATTTACAAGGAAGAATCATTAATCAGCTTCACTCTGGTGCCTGTAACACTTTCCATTGCAAGAAACCCCAAATGCCTCTCCCTTTGGGAAACCTCTCTGTTTGTCATATTGAAGGTTTTTCTCCACAGAAAGCCCAGCTAGGCAAACATCAAAGACAGCTGGATTCCATATTCTGTGGGCTCTCCATCTCACTTGTGACTCACTCACACCAAGAGCCTCCTCTCCCTTTCCCCCTGTGTCCTACCTCTTCTGGCTTTCTGGCTAGAAGGCCTCTTTCTGGAAAGTGCTGGAGCATATTTAACAGCTATTGTTCTGCCTGCATTTTTCACCCACAGTAAGTCTTGGATACTTCCTCCCTGCAGTTAATACACCATTGTTTGTAGGATGAGATTTTCTTGCTTCCTTCATTTCCCCAGTGTGACAATGGAAAGTCATTATCTCTGGTTTTGATCTTAACATAGGAAGGGAGAGTAAATTGCCTCATCTAATAGTGAATGGAAGGAAAATCCCCTGTGGTTTGTGGAGAGAGGTGTTGAGGGAATGCAAAGGAAAAAAAAAAAAAAAAAGAAATAAGGAAGCCTTACAAAATACCAATGGCAGCCTCATGGGGCACATTTATCTGGCCTTCTCGGGGGTAAAAAGTCAAATAGTATCACCAACTATAAGTTGAACAAGGCACTACTGAAGTGCCAAACTATTTGTTACCATTGACACTAATGATTTTTTTTTTTACTTTTTGTACAGTTGTTATCAACAGTGAGCTTATGGAAAGGTAAGTGCTCATTGCGCCATGATTCTGTCTCAGCAAATATGATACCATTTCTTTACTGTGTACACTCACCAATTTACCATGGATGATTTATAGGTATCAGGTCTTCTGCACTAGCCAATCTAACAAAAACAAGGCCCTGCAAAAGCAGGTCACCACTTGTGTAGAGAGCTCTCATATTCAAAATCTACAGCCTATAACTCAATGTCAATCTGAATAATGCCATAAATAACTAATAATACACCATAGCATCATAGTCACCCTGTCTTTTCCCTCCCTCAAAGTGACCCCAAGACAAATTTGCAGTTGGGAGAAGGGACCCAAGTCTCTTCAATGTTTACTTAACTAGAAAAACAATAGTAATGTGTTTTACTAATATCACCTTTATTGTCCAACAAGTCAAGGGAAAATGTGTTAATTTACTCAGCTTACAGAGAAGGAAAAAGAAGGCTAACAAAACAAGAGTAATTTAATCAAAACTGCGCAAGATCTAGAACCCAGGATTCCAATTTTTCCTGCCCGCTGATAAAGGAAGACTACATAAACAAAGAAAACAACAGAAAATATCTGTAGACAGATGGCTTGAAGATATAGACTGCATTGGTATGTTTCAGCACTCTCCATTCTCCCATCCTTCCCTGCATGTCTCCTGACAACTAACAATGATCCTCTCACTTAGAATCAGGCATTTTCCAAATGAGAGTACATCAGATGAACTGAAAACTAGCTTGGCAGAGCAAATAAATTCTTGTATCTTGCCCCAAGAGATTTCAGAGAAACACATTAGTCTGCCTTCCTCCACAGTGAGAAACACAGAGCAAAGTGAATTCATTTCCCACATTTGGGGCATCCACTGGTTTAATAGAGATTCCAGACAAATATCTAATAAGTTAAGGAACTGAAAGTGACCATTACAGATAAGCATCATACAGACAAGAAGAGTGGTACTGTTGGCTCAAGTATACAGGTAAAATTTAATGTGTATGTAAAAGTTGGATATAGAAAAGGACTAAGGGTATATGGGTGTGCATCCACATATATGCATGTATGTATTGTGTGTAACTTTGACATTAGGGGGATGAACAATCAGAGACACATCATAAGAGCATCAAGCTGGCCATGGTTAGGCTTGTAAAAAGAACTGGGCAGTTAAAGCATACAAAACATAGGCTTGCTAGTGATTTGGTGAACCAAGATGAAATGAGAGAAAATAAGGGGAATAAACTTTCCCCACCTGGCTTGACTGACATGTGTATAAGCGCTTGTCAATATAATAGGTACAACTATTCAGTGTAGTGCTATTAGCCAGAGATGAAATTTGTTCAAGGAGATATTGCTTCAGAAGTGAAGCCATAAAAATACTGATAGCAGCTTCTTCTTCTTTCTCTTCCTCCTCCTCTTCCTCTTCCCCTTTCCTCTTCTTCCCATCTTTATCTTACTGTGGATATTTTCATCTTTCTTATCTACCAGACCTACTTTCGTGAAGATAAGAGGAAAACAGAACTCATTCCAGAGCAATAAATCTTCCAAGGAGCACACTCTACCTCTCTGGCTGCTTGATAATGAATCTAATCAGTTGGGAGAGCAGCCCTGTCATTACGGATTAATCACCCAAGCTTCTGTTTTGGTAAGTTAATTGATGCTGTTCTTGCAGCTGGTGATGATCACAAGGTACATTTGATATTGTAAAGAAATTTAGAGATAGAGGGAATGCTCAGTCAGTTAACCAAGAGCCCTAACACACAGCAAAACTAAAAACTCAGAAAGCCTACGGGAGCTACGGAACTGGACATACTTAGGTGTCAGCACTTGGCCTGAAATTTATTCCAGGTAGAATTGACTCAAAATATTGAAGCCTCCATCTTCCTGTTGGTTGGTTTTAACTTTCAATTCCACTAAGGAATTGACTAATAGATCGATTTTAAAAATACTTTGTGGTCATGAGCTTTTGTTTTAAGAGGAATATCTTGTGAATAATGTTTAAACAATCTTCGAAAACCTATGCAAGTTCCCAAGAGATGTGGAAGCTGCTGACTGATAGATCAGTTTAATTAACACACTTCATATCTAGACAGCTTCCGTTATGCCACAAGCTTTAACTAAGAGTTATCATTCCAGATATTGAAAAAATCTATTAAAATTACCAGGCTAAACTGAATGTGAAACACAAATCCATACTATAGTGTTTTACTATTAGGAAAGATCTACAATTTTGATGGCATATTTCAAATCTGGTTTATGTAACTTATTGCAACTCACTAGCAGTCTTGGGCAACAAAATTGCATCACAAGGTCTAAACTAGGTATCATGCAGAAAGTACATGTATTATTCTTACCTTTGTTAATGCTTTGTAGTTTATAAGTCACCCTTTGCTGTTCCATTTCAATAGAAACAACAACAAAAAGACATAAGACAACCTTTCTGTACTCATTTTCTGTACAAGCAAACTGAAACTGGGTGAGGTCACAGGCCTGGCCCCAGGAGTTAGACTCAACTGCAGCCTAAGGATGCCAGGTACTTGTACCCGCAGTCTACTCACACAGCAGCCTTGAATAGGGAGAAATGGGTCTTAAGAAACACCATGCAGTGTTCCATGAGTCATAGATCATTACATCATTCATCATTACATATATACATCATATATCATTCATGTATGGTGAATTTTTTCCTGTCTATCTCCAAAGTCCTCATGAGAAACTTCCACAAGGAAAAAGAAAAACTTACCCAAGGTCACAGCATAGATACAGAAAGTTATGGAAGTTTCATTGTAGTCATCACTGATTACACAGCAGAAGCAATCTGTACCAGCTATACTTGTTGCACACTTTGTCATTTCAAAATGTACATTTAAAAAGTTACTAATGGCAAGTGATGAGTATCTTAATAATTTTATCACTATACTCACTATGAGTTCAGTACTTATAGGCAATAAGATTTCCTAAGTAATAAGGATCTCAATAGGCATTGTGCAACCTTAAAAATAAAGGAGCTACTTACTGACCTGGCTACAGCTCGATCTGGCCTCTCTGCTATTATAAAATGAGGGTTACCAGGCGTCCTACTTCTTTGGGGAATGTGCTACTTTTGTACAAATCACCCTGCATGCTGGACCCAAAGTAGGGCAGTGACAATGTCTCTTTTTCTGTAATATGACAGATTCAGCTTTGACTTGTAGAGTTTCTGTGCTTGTCCAATGTCTGAGTTTGAAGTTTTTCTCAGAATGAAAAATCTCAGAACCCATTAATTTCCATGAACCTTTTCTTTTTCCTAAAGTACAGTGTGACCACAGAGAAAAATAAATGTCTATCTATCCAGTAGGCTGGCCAAGTCCTAAGAGTTTCATATCCTTATCTACATCATTGATTGGTTGCTACAAACATCAGAATAGGCTTTGGCTGAACCCTTGGTTAATATCAGTGCTGCATGGAATGATTTACTGCCTGACATGTGCAAATGCCACTTCTTATGGGGAAGCCTTCCGTAGTCCTCCACATCCTCTAACTCTGCCTCTACCCCTGGCTGAAGTAACTTTTTTATTTGTTTGTCTTCCTATAAAATTCTCTTTGTACTTTTCTTCATTCAGCCACCTAGCTCCTTAAGACACATCAAAAGGACAAATTTCAATGTGTTCTCCCCTTTGTGCCTGTCTTCATGTATATGAATCCCTCATGATTCTGGAAGACATCTCTCCCTTTTCAACTGGCAAAATTCTATTTGACTTAAAACAATTTGGGTCAAGTGTCTTTTAACTGACCACATTCTTGCTTCTGTGTTGTCAGTATTGTATGTTAGGACTTCCACTGATGAGGGTAACCACTTTATAGATCTCTTGTCTTCACTAGACTTAATGCTTGAGGGTATTCTGTCCTAGTATGGTGGGTGGTATGTTTACAATAAGACATGCCAGTAGGTGTCCTGCCAAGGACTCCTTGGATAGGTGCACCAGAAGCTGGTGACCCCAGTGAGTTTGCTCTGAGAAAGTGCATATTTGCTAAAGATAGCTAGGTTTTTCTTTTTCTAAGCATCTTTATAAAGCTTTTGTTGCTATAATTACATGATTTGATTACATAGTATATGAACAAATTGATTCAGAAGGAATCCCCAGAAGAATCTTAAAATCAACTGCCTGACAGATAGAAATGCACAAATACAAAATGACAGTATTCTATAAGGATTCCTGAAGATAGTGTCTGTAAATAATGAAATCTGAACAAGAGAGTGCAATGATTTCCTTTATGACAGACTACAATCCACGTTAAAACATTTAGGAGGCAAATAGGACATACGTAAAAATGTCAAACTTTCAAATGACAAGTTGCTACACGATTTTCATTTTCTGTTTATCTTTTAATATTCTACATGTTTTATTTACAGAACTTGTCTTCTTGCTCTAAAGCAATTGCAGTTAAAAAGAATACCCAACAACACTGTAGGTACTCAGGGTATAATTACCATATCTTTATTTATTTATTTATTTATTCGTTTTACCAAAAATAGGTTACATTTACTACTGTACTCCCACAAAACAACTAAAAGGGAATCCATGGTAAAATTATCACCTTTTATTAAAATTGGGAATTAATTAGCTTAGATATGATTTTAATATTCTAATTCACTTTAGATGATTTCCAGATTTGATAATTTTTCACTTTTTTCTTCCCATCTTTTTAAATAACGAAAAATATGTCTCTATATTTACGTATTAAAATACATTTTTAAAAACATATGAATAGTTAAATCCTATCCTTGTCTCATACAGCCTCGGTGTGAAACCTGACCTTCGTTTTTGTTAAATATCTGGTTGGCAGATAACTGAAAGCTTTTCACCTACTTAACCTTGCCAGAGAACAAATGCAAGGAACATGAATCATGTGTTTCCAATGAGGAGTGTATGTATGTGGTTTTATTTTTGAGACAGGGTTTCACACTGTGACCCACACTGGCTAATAACTCACTTTGTAGCCTATAATTAATTCAATCTAATGACCTTCTATGTATAGACCTTATATGCATAGCTCTGAAAGTACCATGGAGTGACATGTCTGAATTGTGAGTGAATACCACATGACTTCAATTCAAACTGAGTTACTATAAAAAATGGTCCACTATAAAACAAGCAAATACATTCACCATCCCACTGATGAAGTGAGCCACTTGGGAATTACCATAGTCTGCTCTGGTTGTTAGAATGTTAACTTTGGGACACAGTTAGATGTATAAAAGCACTTAAAGTTGAATCTTTAGAAAACATCAAATTATAGGAATGTAACAAACAAAATATGTTTATTTTTCCATAATGGGTTGTGAGTACACACTTTTTAGATGATGATACTTTTTGAGCAACATCTTTTTATTTTTTATTTATTTACTTATTTGCGGCCTGTTGACTAGTGAGGCAGTTTTGGTCTCTTTCATTGGATATTTTCCTGTCCTGAATTCCTTGATTTGTTCAAGACCTTGAATCAAATCAAATGCTAATGCCAAATAACAACATTCTTTCACTGAGCCACAAGGCAAAGAAAACCCTCACACACACTTTTAATAACCAATGTGTACTGAAGAAAAGAGTTAAAATTGTTAGGGGTTTCAAATACACACATTCAGATCAAGAGCATGTTGTCTAAAGCAGTGATTCTCAACCCGTGTGTTATGACACATTTCAGGGGCAGGGTCAAATAACCCTTTCACAGGGGGTCACCTAAGACCATTAGAAAACCCAGATATCTCTATTACATTTCATAACAGTAGCAAAATGACAGCTACAAAGTACCAGCAAAAATAGTTTTATAGTTGGGGTTACCACATGAAGAACTGCATTAAAGGGTCCTAGAGTTAGGAAGGGTGAGAAACACTGCTCTAACACATTAAGAGTAAAATCTGAACTGAGGGGGCATTAGCTTAGTAGTTGCAAGGATATGGCCTTGATCCTTTGCACTGCAAATTTAATTATCTAGTTAATTTGTTTAAAATGAAAATAATATCAGGTAAGAAACCTGTGCAAGCCAGGTACCCACAGAGCAAGAAGGGGCATCTGATCCCCTTGAACTGAAATTAGAAGTGGTTTAAGCCATCATATGGGGATGGAATCCAAACCCAGTACCCTAAGAGAGACAGACATGGTCCTCTGGAGAAGGGGAAAGGGACAAGATCTCCTGAGAAAACTGTGAGCATGGAATGAGGGGAGAGGGAGTTACAGGGAAGAAGAGGGGAGATGAGGGCATGAGGAAGCAGGAAGATTGAGACGTGGCTCTAAGAAAAAGCATTAACTCCAATACTTAGGTAAAATTGTTAGCTCCTGACCTACAGAGCACATATACATAGTACCCACATTGTACAGCACTATAGAGGAGCCTTAGGGATGACTAAAACCAAGCATCATCATTTGTCAGGTGGCAAACTGAATTCAGATAGGCCAAGAGGCTTATTCAGATGATATCATGAAGGGTGACCAAAGGCCACAATCTGAAGAAGATTCCCCATCTCATGTCACTGGTCATATCTCTATCAATATCCTAGTTGCAATGTGCTCTTGTCACTCCATGAAACTGAACTCAGTCCTCATGATCAAGTTCAAGTTCATCTCCTTTCATGCACTCAAATGAAGGCTGCAAAAAATGCTATTGTCTGAAAAGCAAATCTTGGCACCTGAGGACCCTTTATTGTTATAACTTTTTATCACAGTTTCAGAAGAAAGAAGAACACAAGAGGACATTTTTTGTACCCATGATACCTACCTGGGCATTAGTCAGAAGCCATCTCTATCATTTAAGGCCTCTAAGGAAGGTAGAAATGCCTGAGTAAGTTGGAACTCAAGTGGATTCAAGATCATTTGCTAGTAGCATGGACAAAATAAGTAGCAACACATGGTAACATCTGTGCTAATGTCTGGAGATCTACCAATGCTTCTGGTAAAATATCTAAAACCCCACAGCTTTCCAACATTTTGTGAGGTATAGCATTCATGCTTTCTGTGTTGCTACTTGTTCATTAAAAATGAACAAGTATTTCATAGTATTTAAATAAAATAGAGGACAAGAAAAGTGGTAAGTTAGGATGTGGGGATCAAAGCAAAGCTGAAGGCATGAACTCTTACATCATGGGGTTATGACATTAATTCATACTGGGTTCATTTATTCTTATCCTGGTGGATTTTCTTTCTTTGTGTGATAAAAATAAACATTTTATGGTCCTGTTGTGCTTTGTGCTATACCTTGAAGAATGCACATTAAGAAACTGAGTATATTTCCTTGTGGTTATTGCATCTAGCATTATACTGTAGTAAAATTTCACAAATAAAATTTGTAAGATGATTTATGGGATCAAGACAGGGATTGCTATGCACCAAATGTTTATCTGGTCTCTTTTAGCTCAATGTGTTTTCAGTGTATTACAGCAATCTGTGCAGACATTTGTAGTAAAAGATTAGTATATTCTTATTTCCATTGTGGAATCTTCATTCTGAGAACAGTATTAAATTTACCAAAATCCTCCAAAATTCCACATGAATGTATATGAGGATGCTCCCTGAGAGAAAAAATAATAATTAGGATCATTACTGAATGAGGTAAAGGGAGAGAGATGTGCAATGTTTCCCCTGTGTTCCTTGATTAGCTTCTTGGCAACAATTATATATCACAGTAGAGAAAAACCTAATTGATGTAATAGGATTTGTGTCACCAAAGAACATATGAAATGCAAATTGGCTAAACTAGTGATATGTACATCCAAACAGACAGAATATTTCTCTTTTGTACCTGAGTTTATCACTCATATCATGAGGATGAGGCACTGTAATTACCTCAACAGAAGCCCTGAACATATGACCAGGGCAACTTAAACCACTAGTGTTACACGAGCAGGTACTTAATTCTTAGATTCTATGTGGTAATGACAAAGAGAGTTTGAGTTACTGCAATTTGTAGTATGTTCTGGCATTTAATTAATAAGGGCCAAGAATTCTGATAAATACCATACAAAGTCAGGATAGCTACACAAAACCTAACCTCTGCTTTAAAAGCAGGACAGCTAATGCCATGGTAATATGCTGTGCTAACAGCTAGTTCCTAGTACCCATGTTTCAGTGAATATGTTTCAGCCTACTAACCTAGGGAGATATTGGTGTTCTAATGTAGATTCCTAGGGGTACTAAGATGTATTTTATTTTCAAAATGGTGCCAAACATTGTGGGGCTGCCTTTAATTCCTTCATTTGGGAAGGAGAAGCAGGCAGATCTCTGTGAGTCTGAGGCCTGGTCTACATAGGCAGTTCCTTGGCATGACCCTGTCTGAAATACATAACTGCAAAACAAAGAAACAACAAAATCAAAATGTATACACTATTTGTGTGCTTTGTGACTTTCCTGAAGTAGAATTAGTTGTCAAAGAGAAACTTAAATTTCATTTTATCAAGTTTCTGCTAAACTCTTTGGTAAGATTACTGTACAAAACATATTTTGGATATTCACTATTAGCTGATTCCTAGGGGGGGTGCGGGTGGAGCTTATGTTCCCATTTCTGCTGCCTTCCGCTTTAGGAGGTTGTGAATGCTTTTCTTGCTCCCTTGTCAAACATGTATGGAGTGCCTGTTGCCTTAGTAACTAACTTAGTACAACATATTTTTTCCCTCCTTCTTTTAATAAATTAGTTTCCATTCCTGCCAAGAAGGAACATATTAATCTACTCATTATGCTAGCAGAGGGACGTTGAAGGCCACAGAAATTGTCATTTATGCAAAAACTCCCAGAAAGCCAATTGTTAGTATCTGTGTGCCAAGAATTCTCCTTGAGTCTTCGAGAGCAAGCATGTCCAATACCCTGCAGTGGAGGAGGTAGGTGCTGCCTTGTTTCCTAGTAGAGCATGTCTCCCTAAACCAAGCAATTGTAATGCATCTAGATTTAAAAGACCTGTGATGATGAGAAAACAGTCACTAACTAGACAATGTCCTTAAATATGAAAGTTCACACCAGTGTTCTGGTTCCCGAGGGTAGGAAAAACAAACAAACAAACAAACACAATCAAGACTACCATCAAAACAAAAAGAAACTTCCAGATATACCTAATAGAAGCAGAAAAATTTTCTTGAAAAAACTGAAACAAATTTTACTTCTTCCCAAAGCAGTAAATACTGCTTAAGGCTTCTGGCTGGTTAATTATTATTTTTTCTAATATTAAGTAAAATAGAACAGATCTGACCTAGCTTGCCTTTCAAAACAAAGATTACCTAAAAATATATTTATCTACAACTGTGTACAGACGTGTCTGGGATAATCATGTGTGCTTCCACTCATTTTCTGACATTCCTAGCTGGAATGGACAGGTTCTTCCTGGTGTCTCAGGACAAATTCACTGGCAGCTCTGCTTGTAGTATCTAGTCCTTAGTGAGAAATGGCCATCAGACAGTCAGGGCATTTGAGTAAGAGGGAAAATGCTCACAGCTTGATTTCAAGCTTCCATTATGACATTTACTGTCCTTAACACAAGAGGGCACTGGATAAGGTGGGGTGGTGGTGGCCCTGGGGGATTAATACCAGGACTATGGGAATTTCAATTTTCAGAAGTGTTGGATTATTAATGCGATGGCAACTCAAAATTAAGACATGAGGAAACGGTAATTAGGAATGTGTAGGTAAAGATGCCCTTATCTAGTAACCTCACAAACATCGGCACCTCAACACAAGAATGATTTACTATATATAAGAATATATGAGAGGGAGACCTATTCGTTCTTACTAGGGGAGTTCATGGGAAATGAGCACACATGAACGTTAAACAACCCTAGTACCAGCCCAATGACATTGTTCTATAAATTCAGCATGTTTCCTATTATTTTGTACTATGAACAAAGACTCAGCTGTACATTTCCTCTTAATTTCATGGAATTAGGCAGGAAAGGTTAAAGGGAAGAAAGGCAATGCTTCCTGAATCCTTGGACATTTTTTTTTTTTTTTTTTTTTTTTTTTTTTTTGCTAAAAACACTCTTGAAAGAATTCATCTCTGTTAGAGTAAAAGGAACATTAAACACTGTTTTAAAAATCGATGGTCTCTACAGAAGCATGAGAAATATGCATCTGGCAACAAATAAAGCATTCAATTCACTAAACATGACCCGTTTTCCCCTGTGTATCCATTGTCCATAAAGAATATTTTTGTTAATTAGGCAGCTGCTAAATCAGGTACAGTTAGGTGTTGAAACACTCTACTATTAATGTCTCAACTTCGATGAATTTACACATGGTTTACAAAACACTTATGTTACAGACTCAATTGTGTTGCCAATAATGATGATGATAATGATAATAATAAACAATATTGCTATTATATTCTAGCAACCCAAAGCAAATTTCAGATCATTAGACGACAATTACAGAAATTCGAGCAGGGTCAATTAAAAAACAAGACACCTTCAAAGCACAACACGGGAAGACATACCTCTTCAGTGTTCTATACAGTCTACAAAAATAAATAAAAATAAATAAATAAATAAAATGGTACTCAATGAAAAAAATAAATCACAATGTTAAATATCTTCATTAACATGCTAGAGAACCTGATTTGTTCATTAAAGAGATGATCAGGCTGTGGTGTAAGAAGAACTATTGTCTTTGTTATTCAGTATGCTACTAACAACCACAAACTCTAACAATGAAATAAAACACAAGAAGAAAGGAGAAATTAAGTAGAGGAGAAAAGCCATGTACACAGGTTTATTAAGGACTGTTATTCCAGTGATGGAAACTAGACTCAGGAGGTTCATTCTCTGTACTGTCCATGGAGACTGACTTAATAGGCTGGTGTTAGGGAATGCATGCTTTCCAAGTCTGTGTAAGATTTGCCAGTTCTAAGCAGAAAAAACAGGGCTCAAACCTGTAAAGTCTGCAGCCCTAGGAAAGCAATGTGTTTTGAACTGGAAAACATAGTAGTAAGAATATTCCAGTACACCATGTAGGAACTGGATCAGCAAATCCTAGAGAAGAACAGAAACATTATAATTTTACAAATAAATAAATGAATAAAACAGATAAAGTGATTTTAAAGTATTTTCTGTCACACGGGAGATATCAAAAATATTTTTAATTCTCCTTTCCAGCTTTTTGTCTTTTATTTAATATGTATGAGTGGCAAAAGTTAGTGGCACATATAGGCTGTGGGCTCACACACCTATTAATGGCATATACAGACCTGAGCTCACACACACATTAGTGGTCTAGCTTGTAGTCCTTAGAACAGTTTTCACAGTGGATAAAAATGGGTGTGGTGAACAATGAGAGCCAGGATCAGTTCCAACAAGAGTAAATGATGCTGTCTTATTCTGTTGTTTAAAGACACTTGTAACCTAGTTTTCTCCCATTTACAATAAGGATTACGGGTGAGAGCTACCTGCTAAACCTTCACTGGTGGAAAAAAGTGAATGCCAGACCAATCATGAGCACAGGCACCCTGCATGAAGGGAAGGTTTTCGTGCCATCTTTATAATATGTCTGGATGCATGTGCTGAGCCTGCCTACCCAGACCACTCTTCTCAACACATTTATTCATTTATGTATAACTGCTAAAACCAGATGAGGATTGGTGATCCTGTCCTTGAGGACAGTGGGGCAGCATGTTCAGATATGGAAAATGGGCTCACTAGAAGGGCCACTCTGTGCAGCACCAAAGCCTAGAGGTCAAAATAAAACATCCCTCTTCTCCTCTGGGAATCACCAGAATTTCCACAGATTTCTGTGACTGGTGCAAACCACCCACAGCACTTTCGACTTTCGTCAAGTGGGACAGAGTGCTCCGGCTCCAGACATGACACTGGATTTATCATGGTTGGGTAGCTGTTGCCTTATGGAGAATGGGCCCGTGGGACCATGGAACATCACACTCACACACTAAACACTGAGCCAACGGATGCTTCAACTGCCAAGAAAGTAACAGAATGGAGAGACCCTCTGTGCATTTGACAATGGTGCCAGCTTGGCAAAACAATGCTTTTTTTTTTTTTTTTTTTTTTTTTTTGAACAGCAATCACTGAAAGAAAATAATGTAGCCCAGTCTGCAGTCTTTTAGTTCCCGTTCAGTGCAGGGCTGGGTCATGGCTCAAGGACAGCATAGTGTGCCGTGTTAACCTGGTTTAGTCTTCAACTATTTGCTCACCTCTTCTACCTGATCTGGCCACTTTTAGAAATCTCCCAGCCTTACCAGCACTGTTGATCTGTTGAGCCATGTTACTAACGAACACATCCTACCTTGACCCATCAAGACTGCTTATTCAGGTGTACTGAGGCCAAGCCATGTGCAGTTCAGACAGAAAGGTTTTAATGAAGTATGAGTCTGAGGAGGAAAGAGATTAGGGAAGACAGGTGAGTAAAGGACATGGAGCTCTGGCTCCAACAGACAAGCAAAATAGAGCAATCTTCAGAAGCAGGCTGAGCGACAAACAGGGAGGGAGATCGAGGATGGGAGAGAAAGGGGTAAGCACCCTTGTGACAAGCATTTCAAGACAGTTAGCCCCCAAGTATATCAAGAGATGTGTCAGTGAGAAAGATGTCCCTAATCACAAAGGAAAGGCATCCCTTTCCACAACGTGGGACCTACGAGGGCAGGAGAGGTTGCCTGATGTTCTGGTTCTGCTTTTGTGGCAGTAGTAGGCTCCAGAAGCCCAGCGAGACAGAATTAGAGCAGGTGGAGAAGTGACTGAGGAAAAGGGAGTGACAGGAGACAGCAGAAACAAATGATCTAAATCTTAAGAGAGAACTAGGCTCTGTTAGAGGCTGGGTCCTTTGGGAAGGGGTCCATTTGGGCCCTTCTGGCTGTTCTGGATATCAGCAGCAGATATATGTGAGGATTTCTTTTTATGTATCAGATGTATTACAGGGGTACAGTAAAAAAAATGGTCTACAGAACTGTTCCATTATTAGGGAGGCTTTTTATTGTAGGTAAAAGAGAGAAAATATCCAAAGGCATCTGGAAGAGTCCTAAGGGGGGAACCTCGCCATTATAAAGGCAACAAATGGGTATGGAGGAGGAAGTAAGCCTGAGGAGGCGAATGTGAACTTTGAAATGTATAAGAAGTACTTGAGAGTAGGGACTGAGGGAGCTAGGAGGCTAGCCTGGGCTTTGATAGACAATCACAGGTATTCCTATGTCCCTTCTGCTAGAGGTAAGGGCAATGATTCCTTCTGGCAGATGGGAACTGTTTTCACAAGTTCCTGAGAAATTCTGGTTTCTATCTAGCATCCAGAAATTCCCCTATGGTTCAGCTTGAGCTCATTTCTGGATACATGGACTTCCTGAGACCTAAAAGTTCTTCTTCATCGTCTTGTTCACTTCTCCTCGATGACCTGGACTCTCACTTGGCTGGCTTTTAGAAAGATCTCCCAGAATCATCAATGTTGTTGATTTTTGAGCTTTGTTTCCAACAAACACATCCTATCTTGACCCATTTCCAACCGAGTATCCTCTTAGCTCCTGGCTACTATGGGAACATCAGTTTTTCTACTACATGCTATTAAAATTTTAAACATCTTAAAAGTCACATAGTAGTCAAGTTCACCCTAAAAGTAGAAACAATAGATGTACATATGAAGGTAAATAACATCTACTATACCACCAAAGGTTAGCTACTGTTCCCACAACTCCCAAATGCTGTCTTTATGTGCAATTTTTTTCCCTGCTTTTCAGAACTCAATCACAGGACAATTAACATTATAAAATATTTTATTCTCACTAAAATATATAAACATCTTCACTGACAACTGGCAATTATTTATTTATAACATTTTGAATGACTGGGTAGAATTTTTTTTTAACTTCTTTATATACCTACACATTCATAAATATTTAGCCATCCTAAGTATTTTGCTTATATAAGTTATGCAAGAACAATCTTTGTAGCTGTTTCTCAACTTCTATTTCCCCATCGTGATTGATAAATGACACATCTCCCTAGGCCTAGGAAGAAGCAACAGATTGGGATGTTTGCAAAAATCTGTCCAATCTGTCGATGTGGCTCATAAGAAACAGGCTAATATGCATTACCGCCATATTCACATGCTCCAAAAGCAAGAGCCACTGTAGTTCATTATTGTGGTGCTTTGAGAAGAAACAGGCCTCCATAGACTTATAAATATGAATCTGGGGTCAACAGGGAGTGGCATTTTTTGAAAGGGATTAGGAGGTATGGCCTTGTTAGAGGATGTATGTCATAGAGGTGAGCTTTGAGATTTCAAAAGCTCAAGAGTGTCTCACTCTTCCAGCTGCCTTAAGATCCAGATTTATAACTCTCAGCTCCTTCTCCAGCTTCATGTGTAATGCAGTCTGCCACACTTCTTGTCATGATGATAATGGGCTAAGCCTCTGAACTGTAAGCAAGCCCCAGTTAAATGCTTTCCTTTTATAAGAGTTGTCATAGCCACGGCATCTCTTCACAGCAATAGACCACTGACAAAGACAACTACAGCATTAAAACAGATGTCTGGAAGGTGTTTCTAAAACTAGGTCTTAAAAATGAATTAAGGGTAGGGAGGTACCAATAGTCTAGGGCCCAGAGAAAAGGGGCATCCTTGGGTGACTCCTCAGTTTGGAGTAGTTGTCATTTTGAAACTCCAACTCTATTTGCTAACGTTTCTACAGATGAAGGAAGGAAGGTAACAGGGAAATCTGCTCAGGTGTCTTCTAAGTGCCTTTTTCTGGTTGAGAGCAGATCTATAGAAATGAAGAAAGAGTTTCTTCAGTGTCCCAGCTTAGAACACAGCTCCTGCAAGGCAAGCTGTGGTTAAGAAGATGCCCTGGGAAAATAAATGAACATGAGGTTGCTCTGACAAGCCTTTCTGCAGTTCTCACTTCCCCTTCTGCTCAGACCCAACACTAGGATGAGAGCATTTGAGAGATATCAGCAGAAACATATGCTAGGTAAGTTGTGGCCACTAGAACCTTACCCCATGTCGGAGCCACCTTAGAGTGACTTTTTTTTCCGGAGCCCTTCAGAAGATGTCAGCTGAAGGGGTTTGATGTAGATATAGAATGGCCGAGTCCCTAGAGATCTGATCCAAAAAAATATTTTCTTTTTAAGAAACTGATTTTTATTTTGACTCTCACCATCTGAAAAACTATCTAACTCCTCCCTGGGGATCTTATATTGTGTTTCCAAAATTGCTATGCTGTGGGAAACATTAATATCAAGTAAATACTCTCCCTCTCTTAAAAGTCAGGGACATTTGGGGTGAGGGCTCTAACTGATGAAAAATTAGGACGTACCATTGAAACTGGCATAAGGAACACTGCCTTCCCTCTCTTCCCAAAACTCCTCAGCTGGTTAATAATTTGGGTAGGACATTGCACTGAGTCATATTTAACAAATAGCTCCTGTTAAGAACAAGGTCGAAAGCTGAAGGCAGATCCTAGAAATAAAAGACGAGGGTGGATAATTTGAGAAAGCAGCATAAGTAGGAAATAAAAAATAAAAAGGAGTGTATGTGTTAGACTGGACTGAGGATTTCACAGAGGTGACTTGAAGTCCTTGTAAGATGACAAAAAACCATGTCAAGTCAAAGCTGTACATCCACTAGATTATTCCTTTGCAATGTTTTGTTTGATTTTGGCCTAAGAAGAAGCAATCTGTAAAGCTTCCATGGATCAGATGGAAAGGAAAGGGGAGGAGGAGAGACCAGCAGAGAGGAAGGAAATGAGAGGGTGTCCCTGCAGACAAGCTGGGTTGACTGAACTGCCTCCCTAGGAGTGAGAATGCAGTGGGAGGGAAGAGCCTGGAGAGGTGGGGGCAGGGGCAGGCTCCTGTCAGGGACCAATCTGGGTGGTGATGTCAGAAAGAGAGCATCTGCCTTCAAAGGACTCCGTGTGCCAACTGGCATAGGTGGCCCGGTTCTGAGTGCCAATTCTCTCTGTAGCAAGGAGAGGCAGGAAATGGGCAGGGAGCACTAAACTCAGTGGGGAATTCTCTTTTGAAGGACATGGCAGAGAGAGTGAGGTGGTCTTGGTGGTTCATGGCCAGGGAGACAGCCATGCCTAGTGTTTGCACAGTGTTTTCCAGTTTACAAAACAGAGTCCATCACCTTACAGCAATGATCTGAGAGCTGAGTATTAGTGACATAGCTGACCCTGCTGCCTAATGAGAAAAGTGTCATCCAGGATGAGAGGTACACCTGATGGCTAACCTTTTATGGCACTTTCTACTACTACTTGTGAGCTAACCTTTTATGGCTCTAATGTCCTTTCTACTACTACTTGTGAGCTGCTTCTCTGGGGGTATGACTGCACTTCCCACCCCACGGTTTCCTTTTAAAATGCCATGTATTTTCTGCATCTTATTCTTAAAGGAAGCTCTATTTGTGTCATCCTTCAAGCATGCTGTAAGTCCTCCTGCCTCTGTGATTTGTTTGTGTTGCCAGAACATCTTTCTCTGCCTGGGCTACTGGAATGTTACACAGGACTTGCAAAGTCTAAACCTCAATGCTTTCTGTCTTTCTCCCACAGTACGTTTTAGTCACGAGCTTTTGTATCACAATATCCATACATTTTTTTCCTCCCAAACTAAATTTAATTTTCTCTGCACTTTGTGTTATGCTAAAACTGTTTTTGCAGAGAGAGGAACATAATTTTGAATGAACTAGTGGAAAACTAACAAAATCCTGTTGAGTTCTTGATATATATTTCTTGAAATGAAAGAAATACTCCTTAGAGACCAAGAAGACTCTATTTACCTTTACTGTAAGAATTTTCCAACTGAATTTGAATGCATACATAATTATATATATATATATATATATATATATATATATATATATATATATAAGTATATATCACATGTTTAATAATAACATTCTAGATCTGTTTTATTATATATATAAAATCACATATAATATATATAATACACACACACGTGTGTGTATATGTGTGTGTGTCTTTGGTTGTGAGACTGTTTAACTCATTAAAATGAGAGAATTTTTTTGAATGTTTATGAGTCATGTTTTTAAATACAGAAGACAGTATCCATTAAAAAACCTATATGAGATTAAGAAATACATGTGCACATTGTCCTATAGCTGAGCTTCCAATTTTAAAGGGACAACTTTAAGCTTCTATTGATTAAAATATAGGTGCTAAGGAATCTCAGATTTCCTTTGATTGTTTTTGTTGTTGTTATGACCCAGATCAATAGCTATGGTTTCTTTAGCTTATGCCTGCTATTTTTTACCATGCCAAAGAAACCTCAGCACCACATCATACTAAAGATCTTATGGTCAGAGTTTTACCCCAAAGGAAAGTGAAGGGCTAGCCTTCGCTATTATCTGAAGCCATCACTCAGATATTCTCACCCTGACTATAGCATCCATCATTCACTCCCCGCTTAACTTGATGCTTAGTAAGTTCTCTTTTTCTCACATGAAAGCTTTTTCTATTATTTACTACCAGAGCAGTGTCGTTAGATTTTCATTAGTGACTTTCTGCTCCAGAACTAAAATTAACAAAATTAAAGCCATGAAGTTCTCCCCTAATTAGGCATTTGTGTCTCCCATAAATGATACTCACAAGTATAAGATGCAGGTTCCATGCACATGGCACATAAAGTAACATCACATTAAACCATTCCGGGACTTGAATTTAGATTTAAATTGAAATTTAATGTTAATCCTTAGTGAGCAGGAAACATCACAAATAAGGTAATCTTAAAGCATCGGGCAATTTGGCATTATTCAGTACAACACACCAAATCCCTTTATTTATAAGGAAACATTTTGCAGAGCGACCATTCTCCCATTAAACCCAAAAATTGATAAGAGAGTAGACTCTTGATTATCCAAACAGGAAATGCTCCTGCTCCCTGTTTAGCACACCAGCATTATAAATAGCCTAGAGAAGATTTTAAGTGTCTCCCTTTGAAAACCCTATCCTCTATTCTGTTTATCCAAGGGGAGAGGAACTGCCATCAACTACCATTTTCTGTATGTAGAAAGGCATCATTGGCCATAGTGGAATCCCTTCCATCTTTGTCTCTACTTTCCCTCCATGAGTAAATACAGTAGAACTCTGACTCTGAAAGAGTTCAGTCACTGATTCTCTCCCTTTTTCAACCTTCTCAGTAATGGAGACCTTTCCCATCTCCCTGTCTTTCTTCATATACTATCAACCTGAAATTCAACACTAGCTTCATAATAATAGTAAGACAATGATTATTGTGTGAGATCCAAATGGTATATGACTTATTCATAGAAAACACTCTGGCATCCCAAACAAATGTATAACTAATAACTAACAGTAATAGCATTGTTTCCAAAGGACAGAGCATGACAACACAGCAATGCAGTAAACATAAACCTCTGACTGCACCATATGTGCTCTGAAGGCAGCAAGCAGAAAGCTTTTGGAGCTCAATATTAGGGGGGATTCTTTTGCCTCACTATTTTAGAAGGCGACTTCCATAAATTCAAGATTATTGTGGATTTGTAGATCCAAGGCCACCAGAAGGGGAATATTAACCTTAGGCTTTGGAGACAAAGTAAATTCATGAATTTTCAAATATTTTCCTACAGTTTTCTTACTAATCAGTCATGTGACAAAAATAAATAAATAAATAAAAGATTTTTCCCTGTACATATTTAATAAGAGATCTCCCCCTCCCTCTGTTTTGGTAAGGTATTTTTCTTCTCACTTGCAAACACTGAGATCATCTGTATATACTACTTAGTATTGTACCTCCTCAGACTCTTTCCTTTTATTGTTGCCTCTAAGATATTTAAGGTTTTGCAATTTCCAAGAACACATTAAAATATATGATTTGTGAACTAGAGGAATGACATAGGGGTACTTACTACCAAGCCTGGTGACCTGAGTTCAATCCCCAGGGCTCATAGGGCAGAGGGACACATAAGATGAAGGAGATAACTAATTTGTTTCACATCCCACCATATATATAAGTGTAATATTTTAAACATGTAATTTTATGCAACAACTCTCACATTTATTAAATTCTATATACTAAGAGTTTGTGCATGTTGAGGAAATAAAACAAAGAAACATTTCAAGAGATCAATGAAAAATGAACCCTCCCTCCATGCCCCATTAGTCCCTCATGGTACTTTATAATGAAAGTTCATTAGGAGACGGAATATGGTGAATCTGAGACAGTGACTCTGATTTACAGTGACATGTCTTATAGTCTCACAATTGTAAGTAGAGCTAGAGCATCTCAGCTGTCTCAAGCTGGCACAGTACCCTGTTTTTGAGCTCAGAAAAAAATCTATAATTAACCAGGTAGCTCATTTTTGAACAGCTAGACAGACTTTCCATAAGAAAAGGCCCCCACTGAAGTTCAAATGAATGCAGAGGAGCCATGTATCACAGCAAATCTTTTGTCATTGCTGTTGAATGTCCAAACAATAGACAAAGACTAACTTTCTCTTTTATTTTTTTTTTCAACACCACAGAAAGCTCGGTCTGTAATGACAATTATCTGTTTGTCAAATACTTGTTTCCAGAAGTGGATTTGTAATCCCAAGAAAATTCTGCAATTTACCCAACCACAAAGCAATCCACACCACTTGCCCCAGCCCCATAGGATGCATCTCATTTCAAATGAGAATTGGAGTCAATGATGTAAATTAAGTGGTCCTCATAAGGCAGATGGAGAAGAGTGCCAGGAGGATGTGCTCTCCAATTCCCTAAAGGAATACTCCAATAATTGGACAGAATGCCAAATTTCAGAGCACGAATGAATCTTGTCCTTGTTACTGAATAGAGAAGATGCAAAGGCAGAACGGGTGGCCTGGAGTTAACACAGGCAACATGTCTACACTTGCTAAAACAATTTCTGCAAGAAAAATGAAAACAAATATGGAGGGCAATGTGGATTAAAGCCAAGGAATGCCATAAATATAGATTTCTGAATAAAAGTCCATGAGTGCTTGCCTATCATTAAATGGTGTGGTTTCAGAGGTTGTGTGACTCATGAATTAACAGTTGTCCCCTTTCCAAGCATACAAATTGGAATTCTTGTGAGATCTCATGCTCCAATGTGCCTTTCAGTTTCCAAGAAAGAAAAGGAAGCTTTGTCATTCTTGTGCACATATGTGTTGGTTTATGGGTAGTTTGTGCATGTTTTCCATGTAGAAAGATCAGAAAAGGATTAATAGTGAGGTCAATCTTCTTGTGTCTTCACTGGCTTCAACAAAATCCAATGTTTGAATTGATGCCAATGAGTGTTTTATTTGCTTCTTATACTGCCTTCTTTCCTAAGTTTCCTCACTCTCTCCTTTGAGTTACTACCTACTCCCTTCTTCCCCATCCTTTACCCTCCCTTCTTACTTTTCTCCTCTCATGTTCTCACTGCCTTTTTTTTCTTCTTTCCATTGTTATTCCATGAAACCCTCTTTAGGAGTAAGACATTTTGCACATCTACAAGTCTTCATTTGACATCCTTTTGAGATTTTCATATATTTCCTTGAAAATGATAACTAGAGTTTTGGAAAACCTCTTAGTTAAACCCTGGAAGACTATTATAGCCTTGATTTAAAGACATTTCTATGATGTTTCCCATCACTGTAACCTCCCTCTGTAACATTGAGCTTTTACCACTGGTAAATAAATACAACTAAAAATGATTTACCTGCTGTCAGTTACCTTCAAAACTTAGACACAAAGTTTAAATATGATGCATTCAGAAATATATTCCCTACTGATAGTCAATACAAAAATAATCAGAAATATTTGTGTTCTTGGAGTAGAGTCTTTTCCTGGATTTAAAGATACTAGGAAGATCCATATAGATCATCCACTGTAGAGGAGGCAGACGGGAACTTTAATTCTCCTAAATGAGTTGTAGAGCTGTAAATGTTCAGCTTTTCCATCACGACAGGTGAGGGGCCAAAATGATAAGGACACAGCCTGTGGTGAGGGCTGAGTGCAGATGGAATGCTGCAAAGCTAGAACGGAATGTCTTCCCAGACTGGCTGATAAAATCGGTATGGTGGAGCCTTAGGGAAGCCAAGGTCTTCCCACACCCACAGCTGAGTGAGTGTTACTAAGGACCCGAGCAAGAAGAAAGCCAGGGAGGTAACCTTCCCAGTTGATGATCTAACTAACCTCAGTTAAGTTAGTTCTTAGGCTATGCATTTTAGGGATCATTTCCCTAAATTCTGGGCACATCACCAGAACATTCTAAGACCCCACACTTCCTACTTGAAATGAACTTTCTGGGTCACCATCTAATTAATCACAAGATAAGGGATAGGGTTTATGTCTCTTTTTACTAAGGTTATAAATTATAAATTAAAAGGGTGATTTGTTAGATTATTATAGCATGTCTCTGAGAGCCATGAGGTAATGAAAATCCCTCCTCATCAGAACACTAAGTTACCCTGACTTGCAGAAATGCCATCAAAATCTTTCAATCTGAAGAGGTGCTGTATGAAAGCAGCATCTAGTGTCACAGAACAACACTGTATTTGGTTTGCATCTCTGTATGGTGACTCTTGAACAGCCACCCAGTTACTTGGCATATAGGGCTATTGAAGGGAAAGAAGAATGCTTTGTAACTATTTATTAAAATAAAACAAAATAAACAAACAAAAAATTATGTGGGCAGGAAAATCCCATCATGGAAGGAGGAAGGAGATCAACCCGCCCCCCTGCTGAGGAGCTGTTGGCTGCTGGGGGAAGGAGAATCAGTTTGCTTCAGGTGTATAGTCCCTGAGAGGTTCCCACACTCCAGTAGAGGCCCTTCATTCATGCACATATTGAACAATGTTAAATTCAAATTCATTCAGTGGGTTAAAGAATGAGCTCACAATGTTGGTAGGGGAAAATAATCAGAGAGTAGATTTGATCAAAACACATTATAAATATGTATAAAATTCTTGAGCAATAATATATATATTATATATATAATATATAAAGCTGTATATTACACATCATCAAATACACTCAGTGAATATTAGCAGATTATATATAAGCATATACAATCTATTGTACATATAGACACATAAGGCACTCAGGTAATCATAAAACATCCTAACAAACAAAATTTCATTAGAAAATTGTAAACAGATATCAGGAATGTAAATGGCTACAGGCCCATTTAGAACATCATCTTTAATACTATTGAAAGCCTTTATTATGTCTGTGATTTCCTGTTCTACTTATTGTAATGTAAAGATTTAGCATGAAGAACTAGTCTAAGATACAGACTAGTTTTATTTCTAAAAATAAAAAAAAAATGTGCACTCTAGCACTAGTTATTTCTATATAAACAGCAGTGAAAAAGAAACCCAAACACAATGTCAAAACAAAAGCCAATTACAGCACCTCCTCAGCTAAGTTGTGGGCATATGGGAGCATCAGGCAGAGAGAATTCAGTTTAAAGATGCTTTGCACACAAACCTATACTGTACAAACAAGAGAAAAAGTAGCTATCCCAGTATCACCTTCTAAGTAAATATTTGATGTGGGTGTAAAACCACATGGTCTGATATAGCCCAGCTAATACTGTTTATACAGCACAGGTTGCTTAGTATCTTCTAAGAACATGTCAATCTCAAACAATTGTTAACTCAGTCTGTAAAGGGCTATAACCTTGTTGATGGGGCAGCTTGTGCTTCTGACCTTGTGTTAACTAGAGTGGCCATAAATACTCAAGTTTTCATAGGTATGATGAATCTTAACCTGAGACTACAAATTCTGTTTTACATAGAAGACATACACCTACTTTGCAGTCATCCATTTAAACCATAGAAAGCATATCAGAAACTTGATTAAATGCTGAGGATAATAACTATAATTATTAATGATAATTATGAGACTCATGGGCATCAACTTAACACTACCTTGGAGGGGGAATGCACTCTCAGTGGAAGCTGATTCTGTACCACCAGAAAGGTGTGCTAGTTAAGTGCAAGAAGAGTTAGTCTGCTTCCTTGATAGCTTGTGCTTCTTGGTTACTGCCTGCACCTATCAAATAGAGCTAGACAGTTTTATTGATTTTTGTGGAATTCCTTCTGTATTCACTGGCTGATAATATGTACACAAAACCATAGCTGCAAAAATGGCAAAGGCATGTGCCCAGTTATGATGAGAATCCAGGGTCTCATGATGACAACAGCCAATCAGGGGTAACAGAATTCTGGATGCTCACTCCTGAGAAAAACTTCGTTCATAAAGCACTGTAAGAAGGTCCTGTTAAGGCTGTTTGTTTGGGGTTCCTTTTGTTTTACTCTCTCTCTCTCTCTCTCTCTCTCTCTCTCTCTCTCTCTCTCTCTCTCTCTCTCTCTTTCTCTCTCATTTGTTTTGACAGTGTTTCTTTGTATAGCCTTGGCTGCCCCAAAACTGGCTCTGTAGACCAGGCTGACCTCTAACCTAGAAAGATCAACCTGCATCTGCCTGTCTCCCAAGTGCTGAGGTCAAAGGCATGCATAAACATTTCCTAGCCTCTTTTCTTAATCAGGGTCTCATGTAGCCTAGGCTAACCTTGAACTTGCTGTGTAGCCTAAACCAGCCAAGAGCTAGTTTAGAGTTCATTTAGCCTATGCTTTACCTCTGAATTGCTGGGATTTATGGGTATGTATCATCACGCCCACCTCTTTTTAAATTTGTGTGTGTGTGTGTGTGTGTGTGTGTGTGTGTGTGTGTTTTGTTCACATGCCTCAAGCTTAGAGGGCAACTTTAGGAGAGTCAGGTCTTCCCGTCTACTGTATGAGTTCTGGGTATAGAACTCTGGTCATCAGTCTTTTAGTAAGTGCCTTTACTTACCCTCAAGTCCTTTCTTGTTAAAGGAAAGCTAAGGAGCATCAGAAGTCACTAGCCAGACCTATTGTGCATTCTATTTGTTTATTTTCTGTCATGAAAGGCTCATTTGAATCACAGTGAAAACACTGACATTTGGTAGCATGCTTGAGACCCTATTCTACATAATAACATTGCACTGCTTGATAAAATCCAATGTCTTTTAAGCAGAAACACAAAGGCACAATATGTGTCAAGAACTTTCATTCAAATGTATTTTCTTAATGAGGCAGATTTATATTTCTCAATCCCTGGATAGGGTGTACATGGAAGACATCGTTTATTCATAAATTATAAGCTAGTTATTTACAGGTACATGGTACTAAATGGAATGACATAGGTTGGTACCTGGTGAGGGAATTCATTTCCTAAGCACCATATTTTACATTAATTGAAAAAGAAAATTCATGAGAGTATGCAATAAAAATAACTTGAGATGTAAATGGCACCTTAATGATATAAACAATTTAGGAACAGAAAAGTAGTTGCATAATTTCTCTATTGTAAAACATTGCCCATGACCCTCAAGTATTTACAAAGCAAAATGTGTGGTTACAGACCTACTGATGACAAATTGTATTCTTTGCTGCCTCATAAGTATTGTTTTTTATTAGAAAACAATAGTCAGCTTTATAACAACGTCGGAACCAAAACTCTGGGAGCAATTGATGCTCTAGATGTAGAGATGTCTAGACATTGGGGAAGTAAAATCACTTGGATCCATACATCAGTTCCCTGGGGAGACATAACAAGACTACAATGGAACAGCATATCTGACACCTGTCTAAGATCCTGAAATCCTTCCATGGTGCTACTTATCCATTCTACCCAGTAACATTAACACTGTGGTCAATTAAAACTTTCTGTGTTTTACTTCAGGTTAGATCCAGGGTAAATGATTCTAATTATGCACTTCTGTGGTTAAATTGCTTTTTCCTTGTGCTACATTCTACACTGTTTATGCCTTAACTGACTAAAAGTCACTGAATTAATTAAAATACTTAATTTCTCAATTGTTTTTTGTGCCAGCCATAAGTTTTATGCTTAAAATAATTATTACATTTTTAGTTTATTGAAGGTCTGTTCCATCTTAGGGAATTTTATGTTATTTTTCCCATCTTTTGTAATCAATAATCATAATTTGTCATGTGTTAATCATGAGTTAATATATGTACTCTGAAGAGTAGAGAGCTAACCATGTAATTAGGTTGGCTTATAGCTAAACATCAATATTGTTCTTTTTTTTTTTTTTTTACTCTACCTACAAACAATACTAAATAGACACCATAGAGATGACCATTCTTAATAAGTTAATAGGGAATGTTTGTGGGGGGCACCTGGAAGGATACCAATACTGGGGAGATCAAACTTAGATTTATGCCACCTAGATGCCAAAAAGCATTGACTGTATGACTGGGACACTTCTGGTAAAAGGGACTCACATATCTAAGGGCAGGATAGGAGAAATATATATGGAACTCATAAGAGAGGCTTTAAAGAAGTGGTTCTCAACCTGTGTTTTTGCATCCCCTTTGGCCATCCTGTATTTCCACAAATATTTACATTATGATTCAAACCAGTAGCAAAATTAGTTTTGAAGATACCATGTACTTCTCTGAGTTTGCACAACCAGCAATAAGAGTAAAATAAGAGTAAGACACAGGAGTCTAGGATATGGTGCTTAATAACTGTCTTTTAGGACTATTAGGAACTTCAAGACTTTCTTCCTTAAAGAAAATTAAAAAAAAAAAAGCAGAATTGACTATGTAACCAGAATTGCCTATGTAACCATTGCTACAGGGTAACCCCATGATCACACTCTTAAAGACCTGCTGAAGTGACAACTCTAGCATTTCCCCCAAAGACTTACAAGAGAAAAAACATCAATTGTTCTCTACCATGTGTGGGGAAAAAAAGAAAACTGCCAACACGACTAACAAACCACTGGAGCTGTGGTTTAGGCATAATGGATCCCTCTTCCATTCTGCTCCGTCTAATTGGGCTGCCATATCATATGTCTTTATTCCAGCAGACATGTTTACTAACAAGTTCTCGTAAGATATTTCTCAATAGGTTCACTTAACAAAAATAGGATGTGGGTGGAGAAGGCTGACAGAGGGAAACCTCAAATAGAATGTCTTCAAATGTCTGATGACTGCCGATCCTAGAATATAGATGTCTCCAAATGAAAGGTGGTTTTTAACTCTATAAGACAGCCAGTAGTAGAGTGACTATGCACAATCCTTCATCATTCTTCAACATTATAACTTCATAATTATTGATAGCTCCCTTGTATTTCTCAAAGTGATCTAATTTAGAAATATATAGGTACATTAAACACACAAACATGAATTCTAATTTATTTGAAATATTGAAAAGTGTTTTGGGAAATTGTACTTAATATCCTGCTAGGGTCACAGATAATTTTTCAATTACATACTTACTGAAATTAACTAAGAAAGGGAGATTTAAGAGTCTCTCATTTAGCTTTTACTCAATTAATGGTTTATTTTTGTAAATTAAGCATGCAAAGAATATTAACATAATGGGTAATTTGAATATTAAACATTACCAGTCAAATTTCCTCCTATTTTACTATACATTTTATTTGATGCTCTAGTCTCTCCTTTTCTCCATCCTCCTTCCTCTCTCACTTTTCTCACATGATAGTGATGTTAAGATGGAAAAGATTGATAGATCATAGGAGATCCACAGAGCACTTAATGCCTTTATTGTACTGTGGGAAACTCAACTACCAAGGCAGAGAATGACTTGCCCAGAGCTGCTGGCACAGTTAGTGACAAACCAACCAGGAACAACTGGTCTGAAGAGACCAGTTGTGTTGGGCAACATCTGGTCCCAAAACATTTACCTCTGTATTTAACCCAGGTTCCGGGATTATATTCTTCATTTAAAAAATTACTTATGAATCTTTTAACAGGGAGAAAAGTCACAAATAAATCTAGCTTCTCCTTAAATACTGAATTTTCTAATGAAGGAAAAACTCAAAATTAAAAAGAAAACAAAAGAAAAGGAAGAAACCTTATTAATTTTCCCTTTGTTAGTCAGTTAGTGTCGTGTCAATAAAAAAAAAAAACTTTAAAATATCTTAGTTTATTAAATTTTGCAAATCTTCAGGTGATTATACAGGGAGAAGGCTTTCTGGTACTTATTGAACCACAAAATCAGAGAAGGCTCCTTTTTTATGGTGATCTTATTTCTCTTCCTGACATAATATTTTTCATTATTAGATACAAGAATTGAATTAGAATTTCCATTTGAATTCAAGAAAATATGTTCACCGAAGTTACCATACCAATATATTCAAGAAGCAACTATTACACAACCTTAGATTTAACACACTGGAGCTTTCTTCACACAGATTTATTTTTACTTAATACAATGATGTATTTGATTTCTCTGACACCCATAAAACTTTTGACAGGCTCAGGATTACCCAGGGACTTCTTCCCAGGAAGGACTGATATAGCATGTTGCAGAAATCCCAGTTGACCACAAATGTGGATGGAAAAATGATTACTGTTTTCAAGCAGATCGAATCATGTTTTGGCATACTTTCTAAAAATGGCAAGCAGATTTCATCATTTTTTTTAAGTTCTAGGAACACTAAAGAGAATACCCAAAAGATGAATCCCTTGGTAAAATGCATGTCATGCAAGCACAAAGAACAGGATTCAATCCTCATCACCCACTAAAAAGCCAGGCACAGCACAAGTACAGACACCAGGTGTCAAATTCTGGGCTCCCCACACACATACACACTCAGAGAGAAATGAAAAGGGAGAGTAAAATAGTGTTATTTGGAGCTAGGATTATTGAATTCTTATAACACTCATGATAATTATGATTTATTATCTTACACCATGATATTTACTTTTTTCTTCCACTACGTTTTAAGCTGAAGAAAAATAACATGTCAGTCTTGAAGTTTCTAAATTAGGCACAGAACAAGCCGCCAGTAAGAAGGTAGTATTTTGTTGTTTTCCCTTGTTTCCCTGAACATAATAATAGATTAAAACATAGACAGTTGCAAAGGTCAGAGTTAGTGGGGCATAAAGACTAGCTTAGCTAGGTGTTAGTATCTGGGGGCATGCTGCAGATGTATGAAAGGTTGCTAATGCCACTGGCAGGCAGGGTCAAATCTCGCTTATGCCATTTGGGACCACTATTTAATTATTTGAACCTACTTAATTCCTTTGTGTAAAAGTCTTTGTTTGCCTCGACCTTCTCTGTTCTCTCTTCAGGAGCCACCTGTTGGGGCCCGACTTGATATCAATTGCTGTAACACTACCCTGACCTGAAATAGGTCTGCTAATTCCTCAAAGGGTTGGTGTGAAAATGAAATGGTGATTTAGAGACCTTAAAGCCAGCCAATGGTTGCTACCACAAAAGGCTCATCTCAGTCCTTTTCCATGTTCAAGCTTTTAACTTGGCCTGAATTCCCTGATCTGCACATAATACTCATCTTGTTTTACTCACTGCCTTCCTCATTGTAAGGCATACTGTTGGGGCAGCATCTTTTTATAATTTTCATCTTTCTCTGGAGTTATCGTTTTTGCTTAGCTAATAGACACTTCTACCCTGAACATATGTACATTCCAATGTACACACACACACATACACAGGCACATGCACACACATACATGTATTTATGCACAGGCATACCCACAAACATATGTGTTTCACTAAACTCAAAGGGTTATGTTTTAGGAAAAGAAAAGTCAAAAGAGAAAAATACTTTGCTTACTTCCCAATAGTATTTTTTGCTTCTTTGTTTGTTTTTTACATTTAATGTGTATGGATAATGGTTTTATAATACTATCTCTGCCTAGAGATTAGACCTCTGTAAACAACTGTCTGGAAGAGAGGTAAAGACAATAATTACAACTAACTTACTATATAGCAGGTACTAGATACATGCATTTATTTGAAATAGGGATGCATATCCTCATCTCATAGATGACAAATAAAAACAAGCCCTCTAATTAGTTGGCTGGAATGCATATGTATATGGTATATGTGTGTACATAGTTATAGATACATCTGTACATACAGTAAGTAGAATGAACCAATAAAATTCAGTACACAGGGAAACTTAACTGTAGGTACAAACATATCGACTCACTTTAAGGGCTTCATATATAAGACATGACCTCTGAAAATTCATGGAATAAAGGATTTTAAGTTGTTGAGTGGTGGTGGTGCACACCTTTAATCCCAGCACCTCAGGAGGTATAGGCAGGCAGATCTTTGTGAGTTAGAGGTCTACAGAGCTAGTTCCAGGACAGCCAAGGTCACACAAAGAAACCCTGTCCCCCCCCCAAAAAAAAAGTTTGCGTTAAGGAATTATAGTTTAAAGTAACTATTAAGAAAGTTCTCTCCTTGAAAGTAACCAGACTTACAGAGTACATTTCAATTAGTTGTTACTATTTCTCGAAATGTTTAGCTCTATGTATTTCTGGGCAAATGTGTCATCTTGATATTCATTGTATTGTCTTTACATTTATGGATATATGTATTATACACATGTTTTCAATACATTATATTAACACTCTACTATCCTACCTACACCATCAAGAACTTATCCACACTTACTTTCTTTTTCAACACTAGCAGTTCAAGGGGAACTCTGCCTTTAATCTTCCATATACCCTTTGTGATCTGCTTGGGCTCCTTCAGTATTTGGTTATGGTTTCCTGAGATGCTAGGCCACCTGCTCCTGAAACCTTGAAGCCACCATGCTCCAGCTTCTCAAAATCCTATATTGAGGCTCCATTTATTTCTGCACAGCAAAGTGATATCATTTATAGAACTTCTGCTTTCCCTGGTTACCACACAAGTTTAGGAAACGATGATGGAAGATGAACACTTCTCTAGTTCATTTTCCTCTCCATTCACTACTCTGTGAGACATGAATCCAATTTGATTGTGACCAAACCCTATGCTTCTTGTCTCCATCAGAGAGGGCAGCCAAATGGTGAAGGAGCCATCTGGGATGGGGACAGTGAAAGAGAGGTGGTGTATGGTTCTCTTCCAAGGAAGAGCAGTCACATATAGGGTCCAGCTGCCAGAAGTGGACAGCTCATCATCATTGGCTCTGAGCCTCAAAACCAAGGCTTTAGCCAGAGGCCCTGAGAGAGACAGACATACTGAGGAAGACACAGTTGGAGCATCAGGGATGATTACACACTCACAGGGCTGTGTGGTTGGATATTGTTTATCTTCTCTGGTAGATACAAGGTTCTTTATGGAAGGGATTAAGCCTTAGTCAGCTTCTTAGCATTTGGCAAGAAACTTGATGCAGACTAGGTGTTTACAGAACATGTTGACAGAAGGGGTGAAGGAATGGGGTGCCTGCCCTATTAGAGTCTAATAGCCCCTTAGGGCTTCTCAGACAGACTCAGGCTCTTCCATGATTTCAAGGACAAAATTTCTATTTATTTTGGGTAAATCATCAGTGAGTTGCATCTCTGTTTCCTTATTCTCAAACTGTCTGCTGTGGGTTGAACAGGAATCTGGACTAATTCCAGGATTCATTTTATTTTAATAATAGCTGGAATCTAATCTGGGCCATATACTGTCTCTGTCTCTTGGTCTGCCCTGTCTGCTCACTCCCTCCTCTATTTCATTTCTTTCCCTAATGACACAGTCCCCAACCTTTCAATCCTCTTTTATCCTCCCTATTGTCCCTTATTGACTATTCCCCTCTTCTGTCCTCTGACCCCCTCCCTTTCCTTCTCTCCTTTTTTTCTCTCCAGATACACAAATCCCTGATTTACATTATACACATTAAAGGGGATAGTTCAGTTTAACAATTACACCAAATGATGGTTGCAGTATCTGATTTGCAAGACAGTAAATTGTCCTTGTCATGTTAGGACTTAGTTGCATTTCATTGCTCCCTGAGAACTAAAGTCTATATAATTATGCCATATTTTTACCTTCTTACTTCTTTTATTTCTAAATAAAAGTTGTGTACACATAAGAAATACACATTATAGTTGAAGAAGAACATTGTGGGTTTTCTTCAAAGGCTATAATTAATTACATTTGTGAATGATACTAATGGACTTACTCCAAACAAGCTAGTCTTTTGCCCACAATATTAAAACATAAAAGAAAAATCTTAAAAAATATTTTACAGACATATTTGAATTGATAAAAAGTATATGTAAGATGTCATTGGCTCATCATTAAATTTTAGGTAATTTTTTTTCGTATTCTTGTCCCCATGGGAAAATGCAATTAAAAGCAAAGTGACTTTAAATTGGCATTTATATAGTATATCTAAGCCAGGTGTGGTGGCATATGACTGCAGTTCCAGCACTCAATACACTAGGGAAGGAATACTATGTATTTGGGGCTAGTTTGGGCTGAGCATTAAAGCTATCCCAAATAAAATACAACTAAAAATATGCTTAAATCTTTTAAACTCATTTTCTATGGAATTGGGAATTATCATTTGCATCAGAAGAAACAGCATGAGGGCCACCTGCCATTTAAAATCTTTCTATAAATAATTTTTACTGTTAATTTCTTCTAGGTTAGCATTACTTCTTGGTAACATCAACAACACAAGATAGTAAGTACCCCCTACATTAATTCTCTGCATTCATTAATGTATGTAGCCTTATAACATATTATAAAAAGAAAGCCAAAGAAAATACTATTTTAAGTATGGAAAAAAGCTACATTCAGTACTTAACCATATAAGGAAGCCAAATACTACAGGGCCAGAGCAAAGAACAAAAAAAAAAAAAAAAAAAAAAAAAGACAAAAACCAGCCTAATAATGAAGTTTCCCCTGTTAAAATTGGTAGCAAGGTAGAATGAATACTGTGACAAAGGAAAGAATAGATATTAATTGGCCAGGGCAGATGCATGGAATCACTGCCTGTTCTGTTTCCTCTTGGTTCCTAAACTCAGTCCGTGCTGTTCTTCTAGGCTAATAGAGATTGGGAATGTGGTACTCTAGTGCATTTGATATGTGTTCAAGAATTACTTAGAAGATAAGTGGCCACTTCTGTTTCTTCTGAGTAGCTTAGACATGTGCTGCAGTTAGGGATACATCCCTATAGACTCAAATAGGTTTATATTTGGGTTCGAGGGGCCCTAATGACAGTGTAGGATTTAGGGGCAGGAAAATTCACCGATGAATTTTGAATCTACTCCATAATAGCTATGAGAAGCAAATACATACTAGCTATAAAAAGTACATACATCTCCATTTCTTCTTTTAGATAGTAAACATAGTGAGAGTACCTAGTAAATACAAGTGTGAAAATTAAGTCAAAATGGCATGATGCTTTGTCCTAAAAAAAAAAAAAAAAAAAAAAAGGGGAGTATTGTCACCATCACTACCACTTTAAGCATGTCTGCCAGAGCCATCACAACTATCTCCTCTGCCTCTATACCACACCCTCTGTGGACATTTCTACTACCATCAAATATGCAAAAATCACAACTACCATCTTACTTCATTTACTATTACCATATCCATACCATCACCACCTTCCATCACCACCACTACAACAATCTCCACTAATCCCACATCTACCCCAATGCATATCTACAATATCCACAACCATCAACATATCCCAAACTATCACAACAACCATGTCCACCAACATATCTCAAACAACAACACCACAAACACACCAAAACCTGCCATTGCCATCAACACTCATTACCACCACTCACCACCATTTTATCCTCTGTCACCATAATCACTGCCATCACCATTATCATGGCCATCTTCATTCTACATATCTCAAAAAACCAAGTTCAAACCTAAGCGACTAAAAGTCACAAAGTTAGGAGAGAACTAACAAAGCCAAACTTGGGGAGGAATTCAAATTGGGGAATGCTCCCAACTCTATTTTTTATTCTTAAATTCTAACCTTTTAATAATATAGGCTGTGGACTGGGTAAATGGTTCAGTTTATAAAACACCAAGCATGAAGGCCTGACTCTGGATTCCCAGCACACACATATAGTGTTGGGTACAGTGGTGCACACTTGTAACTCTAGAGCTAAAGGGTACAGAGTCAAGGGGATTCTCAGGATTAGCTGAGAAGCTAGCATAATGGAAACCATGAGCTCTGGGTTCAGTAAGAAACTGTTTCAGAAAGGTAAGATGGAGATAGACATGACATCAATATCCAGCCTCTGAACACATGCTCACAATTTCTCTCTCTTCTCTCTCTCTTTCTATTTCTCTCTCTCACACACACACAAGGGGGTAAATGGCTGACTTTAGTTTTGAAAGTTACTCTTGAGTTCAGGAGAGAACCTCAGATCTTATATGCAAAGCAAGCAAAAAATAATGAAAGACAGAAATCAGGAAGAAAGGAAGAAGAGAGAGAAAAAAGAAAAAAGAGAAAGAAAAGGGGAGAGGAAGAAAAGGCAGAAAATTCTAAAGGGAAAATATTCTCAGCTACTTCATTGATATTTGAATTATCAGCAATACTTAAGTGGTTCTGACATCTGAAAAACCAAGGACCTACATTCTTGTTTTGGCCTGTCTTTGTCCCTTGACTCCATATCTTCAATTTTCACAACAGATCCTGATCCCCACTGCCACATTTGATCCAAAAAAGATATTGTGAGAGGAACAGAAGATGTCATCTAGAGACCTGGGTGCTCAGGAAGGTGGAAGCAAATGAAAGGGCATCAGCCATTTGTTTAACCCTGCTCCACAGTATAGGTCTGTGAAAAGAAGGAGCCTTTGGCCTGACTCAACCTTTGGCAAATAGATGAGTATTATGTAGGTTGTGTGTCCAGTCAGGAGAAGCAGTAAAGAAGCTTTCCTATAATTCTATCCTTGCAGTTCAAGTTTTCTCTCCCTCCTGGGTCCTTCTTTAGTTCTCCTGTAAGGCATGGTGGGATGCTAGCTGATAAAGTCTTGCCTATTCTATCTGAATCTTCTGCTAGGCCCCCTCGACTGGCTGACCCACAGCAGCTGACATCACATTCATCTGGCATCTCATGCTTTCCTTTGCTTTCTTAATGTTACCTGGTGCAGAGCCACTTCCACCCACCGCAAAGCAACCTAAGAGTTTCATGGCATCTTGCAACAGAGGAGCAGTCTTGCTACCTCAAAGTGTGAACCCTTGAGTGATCAGACTGCAGAAACCATAACAGAACACAACACGGTGGATATATTTTACGGGAAAATGTTTGCAGTTCCCATGGCTATACAGTTTTATCTTAAGCCAGTTTTCAACGGCTAATTGAGAACAGAGCAGCAAAATGACAACAATCCCTCCATCCCTGCATCTGCAATCTCCCCCAGCCCCCCTCCCCCCCTGCAGGTTGCTTCATTCATAAGAAGTAAGGGCAGTAAATGTCCTCCAAATTAAAGTCAACCAGAACCAAGCCTATCCTTGTGTGGTGGTACACAGCTGTAATTCAAGCACTTGGGTGGGGGCCAGTCAGGAGGATCAGGAGTTCAAAGTCAGCTCTGGCTACATAACCAATTTAAAGCCAGCCTGACCTACAAGTCAAACAACATTGCACCTACACCAAGACTAACTCATAAAAAAACAAAACAAACAAAACAAAACTCTGAAGGCATTTTACTGAGAATCTTTTATTTTCATTAGAAGCTATAAACAGTCATTTAGAGGGATTTAAATCAGATCTTAGATTTGGTTCCAAGGAGTTCAAATTCTGTATCTATCTTAGTTCTTTGGAGAATGTTTACCTTATTGGAGGTCAATTTTTCATCTTCAATGTCATATATGTATTGTAACATTGTAATGATAAATGTATAAAAATTGTGAAGTACACAAGTCTCCTATTAAAAGGCACTGGGTGA